>NC_083730.1:30023631-30327523 GCF_028564815.1 Eubalaena glacialis
AATAAAAGAAGGTAAAGAATGAGAAAAAGATAGGGCAAAGAGGTGAGGAGGAAAGAATAAGACAGAGAAGAAGGCAACATAAAGAGAATTTAAGAATGTTACTAAAAAATTGTCCAACTCCTTGTCTTTACTATTGAGGAAAGTGAGACCTACAGTATGAGGGGGAGGGAGGGGCAGAAATTGGAGTGTTGGAGAAGAAACAGGAAAAGAAAGAGTAATCAGAGAGAAGAGAATGGAGGAGAAGGAAGGAGAGTCTGAGTCTGGAAGCAGCATCTGTAGAGACACAGTCTAAGAAGCCTGCACCCTGAGGGGCACCCCCGCCCAGGCTCAGATGCAGTCCTGTGAACAGGAGCACCAGCTATATTTAGTTCCAATGTAACTTCAGCCACTAGTATTCATTCCACTGGGGCAGCTGCGGCAGAGTCCTGAGGAGACATTTTACTACCCACCCTGGAACAGCCGTGTCAAGGGCCTGGGCCTTTGTAGCCACAGAATCCATTGTGTTTATATACAAGAGAGCAGCATTTTGAACATAACTGATAGGACTGCACCAGGAAAGTGTTTTCAGAAGCCCAAAGTCATGACTCCTGTTTCTGAATGATGTCTCTTACCCCATCCCCTGTAGGCAAATACCAGCCCTTACCTTTTGTGGTGTTCTCTCCTGAGAACTTCACTGATCTTCTGGTCCTCACTTCAACTCCACAGAGGGCTCTGTGCTTTGGAAGAATACTCTTTGGTATCTACTCAAGCACCCCCAGACCCAGCTGACCCATAGAAATACCTGAAGGTTTCCTCTGATGCCAGGGGAACATGGCAGACTTCTACTAAAAAAAAGGTTTGGCTATTAAAGGGTTGTCAGGTTACCAACCTGAACACCCTATGCAAGAAATGAAAACCCTGGCACCACATGGGAGAAGTACTAAGACTGGGAACAGTTTAGAAAATCAACAGTGCTCAACCTGAATATTAAATAATGATGAGTCACTGTTCTGGGTAAGGTATCCTAGTTGAATTCTGTGGGACAAAAATCACACATAAGCATTCCCTTCACTCTCAGGAAGATTCAGCTATGATGCATGTCTAACAACAATCACACAAGGTGGCTCAGGGAATAGATGAATGGGCTCCAGATAAATGCTGAGGGGAGAAGAGGCAGTTGGAATCTGGCAAGGCTGAGAAGATTTTTCAGAAGAGGAGGCTCCTTTCTCCAAAAATGAATAGGCTATTAATAAGCAGAGAGGAAGGAGGAGAACATTCCAGTTGGGGGAGATAAAATAAGCAAATATGTTCCTCATTCTTTGGTTGTGTATAGTTGGACGCTTTTGCAAAACTAAAGTTCCCAATCCTGTGCCTTAACAAATATCAGTAGATTCTCCATAATTAATTCTTGGAACAAAAGCCATGTGCACAAAGGTTTTTGCCAATAAGCAACCTCCTTATCTACAAACCAGAAGCCAAAAGTCCCTCTCCCATGAAACAAGACTAGGAAAGGTAAGCAAAAACTAGCATAGAGAAAGCCTGGGTCCTTGGAAGAATGATTGTCTGTGCTGCAGAAAAAAAATACAGGACAAGTGACATTGACAGGGAAAAATGATGGCAATGCTTGCCCTGGTCTGAACTTGAAAAGAAGAATCCCTAGAAGATGGTGTATGCCAATCATTCCTTCCTGGCGGAGCAGAGGAAGTGAGAAGGCAAGGGCCAGGTGGGGTAAGGAGCTTACTTTAGCCAGAGTTCACCTACTAGCTGTCTAGTTCATTTAACCCAGACTGGACTGAAGGAAGGACTGAGAGAAGAACATTCTCTTTAGGGTATGAAATGGGTTATTTCCAGTCCAGATGGTTCCCCACAAATACATTAATGACTTTATAGGCATGTCTGCCTGGAAGGGTAACAGTTTAGCAACGACACTTGGTAAATGCTCCTTTTGGATTCTGTGTAAATTGAATAAAAGACCAAAGAGCTATTAAAAAGTAGGCTTTAAATTACTCCTTTTCCCACACCTCATTCTTTTTAGATGGCAAGATCAATAAACAAGCCTAATATTTGGTTTAAAAGAAAAAATAGAATACATCCAAACCTTGAGCAGCACTTGA
This sequence comes from Eubalaena glacialis, assembly GCF_028564815.1. NCBI lineage: Eukaryota > Metazoa > Chordata > Mammalia > Artiodactyla > Balaenidae > Eubalaena > Eubalaena glacialis. Next base: position 30,025,725 of record NC_083730.1, read on the forward strand.
ACATGAATGGTCCCAGTGCTGAGAAACACAGGGACACATGCGCGCACACATATACACACACACCCCTCACTGGCGACAAATCAAGACTTCTGCTGCTGAGCACGGCTATGCAATGACAGGTCTGTGTCATAGTTCACCTGGACAAATCCCCAAATGTAGTCATATACCTGTCAAGAAATCTTGTTCTTCTGCCTCCATAACATCTCCCAAACCTGATACTTTCTACCTAGACCCCCATCCCCATCCTCTACGCAAACCACCACAACAGCTTCATAATTCATTTCTGACTCCCTTCCATCCCTTCTTCATAGAACTTCCAGAAAAATCCCTTTACAAACAAATCTATTTTTGTCATATCCCTACTTAGCCCCTTAATGGCTCCCATTGTTTCTATGCTAGAGACCCCGGGAATCTTTCTCCTGTCAACAGGGGCTGGTGCAGCTGTCCCCTCCCCTTCCAGCCTCATCTCTGCCCCCCATCCCTGGTCACTCCATCTGCACTGCACATCCCACTGCACTGACCTCCTTCCAGATCCTCAGCACTGCCTAAGCCACCCTACTCCCTCTCAGCACCTTAACACAGAACCTTCTCTTTGCCTTCCAGACCTTCACAGCAATTTTGCTTCAGAGTCCTTATCATGTTTGAAATTGTTTATTTACATCTTGATTGTTTGATGGATGCCTATCACCAATAGGGTTGTGAAGATCAAATCATAGAATGAGTATGGAAATCTTTAAAGAACTGTAAACAGGATCCCAGTGGAAATCATAGTTTTTCCATTGCTACTTTTAAATAACTCCTTCCCCTCAAAACAAAATGTAAATGAAACAGTAGTGGTGTCACTTTCCCCAGACATCACAAGTAAATGACTTCCAAAAGTAGGCTCCTTCTTATGTAGGGCTAAGACAATAGCAGGCATAACTTGGTGAATGATTAGCCTTGGGATCTACTGGCAGCAAACAGAAATCCAATTCCCTAGGGCCAGTGGAGCCACAAACACCAGCCTGAGTTTTGACAATCTCCCTGGTACTGGAACACGTCCCCTGGGCCTGGCACACCTGGTTCCAAAAGTGCCAGCAGCCAAAGGATAGTAAATATTAACTGTGGTAGAAATAATTAGTCAGTTGTGGATGGCTTTCCACAGTTTGCAAGGTACTGACCTGAAAGGGAGCTGAAAGGACTGAAGATTGGGGTAACTTGCCCACTGGGCTGGCCATCCCACAAGTGCCTCTCCAGGTTCACTCCCCATCTCCTCTAACCTTTCTCTCTACCAGTGACCCTGACCTCTATGGGCTGCAAATAAAGTTCCTTCACCCTCTGGCTTCAGCCAAGGAGGGGCACCAGCAGGAGGTCACAGGAAGGGAGCTGAGTGAGGTCAGGAGCACTGCTCTCCCAGCCTCCTCCCTGCTGGGTCCCTCAGGCTGTGTTAGCCAAAGGCCACAGCTCCTATCACGTATTCCCCCAACATGACTTCCTTGTGCTCTCTAGTTTACTCCCCATCCCCAACACGCCCATACATTCAGGGAACTGATCCTTCCCATTTCAAGTCAAGGGTGATCATAGCTCTCCTAGGCTATTACTATTCCTGGGATACTCCAGCAACCTTTGTGGTTTCCCTACACCCAGCTCAGTTTTGGAGGTGGAGAGACTTCACTGCAAGAAGCATACATACGAGCAAATAAGCTGAGTATGAGGAAGTAAGGAGTGTGCTCCATGACTGCCTGCATTTCTGTGATCTGTGGTGGCTGTGGGACCAGAAGTCAGGAAAGGCCTCCCTAAGAAACTGATGCTTGGGCTGACATCAAAACCAGGAAAGTTTGGGTGGGACACTGGTAGGAGGTTAGTGGAGGGAGCAGGAGAATCCCACGCAGAGGGAACAACCTGTTCCAAGGTCCTGTCACACCTTCTTTCCCTCACACTTGCTGACTCTCACACAAAGGTTCTTAGCCCTTTATTTCATATTTGGTTATTTAAGCTTTTGTGGGGAACACACTTTGCCATTTTAAATGAATGCACAAATATGAAATGTTGATGATAATAATCATGTTAATAAAAATCCTCTAGTATACATAAAAGCTTCTTGGCAGCCCAGAATTTGTCCACAGCACCTAGCACATTGGCAAATATACATACAGTTGAAGTCCAATAAACATATTTCAATGGACTGAATGTTTGTGGTCTCTCAAAATTCATACACTGAAAACCCTAACCTCCAATGTGATGGCATAAGGAGGTGGGGCCTTTGGGAGGTGATTAGGTTATGAGGGTGCAGCCCTCATAAATGGGATTAGTGCCCTTATTATAAAAGGGACCCCAGAGAGCTCTCTTGCTCCCTTCCATCATGTGAGAATACAACAAAAAGACGCAGTCTGCAACCTGGGAGAGGGCCCTCCCAGAACTTGACCTTGCTAGCACCCTGATCTCAGACTTCCAGCCTTCAGACCTATCAGAAACAAATTTCTGTTTTAAGCCACCCAGCCTACAATATTTTGCTATAGCAGTTCAAACTAAGACACATTTGCAACTGACTGATTGGTTGACTGACTGAGGAGGAAAATCCAGCAGAGACCTAGCACTGCCTGTCACTGAAGGTGGGTGTATAAAATGCAGGTGAGCTGACTTCTAGCTAAGTTGCAGGTTGACCTTGGACAAATTACACTTATCTTCAGATAACATTTCCTCAGGTCTCAGGTCCTAGGATGGGAAATAAGCAAGAGTTTTTTTGGTCCCTGGTATGCCTCAGAGAAGAACTGGGACACAAGTAGTGACCTCCATTCAGGGGGTAACATGTTAAATTCAGCCTCACATGTGGGGTTTCATGTTGCCCAGTTCCCACAAATTGGAGGTTTCCCTAGAACCCACAGTTACCATTGTTGAAAGGCCCAATGCCTGAAAAATGATGCATTTTCTGCTAAAGGAAAAGTGATATTTTATTCTATTTTTTTAATTTAATTTTATTTTTTTATACAGCAGGTTCTTATTAGTTATCTATTTTATACATACTACTGCATATATGTCAATCCCAATCTCTCAGTTCATCCCACCACCACCCGCCTGCTTTCCCCCCTTGGTGTCCATATGTTTCTTCTCTACATCTGTGTCTATATTTCTGCCTTGCAAACTGGTTCATATGTACCATTTTTCTAGATTCCACGTATATGCGTTAATATACGATATTTGTTTTTCTCTTTCTTACTTCACTCTGTATGACAGTCTCTAGGTCCAACCAAATCTCTACAAAAGACCCAATTTTGTTCCTTTTTATGGCTGAGTTATATTCCATTGTATATATACACTACATCTTTATCCATTTGTCTGTCGATGGACAATTACGTTGCTTCCATGACCTGGCTATTGGATATAGTGCTGCAATGAACATTGGGGTGCATGTGTCTTTGAACTATGGTTTTCTCTGGGTATATGCCCAGTAGTGGGATTGCTGGGTCATATGGTAATTGTTCTTAGTTTTCTAAGGAACCTCCATACTGTTCTCCATAGTGGCTGTATCAATTTACATTCCCACCAATAGTACAAGAGGGTTCCCTTTTCTCCACATCCTCTCCAGCATCTGTTGTTTCTAGATTTTCTGATGATGCCCATCCTAACAGGTGTGAGGTGATACCTTATTGTAGTTTTGATTTGCATTTCTCTACTAATTAGTGATGTTGAGAAGCATGTGCCTCTTGGCCATCTGTATGTCTTCTTTGGAGAAATGTCTATTTAGGTCTTCTGCCCATTTTTTGATTGGGTTGTTTGTTTTTTAAATACTGAGCTGCATGAGCTGTTTACATATTTTGGAGATTAATCCTTTCTCCGTTGATTCATTTGCAAATATTTTCTCCCATTCTGAGGGTTGTCTTTTCCTCTTGTTTATGGTTTCCTTTGCTGTGCAAAAGCTTTGAAGTTTCATTAGGTCCCATTTGTTTATTTTTGTTTTTATTTCCATTACTCTAGGAGGTGGGTCAAAAAAGATCTTGCTGTGATTTATGTCAAAGAGTGTTCTTCCTACATTTTCCCCTAAGAGTTTTATAGTGTCTGGTCTTACATTTAGGTCTTTAATCCATTTTGAGTTTATTTTTGTGTATGCTGTTGTTAGGGAGTGCTCTAAGTTCATTCTTTTACATGTAGCTGTCCAGTTTTCCCAGCACCACTTATTGAAGGGACTGTCTTTTCTCCACTGTATATCCTTGCCTCCTGTGTCATAGATTAGTTGACCATAGGTGCGTGGGGTTTATCTCTGTGCTTTCTATACTGTTCCATTGATCTATATTTCTCTTTATGTGCCAATACCATATTGTCTTGATTACTGTAGCTTTGTAGTATAGTCTGAAGTCAAGGTGTCTGATTCCTCCAGCTCTGTTTTTTTCCCTCAAAATTGCTTTGGCTATTCGGGGTCTTTTGTGTCTCCATACAAATTTTAAGATTTTTTCTTCTAATTCTGTAAAAAATGCCATTGGTAATTAGATAGGGATTGCATTGAATCTGTAGATTGCTTTGAGTAGTATAGTCATTTTCACAATATTGATTCTTCCAATCCAAGAACATGGTATAACTCTCCACCTGTTTGTGTCATCTTTGATTTTTTCATCAGTGTCTTATAGTTTTCTGAGTACAGGTCTTTCATCTTCTTAGGTAGGTTTATTCCTACGTATTTTATTCTTTTTGTTGCAATGGTGAATGGGATTGTTTCCTTAATTTCTCTTTTTAATCTTTCATTGTTAGTGTATAGGAATGCAACAGATTTCTATATCAATTTTATATCCTGCACTTTACCAAATTCATTGATGAGCCCTAGTAGTTTTCTGGTGGCATCTTTAGGATTCTCTATGTATAGTATCACATCATCTGCAAACAGTGACAGTTTTACTTCTTCTTTTGCAATTTGTACACCTTTTATTTCTTTTCCTTCTCTGATTGCTGTGGCTAGGATTTCCAAAACTATGTTGAATAAGAGTGGTGAGAGTGGACATCCTTGTCTTGTTCCTGATCTTAGAGGAAATGCTTTCAGTTCTTCACCAATGACAATAATGTTTGTTGTGGGTTTGTCATATATGTTGAGGTAGGTTCCATCTATGCCCACTTTCTGGAGGGTTTTTATCATAAATGGGTGTTGAATTTTGTCAAAACCTTTTTCTGCATCTATTGAGATGATCATATTGGTTTTTATTCTTCAGTTTGTTAATATGGTATATCACACTGATTTGCACATATTGAAGAATCCTTGCACTCCTGGGATAAATCCCACTTGATCATGGTGTATGATCCTTTTAATGTGTTTTTGGATTCTGTTTGCTAGTATTTTGTTGAGGAATCTTGCATCTATATTCATCAGTGATATTGGTCTGTAAGTTTCTTTTTTTGTAGTATCTTTGTCAGGTTTTGGTATCAGGATGATAGTGGCCTCATAGAATGAGTTTGGGAGTGTTCCTTCCTCTGCAAATTTTTGGAAGAGTTTGAGAAGGATGGGTGTTAGCTCTTCTCTAAATGTTTGTTAGAATTCACTTGTGAAGCCATCTGGTCCTGGACTTTTGTTTGTTGGAAGATTTTTAATCACAGTTTCAATTTCATTACTTGTGATTGGTCTGTTCATATTTTCTATTTCTTCCTGGTTCAGCCTTGGAAGGTTATACCTTTCTAAGAATTTGCCCATTTCTTCCAGGTTGTCCATTTTATTGGCATAGAGTTGCTTGTAGTAGTGTCTTATGACGCTTTGTATTTCTGCGGTGTCCGTTGTAACTTCTCCTTTTTCACTTCTAATTTTATTGATTTGAGTCCTCGCCCTCTTTTTCTTGATGAGTCTGGGTAAAGGTTTATCAATTCTGTTTATCTTCTGAAAGAACCAGCTTTTAGTTTTATTGATCTTTGCTATTTTTTTCTTTGTTTCTGTTTCATTTATTTCTGCTCTGATCTTTATGATTTCTTTCCTTCTACTAACTTTGGGTTTTGTTTGTTCTTCTTTCTCTAGTTCCTTTAGGTGCAATATTAGATTGTTTATTTGAGAGTTTTCTTGTTTCTTGAGGTAGGATTGTATTGCTATAAACTTCCCTCTTAGAACTGCTTTTGCTGCATCCCATAGGTTTTGGATTGTTGTGTTTTCGTTGCCATTTGTCTCCAGGTATTTTTGATTTCCTCTTTCATTTCTTCAGTGATCGCTTGGTTATTTAGTAATGTATTGTTTAGCCTCCATGTGTTTGTGTTTTTTACATTTTTTTCCCTGTAATTTATTTCTAATCCCATCGTTGTGGTCGGACAAGATTCTTGGTATGATTTCAATTTTCTTAAATTTTCCAAGGCTTCGTTTGTGACCCAAGATGTGATCTATCCTGGAGAATGTTCCGTGTGCACTTGAAAAGAAAGTGTAATCTGCTGTTTTTGGATGGAATGTCCTATAAATATCAATTAAATCTATCTGGTCTATTGTGTCATTTAAAGCTTCTGTTTCCTTATTAATTTTCTGTCTGGATGATCTGTCCACTGGTGTAAGTGAGGGGTTAAAGTCCCCCACTATTATTATGTTACAGTCGATTTCCTCTTTTATAGCTGTTAGCAGTTGCCTTATTTATTGAGGTGCTCCTATGTTGGGTGCATATATATTTATGATTGTTATACCTTCTTCTTGGATTGATCCATTGATCATTATCTAGTGTCCTTCCTTGTCTCTTGTAACAGTCTTTATTTTAAAGTCTATTTTGTCTGATATGAGTATTGCTACTCCAGCTTTCTTTTGATTTCCATTTGCATGGAATATCTTTTTCCAACCTCTCACTTTCAGTCTGTATGTGTCCGTAGGTCTGAAGTGGGTCTCTTGTAGCCAGCATATATAGGGGTCTTGTTTTTGTATCCATTCAGTGAGCCTGTGTCTTTTGGTTGGAATATTTAATCCATTCTCTTTTAAGGTAATTATTGGTATGTATGTTCCTATTACCATTTTCTTAATTGTTTTGGGTTTGTTTTTGTAGGTCATTTTCTTCTCCTGTGTTTCCCACTTAGAGAAGTTCCTTTAGCATTTGTTGTAGAGCTAGTTTGGTGGTGCTGAATTCGCTTAGCTTTTGCTTGTCTGTAAAGCTTTTGATTTCTCCATCGAATCTGAATGAGATCCTTGCCGTGTAGAGTAATCTTGGCTGTAGGTTCTTCCCTTTCATCACTTTAAATATATTGTGCCACTCCCTTCTGGCTTGTAGAGTTTCTGCTGAGAAATCAACTGTTAACCTTATGGAAGTTCCCTTGTATGTTATTTGTCATTTTTCCCTTGTTGCTTTTAATAATTTTTCTTTGCCTTTAATTTTTGTCTATTTGATTACACTGTGTCTTGGCGTGTTTCTCCTTGGGTTTATACTGCTTGGGACCCTCTGTGTTTCCTGGACTTTGGTGGCTATTTCCTTTCCCATGTTAAGGAAGTTTTCAACTATAATCTCTTCAAATATTTTCTTGGGTCCTTCTCTCTCTCTTCCCCTTCTGGGACCCCAAAATACGAATGTTGGTGCATTTAATGTTGTCCCAGAGGTCTCTTAGGCCGTCTTCATTTCTTTTCATTCTTTTTTCTTTATTCTGTTCTGTGGCAGTGAATTCCACCATTCTGTCTTCCAGGTCACTTTTCCATTCTTCTGCCTCAGTTATTTTGCTATTGATTCCTCCTAGTGTATTTTTCATTTCAGTTATTGTATTGTTCATCTTTGTTTGTTCTTTACTTCTTCTAGGTCTTTGTTAAACATTTTTGCATCTTCTCAATCTTTGCCTCCTTTCTTTTTCTGAGGTCCTGGATCATCTTCACTAGCATTATTCTGAATTCTTTTTCTGGAAGGTTGCCTATCTCCACTGCATTTAGTTTTTCCTGGGGTTTTATTTTGTTCCTTCACTTGGTACATAGTCCTCTGCCTTTTCATTTTGTCTATCTTTATGTGAATGTGGTTTTCATTCCACAGCCTGCAGAATTGTAGTTCTTCTTGCTTCTGCTGTCTGCTCTCTGGTGGATGAGGCTATTTAAGAGGCTTGTGCAAGCTTCCTGATGGAGGGACTGGTGGTGGGTAGAGCTGGGTGTTGCTCTGTTGGGTGGAGCTCAGTAAAACTTTAATCTGCCTGTCTGCTGATGGGTGGGTTTGAGTTCCCTCCCTGTCGGTTGTTTGGCCTGAGGCGACCCAGCACTGGAGGTTACAGGCTCTTTGGTGGGGCTAATGGCAGACTCCGGACTCTGGGAGGGCTCATGCCAAGGAGTACTTCCCAGAACTTCTCCTGCTAGTGTCCTTGTCCCTGCGGTGAGCCACAGCCACCCCCCTCCTTCTGCAGGAGACCCTCCAACACTAGCAGGTAGGTCTGGTTCACTCTCCTATGGGGTCACTGCTCCTTCCTCCTGGGTCCTGATATGCACACTACTTTGTGTGTGCCCTGTAAGAGTGGAGTCTCTGTTTCCCCCAGTCCTGTCAAAGTCCTGCAATCAAATCCCGCTAGCTTTCAAAGTCTGATTCTCTGGGAATTCCTCCTCCCATTGCCGGGCCCCCAGGTTAGAAAATCTGACATGGGGCTCAGAACCTTCCCTCCAGTGGGTGGACTTCTGTGGTATAACTGCTCTCCAGTTTGTGAGTCACCCACCCAGTGGTTATGGGATTTGACTTTATTGTGATTGCACCCCTCTTACCATCTAATTGTGGTTTCTTCTTTGTCTTTAGATGTAGGGTATCTTTTTTGGTGAGTTCCAGTGCCTTCCTGTCGATGATTGTTCAGCAGTTGGTTGTGATTCTGGTGCTCTCGCAAGAGGTAGTGAGCGCATGTCCTTCTACTCCACCATCTTCAAAAGTGATATTTTAGATTCAGCCATTTTTTCTTTTTTTTTTTTTTCTTTCTTTTCACTGTCAGTATAAGTTTCATTCATGGCTATCTCCCTATATCTCAAAGTTATAAAGAATCCAAGAAGTAGCCAGAAAAGTCAATCTTCATTTTACAGGAAGGCATTTTATTGCACCAGATAGAAAAAGTGCAGGGCAGAGACCCCAATTCAGATCCATTACTGTAATTAACCTGAATGTGGCCTCAGAGAGACACTATCCCTCTCTGGGCTCAGTTTTCTCATCTGTAAAATGAATGGCTTGTATTAAATGATCTATGAGATCCTTGGATGTTATCATTTTAAGCACCATTCTTTTTTTTTTTTTTTAAATTTCAGCAAATATGTCTTAAAAGTCAATATGTTCTCACCATTGTGTTATCTTGGGGGTAACATACCATCCATATCCCACAAGGGTCCTTATCTTATGCTTAATGGGCCTCCTGGGAAGGTCCTTGAATCTCTTGATAATGAACACAGCATTTGTGCTTATGTGTACTTTTCCTGGAAAAAAGGGTCCATAACTTTTAGGTCCATATCTTTTAGGTCCATATATGAGTCCTACGTGCTTTTAGCAGAAAAGCATAGGTGTGAATGTGCAGACGACAGATCTCAGATGAGATGTGAATGTCTCAGATGTGTTCACCAGAGATCAATCCCAGAAGCAGATACACCCATCCAGCCACTACGTGCTGTGGGTTCAAAGGAAGACAAAACCCTGGGACCTCATATTTAGGAAGATTTTAGGAACAGGATGGCTCCTGATTTGAGATGGGATCAAGGGACGTGGAATGCTAAAGAGAAGGAGAGTTTGGGAACCCCATGCAAAAGTATACTTCTGGGTAAAATATGCTGTGTTCTCAAAGAAACAAAAAAACATGGCTGCTGTACTAATTTAGCCCTCTCTCCACTGCACCTGAGGGTCACACACTTTCTTTTTCCTGCCTGTCTTCTATTAGCACCAGCATCACAGTTCTGGGTTCAAGAGAAGAACAGGGCTTGGTTTCGTGACTGGGAGTCTGCCCCAGATAGAGCGGCTCTTTTTGCCCAGAGAAGGCTGGGAGATCCTGAGTCTGTATCTATTACTCAGCCTGGATGGGGAGGCACCACACCAGGCCACACCACAGGTGGGGACAGGGGAGTTGTTTGGGGCCTTTCCTGAGGGTGATAGAGAACAAGCCATGATAGTTCTGAGATTACTGCAAAATAGATCTCATCAATGATCTTAAGGTAAATTTGAAACATATAGTGACAGAGTGGAAGTTACACCATACACAGTTATACATGCATGTGAGAAAACATAAACATAACCATGTATAAGTTGAGGCTTAGGAATTATAACTTATAGAGTAAATGCTATTATCCAAAAGTTTAAACATATGTGAGACAACTCATAGCAAATATGCTGACATATGGCATTGAAATCAATATGTCAACACTTATAAGTAAGAAATCATCTATAAAAATAAAGTCAACCACATTTCTCTCTTTACATTTAGGCCACAAATGAGACCACAGCTGAGCATCTCTGGTTAAGCATTAACACACAACAGGACCTGCCTGTAACTCGTTCATTAAGGTGCAGTGCCCCAGCTAATTAATATATCACCGGCAGATCAAGTTCAGCGAACGATATTGAGCAAGTGCATTCCTAAGGCCTCATTTACCCCCTCTCAGGTGGGAGGAAGTCCAGAAGAAAAGGACAGGGGAGGGAAAGAGGGAGAGATGGGAGAAATTATCATTTTGCCACTGTAGAGAATCCCACAGTTTATAAAAGTGGTGTGTGTGTGTGTGTAGCAGGTATGTGCGTATGTGTGTTGGTCAAACCCTGAAATCATGTCACTTGAGGAAAGGCTGAAGGAGTAACAGCTGTTCAGACAAGTAAAGACCACATGTAAGGAAGGTTATCGTAACAGCATTCTGCCCTTTGTAGGACTGGAGGCTGATTGCAGGCAGAGAGGACACTGTCTTGCCTGTCAGTCACACTTCCTGGGCTTTGAATTCTTCATCTGTAATGTGAGCAGAGTGCATGAGATTCCTGGTTCTCAACTCCTGATGCAATCAGAATCACATGAAGACACTGTTAACAAATACAGATCCTGGGACCCCACCCAAGATAAGAAGCTCTTCAGGTAGGAAACAGGCATTGGTGTTTTAATAGCTCCCTGGGTCACCCTAATGCACATTCAGTCGCACTGGTCTACATCACACCCAAGTCCCCTCCAGGGTGACATCCCTGAGCCCTTCTGGCTCGAAAACTCTACTGGAATCAGTCATATATAATGCTCTCCCCACTTCCTCTGTGGCCCTGGGAGGAACCACGATCCTGAGGGAAACTCAGTACATGAAATGTTGATACTCAACAAGAGAGTTCTCTGAAGCCAGATGGACAGGAAGATCCGTGGAAAGAGAGTTCCATCACAGAAGAGCCGCTCCGGTCTTGGCTCAGGACCTGTTTGCTCTGTCTTTCAACACAATTTTCACCAGCTTGGTTATGTCCTTTCCCACCCCCAGCAGGTTATAAGCACAAATTGGAAGGGTGGTTTGGTGAAAGAACTGCTTATGTTTGTTAAAGAAGAACCAGCATCCCGACAGTGAGAGAGAAAACTAAAACACTGCAAAAACAGAGCACAGGAACCAATGGAAAACACAGTCTGGGTGCATTTGTTGTAGAAGCAAACCACTCCACTCATATTAAAAGACTCAGATGATCTCTCCATGCTGCTAATAATTAGGGGAGAACTCTACCTACCAAAGCAAGGACATGGGTATATGTGTATATGTTTGTATATGTATTGGTGATTTTTCTAAGCAATGGTTTCAATCTTTCAAAACATGGGAGGTCAGCCTAAATGCGACTGTATTCTTCTCAGCCTTTTAAAAATAGACCTACTATCTGTAGCCTTTTCCACCTCAAAAATCACTCTTCAGGTTTTCATCAGATAATGTCACCCCTGGATGTAACCAGTAAACAACTTCAGAAACCCCAGAATCTGCAGGTGGGCGGCCTGAGACACAGATAGCAACAGCAATTTCCCCTGCCACTCTGCGTCAGTAAACCCTCTCTAAAATTATTCCACCACCCCCTACCCTACTTCTAATAAAATCTGTAGTGAATAAAAGGAACTCAGGTCAGGCTGTGAGGAAAAAGACTTGGTTTCAAGTGCAGTAAGCAGCAGAGCATGAAAAGTAGAGCTCTAGGGGCCGCTGACATAGTGAGGACCCACGAGGAACCTGAGATCGACCGACTGAGAGACCATGCATTTTCTTTTAGCAATAATCACAATTATTTGAGCCACTTTAATAAGTCATGGTTTATTCCAAGAAGAGAGAAAGAAATGAGTAGGAAAACAGCAATGGAACTGTTAGAAGATCCATTAATGTATCAGTAAAATGCTGTGGCAAGCAGTGAAATTATTCACAATGACACTTCCTGACAAGACACCACTCTTTGGTACTCTAGACCCACTGCTCTTGAATAAAAGCAGCCCTCTACCGACTTGCTTTACTGCCACATGGGAATCATACGTTTCTTGAAACCAGAGGGTAGGACCCCTGCCAAATCTGAGAAGGCCATGATCTTCTACTTTATCTGGGTCCTGCCTGTGAAATGATTAGAAAACTACTGTCCGTCAATTGTTTCCTTGTTTTATAGCTCAAGGAAGAATTATAACACATAAATCTTGGATCTTACAAAAACAGTTTGTCTCCACCAGTACATCCCGAAAAATCTGAGTCGGGAACCCAAGTCATGTATCTCGTCAGTATTGTCTACTTAAGAACAATGTCTGAGGTGGCATGTAAAGGTAAGAGGACCAGCAAATCTTCCTAGCTCTCATTTTGGTGCCTTTGGTAAATGATGTGGAGTGCCAGAAAGAGCGCTGGATAAGAACAACATCCAAAGGCCTGGGAGCTATTTCAGCACCTGTGACCTCCAGCATGTCACTTTCCCCATCTGAACTTCAATATTCCTCTCTATAAAATGAGAGGTACCAGAAAATCTCGAGGGCTCCTTCCATAAGCCCTGTTAGACTGTGGTTCCCAATCTCATTGCTTCCAGTAACCTCCCTGATTGTGTGTGGGCTCAGATCTTCCTGGAGGTCCCCGCTGTTCTTCCTCACTCCAGGTGCCTCAGCCTGGGGTCAGGAGGCCAAGGTCCTAGTCCCAGCCCTGCCTCCTGGCTGCTGAGGACTGCAAGCAAGGCCTTCACTAATCTCTAGGACTAGCAGATGAAATCATTTCTTAATACAACTCAAATTCCGCCCCAAAACTCACTCCAGACCCTGCTTAAGAACATCTTTTTGAAACTGCTGTAACCACTACAGAGAGTGGATTTTACAAAATGCAGTACAATGACTGCAATCCCAGATATTTTTGAAGAAGAGCTAAAAGAATGACAGTTGTACCCTAAGAGAAAGGTGCTGCGCCTTGCCCACTCCCCGTCTTGTTTACCACTCCCCTCCTCTCGCTCAGCAGGCTGTGCTGTTATAAGGATATTTATCTGTCAATCAACTTCAACAAAACTGCTCAGTCACAGTTACAGAACCAGTAAAGGGGTCAATAATTCACAAATAACTCACCCTTTGCTACATGCCTAAGAATTAAAGAATAATTTCTCTTTTTAATAAACATATCCTGCACTGCAGGTATATACCATGAGCTAAAAATAACATTTTCTCCACAATCCTGTGACCCACTAGAAGCTAAACCCAGAGAGAGACAGAGACAGAAGAGACAAAGAGAGACAGGGAGACAGAGAGAGAGAGAGACATGCCATGAATCCTAAACATCCTCTTAGTTGGATAATTAGACAAGCTCTGAAGGGCAGTTCAAAGGCCTAGAATCTAGTAAGGGCTCCACCACTTACTTAGCCAGCTCTGTGGCCTTGGCTTGATCTTGAGCCCTATCTAGGCTGTGTATAGGATTATAGGTTTTGAAACCTAGTAGGAACCCTTAAAAAATTACCCAATCTACTGCTCTTTCAAACTTTTTCATGCATAAGAACTACCTGGAGAGCTTGACAGGACACACTGCTGGCCCCAATAATCAGTCTCTAATTCAGCAGGTTTGCATTGGGGTCTGAGAATCTGCACTACTAACCAGTTCCCAGGTGCTGCTGCTGCTGCTGGTCCTGGGGCCATGCTTTGAGAACCACTGATCTGGCCCCGTGATTGTCAACAGCAGCTGTAAATTCGAATCACCTGAGGAGCACTGAGAAACTGCAGATGCCCAAGGTGCACCGGACTTTGTAAATCAGAAACTCTGGTCACGCAGTCACGACATCTATATTCTTAACAAATTCCCCATATGATCTTGGTGCACAGTGAAGGTTCCGAGGCATTGAGCAAGTCCAGTCTCCTCATTTTACAGATGATAAAACTGAAGTTCAGAGGGTCAAATGATGCCCAGTTCAACACACTCAACTGCAAAAGGGGAAAGTTTGGACACTTGGTTGATTTTAAAGTCCCATGTGTGTAATATTCTATAGCTGCATTTCTCCTTTATCTCCCATCCCATCACACCCAAATAATAAATCAGGTAAACACCCCAAGGCTAAGGGAGACTCTTTCTTCATCTGGCCACCCCAAGTAACCAGAAGGAATCAAAGAGGACCATGCGGTGTTGGCAGGCTCTGAGCATTCTTAAAGCTCGCCTCTGTGTTGTTTCTAAATATAACAGGCAGTCAGACACTGAATAACTCTTGGCTGATTTGGCTTCCCTGGGATAAACTTTCTTCTCCTTAGATTATGCTACACCAGGAATAGAGCCCTAAGGGGAGAAATTCCTCTTCAAAGTCAGAGAGAGATAACACTGTGTGTGGTATTCAGATTGTTCTCCTTTTGGGAGGAGAAAAAAGTGGGAGGCAAACTTCTAACATTGGACAACATCAAAAAGGATATTCATACTCTGTACGTGTGGTGAACATGGAGCTGGGCAGAGTGCGAGGGGGAAGTGGTCAGGCAAATGACAATTAATGCATCCTGGTGCCCAGTTGGCAGGGGGAAGGAGCATGGGCAACAGGCTCAGGGCAGTGGGCAAGGGGAAGGCCACGGGATAGCAGCCCTGGCAGCCGTTCCCATGCTGGCTCCGCCGTGTGGGCTGCTGGCTCCCTGGGAGATGGGCTCAGGTAGAGCTCCGACTTCATTTCCCAGCCAGGCGCAGACACTTTACCTTGCCCTCAGGCTCCTGCTCCTTCCAGGATGGGGGAATTTGATGTGACCTAAAATTTGCCTGGAACATATGCAGACATTCACATCTTCTCTTTCACACAAATACAAAACCCTTCCTCCTTATTTTAGAGCAAGCCGAGCCTCTCCATTTCCCAACATGATGATATATTTGAGCATTGGAGTTGGATGGGATGTTGGTGATCACCCAGTTCTGTCCTCTCCATTCACAGAGGATACTGTAAAAGCTACCATTTAAAACCTACTATGCGTCAG
This sequence comes from Eubalaena glacialis, assembly GCF_028564815.1. Lineage (NCBI taxonomy): Eukaryota > Metazoa > Chordata > Mammalia > Artiodactyla > Balaenidae > Eubalaena > Eubalaena glacialis. Next base: position 30,040,986 of record NC_083730.1, read on the forward strand.
GAACTTTATACCCATTACATCGAATGTTCCTCAAGCCCCCAGGGATCAGTACGTGTCCAGATTATAGAAGGTGATGCACAGGCAAAAGGAGAGGAAATGATTTGCCCAAAATGGCATGGCTAAGAGTCAGAGCTAGGATGCAGATGCAGGTTTCTTGCTGCAAACTGCTGCCCGGTCCACAGTCGTGAGAGGAGAAAGCGCTGGCGAGCGGTTTCCTGCCTCGCTTCACCCACCATGCTAGGCCTGCCTCAGCTGCCATGGCTTTGTGCCTTCGAACACTTGACCCAAAACTTTATTTAGAACTTTTAAATGTCCAGGGAGGAGTGTGTTAGCTCTTTCTGCTCCCCAGAGGGAAAAATCAACCTTTCAATTTCAACCTTAGTCTGGGAGAAGCCCAGGAAATTGCAATGGGCAACCCAGGGGCAATTCTCCCTCTCCATGGGAATTTCTCCAAAGTGCTGAAAGCTCAGGGAAAGACTATGGTTTGGGGGAGGTGTGGAGACCCTGAAGATGTCCCCCATCCCTGGAAGACGCAAGTCTCCCCTGCGGCTGGTTGGGAGACCACAAAACAAAGCACTGAATTACATGTTATATCTGTGTGGGTATGCACAGGACTGGGGTGGGGGGGAGGGGGGTGGTGAGAGGCATTACAGTAACAGGCATTGCAGTAAGAGGAATATCCCGCAGGAAGCCTTTCTCCCATTTCTCTCTCTTATCTCTAGAACAGAGTTTCTCAACTGCTGCACTTCTGACATTTGGGACTGGATCCTTCTTTGTTGGGGGTGCTGACCTGTGCATTGTAGGATGTTGAGCAGCATCCCTGGCCCCTAGCCCAATGGATGCCCTAGCACTTCCAGCCAGTCGTGACAATCAAAAATGTCTCCAAACATTGCCGAATATCTCCCGGTGGGAGAGGCAAAATTGACCCCTGATTGAGAACCACTGTTCTAGAATGTCCCTGCCACCATACATTAATAGGAAAAAAAGTTCAAAGGTGTGTGCTCTTTGAAGGAGCTAAAGATTTGTAATCTGCGTATTTTCATCAAAACTCATATGTTTTCCACTGTGAAACTTAAAGACGAATAAAGCCAAGTACCAGGCACCTTGGGACGATCACGAGCACCCCAGTAGTCTAATGTGTTGTGGCCAAGTCTCCTGTCTTCTTTCTAGCTCCAGGAAAGAGCCCCTACCCCATTATTCTCCATCAAACCTTCCAGGCCTGCCTCCAGGACAGCCTGTCCCCCAAAGTCTCCCTAGACCACAGGCAACCGAACTGTCCTTGAAGCTCTGTCAGAACAACTGTCCTTGTTCTATAAGCTCCAGGAAGGCAGATTCCTTACCAGCTTTGCCCCTCTGTACGCTCAGGGTCTGCAACAGTGCTTGGCACATATGAGGTGTTCAATCAATATTTCTGAATAAATACATTACTGAAGGAATAAATATGTTTGAAGAAACAAATGCTCTTACAGTTTATCTAGGTTACACATTTCTTCAGAGTGGTCTCTTTTACGGGATGTACATTTTACCTCACCAAACAAATGTAATCTTCTCTGAGGCAAGAAGTTCTGGCCAAGTGATTCTGGAGCCCCTAGGACAGCAGTTCTCAACTTGGGCCACACACCTCTTAAAAACCCCAGTGCCCAGATAGCACCCACAGACCATGTAAACAGACTCTTGGTGGGGGGGTCAGATTCAGGCATCCTAGTTCTTAAAGGCTCCCCAAGTGTTCTGCTATGCAGCCAATGCTAACAGCCTATGCCCTGCAGCTCTGTGAATGGACTGTGGAAATTGACTTCAAAAAGCACAGGGAAGTCTTACGCGTACTGGGATGAGGCTGCCATGTGTTCTCAACCTCTGTTTGGGTTTATAGCGTCTTAGTGGGACTACATGGGCTATCATGGATCAGAAGTTCTAGTTGGCTTTGAATAATCAAAATAAGAACATTAATGACTGGTTATCTAATAAATACCTTCAGCTCAGGAAACAAAATCTTTGTAAATGTGAGTCCATGTCGGAACAATAAGTTGGATGTAGTACCCCAGACTTACCTTTTATCTTTGAAAATGCCTGATAGAGGCAGAGAACTGAATAATACTTGTTGCCAAACTGATTGATTTGATTGAGGATTTTTTTAAAATTAATATTGTTGTTGTGTTATTCTTTAAGCTGGGCTAAAAGTACCCAAATTCCCCCTTTCTAGAGCAAAAGTGATCACAAGAGAAACTGACAGTGGGATATGTGGCTATTTCTTCTACATAAAACTCAGACTGTTCTTCCTGTAGAGATCACAGAACAGTAATCTGGGCTGCAGCTACCAGGATTCAAAGAAGAAAGAAGAAAAATCTCATAATAGGTGGAGATTTGGTTTAAAGAATAGATCTGGGTAAATTACATCATTCCTGGGTTTGCCCAGTGAATTGGATCACACAGCTTGTCACACAATGACTTCTAACTCTCCCGAGGCCAGCAAAGCAGCCCCGGGCAAGCCTTATCGGAGGAATCAGTGTGGAAAAGTACTTTCTGAAATAAAACTAACATAAACCAGGCGTGTCAGAGTTAGCGTTGCTAAATTTCAGGAATGTGGGTGGAGTTAGTCTACTATGCATACGGGTTGGGACAGACTCAGTTTGCTAAAAGTAGTGTCCATCCTACTTCTGTTGATAGAGATTCACTTCCGTTGATAGAGAATCTCTATCTCTGTTGATAGAGATTCACCAGAAAGTAAACTCTCCTGTTTGCTTTTTAAGAAGATAAGCAGAGAAAAACAGGAGCAAGAGAGCAGTGGGGTGACGACTACCATCCACACAGGATTATCAGTAGCTGAAGGTGTTGAATGAAATGGACACAGGCCAAAGATAAACTCTGTTGAAGGACCCCCCACTACTGTCCTCTTTTTCCTACATTCTCCATAAATTGAATCAAGTCAGATTCAAGAGAGCATATTTGTACTTGCTGAAACACACAGGAAGGAAAGATAATTCAGAGAAATAGATTTTATGCAGCTTTAAATTTTAGAACCTTAGAAACATTGAGTTAGAAAGTACACCAGCAGCCATTTTATCCTTCATTTTCAGAGGGAAAAGTGGAGGGATGGGGAACTTAAATGATTTCTCTAAGGTCACAGAGCTATTTTTAGTAAAGCAGCAACAAACCCCATGTTTCCTTCCGCACAATCCTTTTCTCCTCTTATCCAGCGTCCCTAAAAAAAATCTACCACTGATCACATTAGATCCAAGGGATAGAAGACTTTCTTAGTCAGCTATTTGTTTTGAAACACGGGGGAAAATAAACTCCTTTGAGTGGGGAGTTGTTCATGTTTAAATTATCACTTTTATGGCTGATAATTTCACTAATTAAATTAGTGCTGAGTGCTTGCCTTTTCCATAAACGATTCTGCTCCCTTCTTACCAGTGTTTCTAGAAGAACAAATAACAACATAAGGAAGCTGAAATACTGCAAAGATGAGGTCTTGAAGCTCTACAGAACACTATGAGAGCAACGTGGGGTGTGGGGGAGGGGGGGCTTCCAGGCTCTCTTTCCCGTTCACTATGCTAAGGGCTCCAGCCACCTAAAGTTATCCCCTGAGACCTTCCATAGGGTCCTCATCAAGAGAAAACAGAGGCATGGATGGAGGAGTCTTGGACACACTGAGAGTTCTACAGGGAACAATGCAGCTGCCCTGCAGTGACATCATAACCGGAATCAGAAATTATACACTATCTCCTAAAGTCACTGGATCAACCCCCAGAGTCACCCTGTATCTACCTCTTGCTGCTGGGGGCAGAGGTTCTGGACAGAGGCAGCCTCTCCTCACATCTGTTCAAGAGAAGGGGCACCCTTTCTCTCCACCATCACGACCGGCTTTCCTGGGGGCCAGCCGGAAACTGAGATCCTGTACTCCTGAGGGTGAACTTCCTTCAGTAGCTTGAGGGTTTTTTACACCCAATATTATCTGGGAAATTACCCTTGGGGGCTGCAGTTTGTCTTTGATCTTTAAAACATAGTTCTAGGGCTTCCCTGGTGGCGCAGTGGTTGAGAGTCTGCCTGCCAATGCAGGGGACACGGGTTCGAGCCCTGGTCTGGGAAGATCCCACATGCCGCGGAGCAACTGGGCCCGTGAGCCACAACTACTGAGCCTGCGCGTCTGGAGCCTGTGCTCCGCAACAAGAGAGGCCGCGATAGTGAGAGGCCCGCGCACCGCGATGAAGAGTGGCCCCCCGCTTGCCGCAGCTAGAGAGAGCCCTCGCACAGAAACAAACACCCAACACAGCCAAAAATAAATAAATTAAAAAAAAAAAAATAGTTCTATTCCTGTTTTGAAAAAAACCATGAATGTATACAAGTCCAAAAGAGGAAGAGAGACAAATCACTGGTCTTTATTCACATTACAAGAAGCTTTTTATTTCTTCTTTCCTTTCTTTTCTTAAAGAAGGATTTTCCCCCACTTTCTTTAAATGGCCAACCGCTAAGATATCGTTTTTTTGTTTTTTGTTTTTTGTTTTTTTTTTAAAGAACTGACTTCCAAAAAACTCCTCATCTTCTACATATCTTTTCAGTAATTACCTGTCTCATAAAGTAAGGGGTGCCTGTCCCCATGTGTCTACATACAGTGCACTCAGCTGTCGATCAGTCGGCTTCCAGGCCTTGCCTTGGTTCCACCTTTTACTCAGTAGCATTTTTCTGAGAAGGAAAGTAGTGCCTGTTTGTGAGTACTCAGTACCTCAGTCTAACAGGTGCTATATAAATGAAATATCCTTCCAATTATTGCCACTGTACTCTATTGAATTAGCGCTATCACCGTAACTAAGGAAACGAGCCTGCCTACACAGCGGCGCCCTTTCTCATCCTGGTGCTCTTCATGCTCATCTCCTCATAAATAAAATCATTCCTAAAGAGAGAAATCTAAATTACCTTCAAAAGCACTACTGTCCCTTGTACATTACTACACACCATCAGGACTCAACTGACAGGGCTTCAAAGCCTGTAAAGTCATTCCCAAGGAATAGCTCAAAATGCTCTCCCTTCCTGGGACCCAAACTATCTTTCATCTGCTTTCCTCACAGACGGCGAACTTGAGAGAAGCGTCAGAACCTGAAAGCTACTGACAGCATGACAGGAGTATCTCAGCATGACAGCTGACGGAGATGATCACATTCCCCTGACAAACTCAGCTGCTTGAGTAAATCAAGTGAAGGTCAATACAACCCCCCACCTCCTCTGGTCCCATATGCTTCTCCAACCCTGTGCCACTGAACTTGTTCTTGGTGGGCGGGGGAAAGAAAGGCCCAAATCTTCATGGAATAGGTGACTAATGTCAAAAAAAAAAAGTTTTCTTACTGCCATGAATAGCTTCTCTTTGCCAAGCAGAGGTGATGTTGTCTTAGAGCCTGAAACACATTATCTCCTCCCCATATGTCCTACATGGGATCTTGACCTTGCCTGTTTCCTTTGGTCTTTACTATGAAGGTTTACTTTTCCAAAAGTAACATGTCCAAGTTCCATACAGCATCTCCGTCCCTCTGTTTTGGCCAGTGACTTCTGCTTATGACTGTATAACAGTGCACAGTGATGCCATAAACAGGTGGTATGGAAAACGGTAATTCTAGAAAAAAAATCTAAGAGCCCTAAAATCCCATGTTTGTATTTTCATGTGTGCTAGGCATTAGGTCTAAACTTGGGCTGATATAAATATTAACCCAAAGAGTCTGGGGTGCCTGTGTTCTTTATGTGAGTTAATAAGTCTGTATACAGGGAAAATCCAGGATGTCAGCTCTGTACCTTTCAAAAACATTGGAAAATATATCAAGCAATAACTATTAAAATATTGCATTTCCAGGGGATAAAGGAAATGCTCTGTCACAGACTGGAAGTTGGCTTAAAGACCAGAAATAAAGGGTGGGAAGGATGGGCGTATCTCTTCAAGTCTCAGTGTCCTCTCTGAAAAATCAGTAGTGGAATGGATGGACAGAAATGACCTAGAGGAAGAAGGACCCCATGAAACATAGAGCTATAGAAGTTTATATATAAAAACGGGGGAAGCAACAAGAAACTCGTGGGAGAATGGGCATGGAAAAAGAGCTAGGAAAATGTTCAGTTTGCACAAACATAGGTAATTCTTTAATTGAGGGTGGAGCATTATTGGAGTATACTTGTAGAACAATGACACCATCCTTTCAGTTATGAGTAGGTCACACTGACAAAATCCTAAGTGGCTAAACTCTGGTATATCACTAAAGACATGAAAGAAAAAGTCAATGCTGACCTGTCCTTTCATGAAATCATACTTATCCCTAACCTGAAATGTCATGTGCTATTGGGGATATTATATCTCAATAAAGAGATAACAGAGGGGAGGAACACAACTAAAATCAACAAGGAGATGGACAATGGTCTTGAAATAATCGATTAATAATATTTGGGATCTAATAGGACGAGGAAGGCCAAGTGAAGATACAAGAAAGCAGAGACTGTGAAATCAATAAGCATAGCCTTGTTTACCAACCCTCAAAAATTTTCACCCAGAGGGAATCTCCTTAATGCCCAAAAGAGAAAACACAGGGCAAACGAAGGCAATTAGCTTAACACAGCACTAAATAAACTATATAATTAAGAGGCAATCTAGGTGACATCCAACTCTGGTTGATCCCCAAAACAAATTCCAATAAACTGATAGATTCATAATGGGTAATTGAGGGAAACTAGGCCATCAAGGAAATCCTGTAAATGTAACCTCTGAGGCTGATTTTAGAGGGAACAGCCATGTCCTGGCAATGCCTTTTGTGAAATAGTCTCACACATGAAGCCCTTTGAGCTTCTGTTAGAGAGAAAATCTCTGCAGTTTGACCAGGAATCTAACCCATATGTCATTGTTTATGTTCTTTTGTAAGTGTGTGTACATGACAGTTGTTTATATATATGAAAATCCAAACATCATCAATAAAAAGTATTGAAAGTGCTCCTAAAATAAGCTTCCTTTAAAAATGAGTTAAACAAATAAGGGATGATTGATGTTGAATACACAAAGTACATAGATTGTAAAGTTCTGTCATAAGCTGAATGGTGTAAGCCTCAGGGATTTCCTCATTTCCCTTAACAAATGCATTTCAGTTTCACATAAATGTCTCACGATCACTCTAAATTTTATCAGTAGTCATCAGGAACTCCCAGGTATAAATATGCATACATTTTGGCAGCATAATATCAAGTGGAAAGAACAGTTAACTAGGAGTGCAGAGGCTGAATTCTGGTCCTATATCAGCTACTCATTGACCATGTAATCTTGAGCAAGTTGCTAAATTTCTCATAAGATGTTGATTTCAGTCAACAAATATTAAGCTCCTACTATGTGCTACTATATTAAGCACCGTTCTGGGTTCTTGATATGCAATGGAGAGCGAGGAAAACAGCTCTACTGGAGCTTAAATTCCAGAAAGGAGAGATGATGATAATGTAAACAGATATTCATAATTCAGGTAGCAATAAATACTCTGAAAAAATTAAAACAGGTCAGTGTGATAAAGAATGATGGCAGTGGGGACCTCAACTGAGGGGGCCTCTGAGTAAGTGACACATGAGCCAAACCAAGTGACAAGGAGAAGCAGGTCACATGATGGCCGAGAACCGTGCTCCAGACAGAGGTAATAGCAAGTGCAAAGTCCCTGAGGAGGGTCTAGGCTAGGACTGCTTAAGGTACCAAAAGGCTAGAATGGCCTTAAAAGAAGAAGTCATAAAAACTGGTCAACTTCTCTAAAGAATGTGGTATGGGCTAAATGAAACAAGATGGGCAAATCCTTGAAAATTTAAAATACTCTACAAAATATAATGGATTATTAGAACCAGCATACTACAAAGGAAAACTCCTATCCTCCATATTGTACCTTTAAGGAAAGTTTAGAATTGTAGTATATTTCATCCAGGTATCCCAAAACATAACCTTTAGAGCCAGAGAGAATAGTCCAACCCCTTCAACTTCCAGATCAGAGAACAAAGGCACTAACTTACCCAAGACCATGTCGGCAGCCTTTCAGGACCAAATCTCTCAAGCTGCGCCCTCACTCCCACCAACCCCTCCCTGCCACGGCTGCTTAGAAATAGGGCTTCCCACTTCTTTTCTGGGCTAACTCATTTTACTACAAGAAACCTGTAATATAGGTGAAACAAACCAAGGACCTAAGGCTTAAAATAAACAACTGGTGGCATTAGCACCATGGAGATAAAAATTTAAAGCCTCAACACCCAGGCCTGATGCTAGACTCTCCACTTACAGGTTTCATGACCTTGGACAAGTTATTTAAACTCTCCAAGGCCTTAGGTTCGGCATTTAAAATTGGAGGATAATAAAAATGCCTTTTCTCCCTATATTATAGAATTCTGAAAGGGTCAAATATTATAATATACATGAAAGTCTGAATAAACTATATAGCACATTAGAATATCATTATCCTTGTCATTTTTTTGGTATGTAGTCTCTCCTTAGATCATTGACCATGTACTGCTGCCAAGATCCTACTACTATGTTGCACCACCACAATTACCTTGGATAGACCTTGGGAGTATCTTTCTATTCTGGGAATTAAAAAAATTGCATCTAAGGAGCTCCATGAACACTTGATGACCTATGAAATTTGCCTCATGAATATATTTCCCACTGTTTCCTTTTCATCTGACTTCACACAGTGGGAGAAGCAACCACAGATTACACCCCTTCCTGGATGAAGACCCAGGATACTGCTAAAGACAAGCCATGGGACCTTGAGCAATCTCTGAACTTTAGGCTGCCATTTATGTAGTATGTTTTCATTCCCAGAATGTGCAGAACACTTATCATCTGCCCTCCACAATGTATATTTTTTGAGTCTCCCAGAGTTTATGGAGCAATTTCAAATCCATTATTTTATTTGATCCTCTTAATAACCCTGGGAAGAGTGAGAAAAGGGATGAAGAAAGCAAATTTATAGAGGAGAAAACAGGCTTTTGGTGGTTATGTGACTCATCACATCTCAGTTGTCTTCCAGGTATTCTGACTCCAGGTCCAGTGGCTCTTCTAAATTTACTGAGCCTCTTTCAGGTAAGAATCTAGTAAAGATCAATGAGGTCATGGATATGAAAACTGTTAGGGGTTCCCAGCCATGACACATGCTACTTTCCTTTGTCCTCATTCCCTGACCAGTTAGTGGTGTCGGCCCATCTAGAATGAAAGCTGGCAGAAGGGGGACTGGTCCAGGGTACTCTGCCTCCCCCAGAACATCTGGAAAAGCGCACAGTAGGCCTTTATAAATCCTTTTTGATTGATTGTCTGACCTGAGCCCGAAAGACTATCTAGCTCTGTCCATTGGAACCATCCCAGTCCTTTAAGAAAGCCTCCCCCTCACCCACCCCAACCTGGAGTTCCAGCAGGGAGAAAACGAACACACCCAGTTTAGGCAATTTCCATACAGCTAGGAAACTCCATTTGAGTTAGCACCCTTGACAGGGCTTCCTTTCTGCTTCCTCCCGACTTTTCTTTCCTTCCCCTATGAGGTAAATAAATATTTTTAAAAGAAAGAAAATTGTGTACTCTTTTGTTCTGTCTGATCTACATATTGGAACCAAATGACTATATTTTTCCCCCAAAGCAGTCATGTTGGTGAAGTAGCAAAAACACGTTTCTTAAAAAAAATAAAATAAAAGTTTATTTTACATGTTGCAAATAGCAGGAAATTCTTAGCAGGATGTGAAAGTTCAGGTCTTGTTTTTCTTTTATTCCCTTTCTTTCTCTTCGAGGGAGAGGAAGAAGAAAACCAATCTCTCTTTTCATAATGGAATCCCTTCTTTTTGTCTATGCCCTGCTGGAAGCAGCTTGCCTCTAAGTATCTTTTAACACTCTGATTGAGGTAGCCCTGCACTCCTAATGGTTATTTCATTTTCCCTAATCCCTAGACCGGAAGGGAATAATGCAGTAACCTATGATAAAGTAGTCCTGGTTGTCCAACATCCTTCTAGCAAAGGACATTTTATGACAAACTCAAAATGTTGAGGGTTGCCAATGGTAAGGGTTGTGCTGGATTCAAACAGTATTACAGTGCCTTAAGTCATAGAATCACAAAAACTGGGTGATTAATAGGCTTTCTCTAGTCCAACTCCTTCAATTTATAATAGAAGAAACAGGGTATCAAGAAGATGCAGATTTTGCTCCCCCATTTGCTCAGCTTCTCGGAGGCAGAGGTAGGATGGAAACCCAGGCTCCTGGTTCTGTTCTTTGCCTTGCTTCTTTCTCCCATGCATATCACTTAACATCAAGGTAAACCTTAACAGGAAAATTCTTTCAAAAGAGAGTCTAATAAGGAATTATGCATTTCTTCATTCATCAACTTGGCAAACATTCACTGGGCACCTTTTATGCCAGGAACTATGCTAAGCAATGATGGGTGGGGGGGGTACATAAATGAACATGATGTGGACCCTTCCCTTAGTGTGTGAGTGTGTGTGTGTGTGTGTGTGTGTGTGTCTGAAGCACACTTAACATTGTAGCTTTAGTGATAAAAAGAGGGTATGTCAAAAAATATCACAGTGGGAGTGGTATCAATCAGCCCATCATGGGCCAATTCTTCCCTGTCTCTAAGAATTTTCAGTTAGGTGAGCACACCCTGCATATCCACCCTTATTACCCTACAATCCTACAATCCATTCTCCACATAGCAGCCAGAACAATCGTTGAAAGAAGTAACTAAGGTCATGTCATTCCCCTGCTTAAATTCTTCAGTTAGTTTCCATTGTCCATAGGATGATTTCCAGAATCCCTCAGAGGGTTGGGAAGATCCCAACCAGGCACCCTCTGAATTTCCCCTCAACTCCCTCACCAGTCCTTCAGGCAGCCCTCTACCTTGCTTGCCTCAGGCTTGCCGCACTGGCCCCTGTCAGTTCCTCCAAAGCTCTAGACTTAATCTTACTTTGGCGCCATTTGAACAAGCTGTCCCCTTTCTTTGGAACTCCTTCTCTTGACCCAGCCAGACTTGTCACCACCCCATCCAATCTGCCATTCACCTGGCTGACTCCTTATTCTTCAGCTCTCAGAGTGGATACCACTTCTTTAGGAAGAACTTTGTGACCCGCAGTACTAATGAGAGTGCCTGCTGTGAGCTGCCATAGTACCCTACTTCGTGAGCCTTACATTCAACAGCTTAATTACATTTCCTTGATAAAGTCTCTCTTCCCCAGGAGACTATAACCCAATGAGGGCAAGTATTATGTTTGTTTTGTTCACTGTAAGGCCAAGGTCTAGAGCAATGCTTGTCACAGAGCCAGTTTTCTATAAACACTCATTGTTTGACTGGATGGATGACTGGATGAATGAATAAACATGAAGGTGTCATATGGACATTTCAAATAAGGAACACCACAAAACCACGACTGGGATGAAAAGTTCCAGCGTGGACTCATTCAATGGAATTCAAGAACAAGCGGACACATTCTAAAGTATGAGAAAAAGGACCTTTGGAAAAAACAAACACTTAAAATTCATCATCCTAAAAGATGACGAGAGTAATTTAAAATGTCATGTACCAAAGGATGAAAGGAATACAGAAATGACAGTTCCAAAATAGGAAAGGCACAATTCGTGAGAAGAGGAGTCCAGGGCCTGGGGCTCACTGCCCAGCTATACGTCTTCTTCCTCTGTGAAACATCAGGAAGGTAACTGAGGAAAGGCAGGGAAACAGATTCCTATTTCTGGAGCCTTTTGAGGATTATCATCATGGAGCACAATGGTCTCCTGCAATACATGCCTCCCAGGGAGAGTTGGAAGAGCCTGGCTTGCCTGAGAGATTCTTGTTTCTGAAAAACTTGATGGCACAGGTGGGCACAGGTCATGGTGGGAGCAGAGAAGCTGTGGGTATCCCACTGTCAAGCAGGGAGGGAGCTCTCTTCTGTAGCCCGAAGTGTTGCTAGGAAAGTACGGTGTGTGCACATGTGAGTGTGCGCGTGTGGGGAGAGGGGTGTGAGATGTTGGTGGTTGGTAGAATCTTTGAGGCTGTAATTTAAATTTTACTCCATTAGACTATTAAGACAAGGTGAGAGAAGAAAACAACCACAGAGAAAAATAAAAGCAGTAGGAGGGAAATGCAGTGACTTAGGAACCAGATGCAGAAATGCAGAGGTAAGAAGACGATAGTAAAGGAAGGTAATTAGGTGACTACCCTCAGAGAGGGTTGAAGAGGCTCACACACAGACTCCAAGAATGCTTGCAGACTTTTCCTCAAAGCCACCTCATCACAAAGTTTTCCTGCAGTTCGCAGTGGGCAGCTTGGATAAGAGATCTTTCTTTCTCTCTCTCCCTCCCTCTCTCTCTCCTTTCCTCTCCTCCTCCTTTTCCCTAGTCTTCGAACACTCCTGCCAACTGTTTGTCCTCAAAGTAACCACTCACAGGCCATTATTGTTAAAAAGAAAAAGGAAATTTAAGATTCAACCCAGTCACAAAGGGAAACTAACACACGCCCAGGGAAGTTTACGTATCTGGAGTCTGCAATGAATGGGGGTGTTTCTTGCACTCCTGGAACGCCCACTCCTGGTTTGGGGGTAGTGCTGTGCTCTGTGTGAGGAGAGTCTCCCCAAGCTCTAAGCACTTCGTGGGGGCCTGGTGCGTGCCCTCCAACCTCCCAACACCCCCACCAAGTGTGACGCTCTGATGGCAGTGATGTGGTGCCTACTGCAATAGAGCAGAAGCATTGCACATCCCCAACTCTCTGGTAGGTTGTGATTTTCTCCTGGTAGAATTCTGGAAACCTGGCCTCTAATGTGTCTAGTGACTCTCTGAAGTCACAAAAGCAACACTGTCCAGCCCTGCCATAAGGAAGATTAAACTGCATGTAACGACCCAGGCAAGGTAATGATCTCACTACAAAATCAACACGCGGCGGTGGCGGGGAGTATGCTCCAGCCACTACTCAGTGGCCACCCAACACCTCGGCCTCAACCAGCCATTCATCCTTCTGCTTCCACTCGGCTGCCCAGCTCCAAGGCCTGACCCACTGACATCACCCCACGCTGAACAGGATTAAATGTTCTGGGGCTAAGTAAATAGACCTCAGCAGGCAGCTCCGAGCCTGCAGGGGCTCCAATGGGGAGATCCCAGGTCTGCCTCAGGCTTTGGGCAGGAATTACAAATTCCACAATTCCACCCTCCACTGGCTCCTCAGCCTTCCTCTGCAACACAGAGATAGCTTGAAAAGGGGGTGAGGGAAGGGCCAAAAACTAGCGTAGGAACTTTGGAGAGTAAAAGAAAATGAGTCACTTATTGGAAAAGTATAGTATCTCACCACTGGATTTGCCAACTTAAGAAAATTACAAGCCTGATTCCAGAAAAGATAAAATATTGACTTTTTAAAAAATTGCATTCTTAGTAAAATTCACAAGATCAGATAAAGAAAATCAAATGATAAAAATAAAGAATACTTAGGATTCAGTGCCTGAGAGTTCTTCATGGATATGCCAAACAAGTGACCCCAATTTCTCACTGGTAAGCTTCTGAGGAACTTTTCAACACTGAGCCCAAGTTTACAAAGTGCTCAGAATAAAATTTGAGGGGAAATGGTGAGCAATTAGGGGCCCCTCCCAGCTCTAACAGTCTGCTGAGTGGGTCTCCGGGTCTTGGGGCACCAGCTCCCTGTCGGCTGACAATGAAAGGGGGACAGGAGGAGAGATGGCTCTCTTCTCCAGAGGCTATTACACTTCGACTTTCAGACAAGCAATCAGTAAGTGGGTTTCATACAGGCCAGCTCAGCATCAATGCCCCCAAACTCAAGCCAAACTAAACAGCTCAAGTCTTGGCACTGTCTCCTTCAGGGAGGAGGGAAGGAGGGGGCTTTGGCAGATAAAGGCACTTTAGAGCACACACCAGCCCGCCCCCAGCCCATCCACACACAAGGAAATTGATTTCCAAGCCCCAGGGAATCTGTTGGTGAAATTCCAAAAATTTGCTCAGAGACTGTAAATATAATAATCAAGTTCAGAAATGGGAGGGCTGTTCCCCAGCTCTTGCTTTTCCATGGAAAGTACTAATCAGTGCCATTCTGCCCCAATAGACAAAGTGCTTGAGAAATCAGATTTTTATCATTGGCCGCAAAAGGGGCCTATTTCAGCTTGTCACAAGTCCTTGCTTTCTTCCTGACTAGTGTCCAGGAGCCTCCTGTATACTCAGTTTACCTTCTCAGAAGCCTGGCGAAAGGGGTGCCTATTCTGAGGGACAGGGCAGAACAGCAGGAGGCAAACTGACAAGGACACCTGACAAGGACACACAGGCTGGACAGTGCTGGGCCACAAAGCAAAGGCAGGGCCACAAAGAAACAAGGCACAACCATGAGGATGACCGTAACTGCCACAACATAATAGTGCATGCTGATGGGATGATTATCAAGTGTCAGGCACTTAGTTTGCGTTTCAGAGAGAGTCTGAGCTGAGTGTGTAACCCAGTTCTGCCACTTATAAATGGGCACATAGGCAAACAATTTCACATTTTAATCCTTGGTTTCTCCTTCTGCATTTGGGAGGAGAGAGAAGGCAGCACTCCAGAGCACCAATGACACATCAGGATGATGCTGGCCCGAGGAGACCGCAGTTATACCAGATTTCCATTGCCCACCTTTTGACCTCTACAGCATTTCTACGCCCCTTGTCTCATTTGAATCCTCCTGGTCTCCCAGGAGGTAGCCTAAGGAAAAATCTTCTCCTCACTTTATCAGTGTGGAAACGAAGACACAAACAGAAAAAGTGTAAGTACAGCAGAATACCCAGGACCAGTCCCAAGTCCTCCTGATCCTGTATCAAGTATCCCCTCTATTAAACTGATCGCCATCAGAGCTGGGCATCTGCGAATACATGCGTGCAGGTTAGGGACATCTGAGCACTGAATGTCCCGCCAGGATATTACCTCCCAGTGCCATTAGTTAGGGTGTTTTATATTTCTTTACATTTTTTCCCCTAGCTAACAGACTAAAAGGCAGGACTTCTTTAGGCATAAAGGATAAGCTCAAATGGCACAGCTCAAGTGATAAATACGGGGAATTAGAGGGAAAGAGGAAAGCTTCTTAACACGTACTTTCCATTGCCCTGGAGCCCTGGAGCTTAAATATTTACCATGAAATTTCCTGTCCCTCTGGCTTTGGGAGTTTCTAACTTGTTAGATAGAGTCTTATCCTGACAGTTCCACCTCACAGTGCCGCTAAATAAAATGAGAGTAGATTCTGTCTGGTTTGGAAATCATATTTTCTTTGGCTTTTTAGGAAAAAAATCAATCTAGGCTAGGTCTAAATGGCCATCCACTGAAAGCATGGGCTGCACTATGGAGCAAAGAGCAAGGGCCCTGCAGTCCTGACGTCAACCAGGAGCAGCTGAATGTGAACACTCGGGGCTGGGTGCCTACCTGCTATGGACAGAGATAGGGAGGGGGCAGAAAAAGCCAGTGGTGACAGGGCTCTAAAAAAGTGCTTCTCGACTTAACATCCAGGCCTGCACTGCCTATCCACACACTGCCCTCAGGAGGGAGTGACTATTCATAATACCACCCCCTTACCTGCCAAGGAATCTTCACATAGATGATCGTACCTCACAACTTCATAAGAGATAAAAGAAAGATACAGGTAAATAGCAACTCAGTTAAAATGGACTTGGTCATTGAATGTTGGAGGGCAATTAAGAGATAGAAGCAAGATCATTCTAGAGGTGATCATAATTTGAACAGTTTAGGTAGAGATCCAACTGCAAAGAAAGTGGTCTGAGCAGAGATCCACCCAAGCCTACCTGGCTGGGTGACTGAGGCAGGCTCACCTGGGTGACAGATTCATCATGTGTAACATACCGGGAATCGGTAAGACAGCCTTAAATGGCCCTCCAAATCTGATACTCTTGAATTCCATCATTTTAAGTCCAATCTCTACAACTCACTATTTTTCAGTGTAAGATAATGAAGGAATGATCAAAAGTAATGCTTTCCAAGCTTGGGAATTCCTCAACTGATCTAAATTTGAAAATTATGCTCCATCCTAATTACTTGAATTGAGTAAGGGCATTAAGAGGTAAAATAAAACTACTACAGAAAAAAGGTCAGAAACTAAGGTAGACAAAAGTTGTATTTAATTCATTGGTTGGAAACAAGGGTGTAGAGGAAGTGAGGTCAGAAAAAAATGTAACCAAAGCTTGAGTACTGAATTCTTGCAGGCACACAGTGAGAAAGAGAGAGGACTCTAGACATCCTAACCTTGTATTACCTCTTCTGGAAACCTTCCTGGTTTCCCAGGCTCTGTTACCATAGCACCTTCTGTATCCTGCTAACTGCATTTGTCACACAGAAATATCCATGTTGATTTAGTTGTCTGTCTCTCCCAGAAGATGGTGAGTTCTTTGAGGACAGGAAGAGCATTTTATTGAAATTCGTATGTGGAGGACCTTGTACAGAGCCTGTATAAAGTAATTGGTCAAAAATATTTTGAATGAATAAGTATTGAAATTACTTTCCAATAGCAATTAAAAGAAAAAATGATCCAGGTCAAAGGCCAAGAGTTTTAATTTCTGGTGAGACTTTCAGTAGCAAGGCAAGGTGCACTGATTGCAAGTATCAGCGTTCTCAGAGTTTCTCATTAGTATTTTCAGGAAAGTTAAAAAAAATTTTCTAAATTTACCTCCAGAGACCTTGTCATTATCCTCTCTGCAAAGCATTATGCCAACTTTGAAGTGATTTGACTTAAAATAAAACCTGAGTAAAAATATAGAATCCCATGAATCTATTGTTAAGTACCTAGAGATATGTGACTCACCCATATTGAGAGGTTACTGTCATTTGTCTGGATGCCTAAGTGTCAGGAGTGTGAACTCTGGGATCAGATGACCCAGGTTCAATTCCTGGCTTGGACCCTTCAGGATTGTATACTGTTCTTCAAGCTGAGGTTGAAGAGTATCTTCCAGAATGCCTGTAGAGGAATTAGATTATATGACCCCCCAAGTTACCTCCAACTCCAAGTTCCCATAGTCCCAGGCAGTCCCACCCTATCCACAAATCATCTACTGCCAAGTCACATTCTGCATGACAACTCTTGCTAATCACCTGCATATGTCATAGCTAGTGCCCATCATTTATATCAGTGGTTCCCTAATGCTCAGGTTGGCAAGGGGTAAAGGTCAGAGACGGGTCATCAGAATTTCTTTGTAGATCTTTTAAATGATGCACATACGTATTCACACACACACACACACACACACACACACACACACTCCTGGAGGGTACTTCCAATGATAGAAATCAGTAATGTATGTTTTAGTGAAGTTCCCTGGATAGAACGAGTTTCCATACCCTCACCCCTCATTCTGACTGAAACTCCCTGATGCCTACATCTAAGGAGGCAGTAAAGACTATCATCCTTTTAAGAAGAACATCTTCAAAGTCATAGCCACACACAGCCCATAGAAAACCAAGCACATTTCTAGCCCAAATTAGTACATAAATCTTGGGCCTCCACTCCTTCTTCTCACATTACCCCTCAATAACTATGATCTACCGCTGGCTCAAACTTTTGTTTTCAATCTGATTCAACTACCATGTTGTCCCCCCGGGAGAAGTGGTCGTGACAGGAGAAGAGAGTATATTAACATGTCACCCAGGAGCTCTGCCTTTTTCCTCATCAGGCCATGCCAAGAAAGAAATGAATACATACACACTCAGAGAGGGTAAGGGGAAAATGGAGAGAGAGAAATATTAATATTTACTTAGAATCTGAAGTATGAACCTAGCTTAAGACCACATTCTCTTCAGCTAGCCTGAGATATTCTGCAGGACCCTAGCAGCTGGATTGGCTATTTGTTTACTTATTTGTTTGTCTGTTTTGGTTTTGGTTTTGGTTTGCATCAGTCAGGAATAAGCACTTAAATAGTGACGCTCCAAAACATCCCCACTCTCTACTCTGCATTCTGAGAGCCAGAAGAAAGCAACTTTCTGTTGATGTAACACAGATGTATTAAAACAAAACACCAGCATGCTGCCCACAGCAGCCTCCACAGTCCTTCCGAGCTGGCAGGTCCTCTGGGGTCTCCTCCTCACCCTTTTCTTTGTGCCTGGCCTGAGCCGACCTTCCCATGAGACCTTTGGGGGCATATCTGCAACTAAGACCCACAGGTTAGGGGTGAAGCCATCGAGGTCCCCTCCATGGATGTGCTCTCCCTAAGGGAGACTGCTCACAGCACAAGGAACGCCAGAAGGAAGAGCTAGCAAGTCTCTTCTGCAGGCAGGAGACCGAGGGGCACTTTGGTGAGCAGGCTTCCTCTACAGTCTCTAAAACTTTATAAAAAATCGTTGCAGGTCACAGATGGATAATAATGAACCCTTATTCAATAGGAGTAGATGGGGGAGAAAGATGAGAGAGAGGAGCAGTCTGATTTGTGGATCTGCAGGAAGAAAGTATCTCTGGTCTCCAACAGACATCAAGAAAGTAAAAGGAATTTAAAGTACACGTGAACCTCTCCTAGATATTTCTACACAAAAGTCCATACCTTCAAAAGTCCAACCGCATTCTGAAAGTACCAATAGAATCAAAGATTCTTTTAAGTAAGAGATACTTAAGGAGGAATCATAATATTAAGGTCTAACATGCTTTCAGTGTCTATTCTATGCTAGGTATAATTCCATGCATTTTTATATGCATCATCATATTTAATTCTCAAGATGCCCCCATGAATCCCACTGAACAGATGAGAAAACCAAGGTGGAGAAACATATAGCCTATCTGAGGTTGGTCAGTGGTATTCAGTGGAGCTGGATTCAAACCCAGTCAGTCCCAGTGCAAAGCCTGAAAGCTTAAAGCACAGCACATAGCAACTTGGGAAGATGACAAAGAACAGAAGTATCAGACTGCTCAAGAGTGGAATTTTCCTTCAGCCCTGGGGTTACACCCTTATGAAAATACCCCCAGGTCCTGAAGAAGCATCGGAGCCAAGAATGTTCCTTTCCTGACAAGCACCAGCCTTCCCAGGGATGCAGCTCCCCATCCCTGCTGGGCCGGGGCAGGGGTCCAAGAAGGAGCGGGCCTTCTCCAGCCAAGGCGGGAGGCCCAGCCCTGCACTCCCCACGGCAGATGTGGATCCTGGAGGTGTTTTCTTTTCCTTTTCTTATTTAAAGAATAAACAAAACTCTCCACACTCCCCACATGTGAAATGCCGCTCTTGCTGCCACCAGACAATAATTTTAGTCACACAATGACCCTTGTGCAGAGAAAAGAGGAAAAGCCTGCACCCCACCCAATCCAAGCTTGGAAGAGTCAACCTGTGGAAAAGCCCAGGTCACAGAAGATCAAACTCACTCGCTGAGGAACAGCAGGAGGTGGGGAGGTGGGTCGGGGAGAGGACAGGGAAGAAGGAAGCAGAAAGTTTAAAGGTCAAAGCAAATGTCAACCTAACACCAGTATTGTATGAATAGCACACAGCCTCACTGCTAGACAAATAAATGCTGCCGGGGAGGCAAGGTATCAAGAGGTTTTATTAACTCTCTTCCTGGAATCGTACACATAGGAAGTCTGTTCCATCATGTAAGCTGCAAAGCACAATATTTATCCCATGGGGGGGAAACCACAGAACTGATATTGAATCCATAATACAGAGCTTCTCCTCCATTCCCTTCCCAGCCGGCCTCCATTCTTGCCGCAACTCAGGGGGCCTGTCAGCAGGAAGTGCCCACGCATATTCTGCTAAGAGTGGGAAGGGTCACAGGCTGATGAGAATGCAGGGCACAACCCTGCCTCCACCCTCTGCTGACTTTCCCAGGCAAGGCTTGGTCCCACTGAGCCCAAGGGTGGCCTGAGATGAATGGCTCCTCTTTGTCTGTGTCCTCCTCACTGGGGGGCTTCATCCCGACCCTGTGCCCAGATCTGTGGCGATCCCACCTCTGTCTGGGCCCCACATGAAACATGCCCATTTGTAGAGCCCAAGACAATTGAGGGGAACCCACTGGACTGGACGGCTGCTCTTGGTCCACTTGCAAGGGTAAGCTCTCTGTCCACGCCCTTTGCTTCCCATGCTGGCCGCGCGCCTGGCCCACCTGGGGAATGTAAAAATGTGTGCACGTGTGCATGTTTGTGAGCACGTGTGTGTGTGTGTGTGTGTGTGTGTGTTTTCCCCAGCCCCACCCTCAGAAATTCTGATTCAGTTGGTCTAGAGTGTATCCTAAGAATCTGTATTTTTTT
Source organism: Eubalaena glacialis (assembly GCF_028564815.1). Taxonomy (NCBI): domain Eukaryota; kingdom Metazoa; phylum Chordata; class Mammalia; order Artiodactyla; family Balaenidae; genus Eubalaena; species Eubalaena glacialis. The sequence continues at coordinate 30,061,181 of NC_083730.1, forward strand.
AAAAAGCTCCCAGGTAATTCTGATGCAGTCTGCGATCCCAAAAGCAGTCTGCAAGTGCGTGTTACAGGAAATTAGAGATCATGGTATTGGCCTCTTTGCAAGTAGTACAGGACAGGTAGCCCAGTTTGTAGCAGGCCACTGTGATAGTTACCAACCATGAGCCACAACTGACTCAGAACCCCCATTTAGAGTGCCATGCAGACCTCTGCACTGTGTTCAAATGACAGTCTTGGGTCTTAGAGGCATGGCTCCATACTCATGCCTTCTCCAAACCATCTTTCCCTGTTACCACCTTACTGTCATAAAATATGTGGCTGCCTATTTTCTGTTCTATAATGTCTCCGCTACTTTCTGATAGAATTTGGTTTACTAAGCTCCCTGACATCTGTATTCAGTTATTGAAAACTTTTGAAGAAATGACTCAAAAAATTTTGTAAACTGTTTCTGAACCACTGAGGCTGGGGAATATTTTGTTCTGGTAAGTGCTAAAAACAAAACCAAAAATAGTGAGGCACTTCATTTGTACCATCCATATGTAAAAGATAAAAAGATTAATTTGGGGCTTCCCTGGTGGCGCAGTGGTTAAGAATCTGCCTGCCAATGCAGGGGACACGGGTTCGAGACCTGGTCATGGACGATCCCACATGCCGCGGAGCAACTAAGCCCACACATCACAACTACTGAAGCCCACGCGCCTAGAGCCCATGCTCTGCAACAAGAGAAGACACCGCAGTGAGAAGCCTGCGCACCACAACGAAAAATAGCCCCCACTCACCACAACTAGAGAAAGCCCGTGCATAGCAACAAAGACCCAACCCAGCAAAAAAAAAAAAGATTAATCCGCTGGCAATCCCAAAGACACTACAAAAAAACACCAAAATTCTAGAATGGAAGGACAACTCAAAGGCAAGCAACAGATGAAAAATAGGTAAATAAAAACCAATTAAACAAAGTAGGTAAACTCAGAACATGCTTGATGGCAAACTAATCTAGAGTCAGGTGTGGTAAGGCTGTTACTCTACCATCTCAGGGCCAGGCTTGGGCAATTCAAGGAGATGCTGTGTTTTCCAGGCTCCCAACCTTCACTCAGCATCTTTATTTCTAGTTCTGTGCCCACCCTAACCTGAACATGCTGGATACAAGGCTCTTTTCTCTTCTTTCTCAATTACTTCTACAGAAACTCTTCTTATGGACAAATCTGTTACCAGTCATTGACACCTCACTTTGAAAACAAACCAGTGATGTCTCTCCCAAAGAATATGTATCTTTTGTTTTATTTCTCAACTGGGCTGAGGGGAGGGGAAGGAGGAGGTAGAGAGAATATTTTCCTTTTACATTTGAAAAACTTTCAGGATCCACTAGCAGTGAGGAACAGTCCGGGGCTTTCTCTGGATGGTGGGGTTGAGAACAAAAATTCTGAAATTTCTGTGATTAAATGTCAGTAGTGAGCCCACAAAGAAGCTGGTGTGCCTTTGTTTACATGGTCTATGTGGCATACGGGCACCTAGGTGGTGTCAGGTGCCGATGTTGAAAGAGGATCTTCATGGCAGTTGCATATATGTGAGTGCCGGAAAGGCTGCCAGTCAGCCCTCGGCCTTTTCCATTCCATGACAGCAGAAAGGTGGCCCTAAGTGAACTACTGTGTGACATATAGTGGGAAGGAAAGGGAGTTTTGTATGTGGTTTCTTTTTGTTTGTTTTTACTAGATTTCTTTGTAAGAATAGTCATAGAAAAGAATAAAATTTTTAAGTTTTTACTCCCCATTCTCACTTTTATCCCAATACTTACTTCCAGACACTGAATTCCACGTAAGGTGGAAGAAAAGGAGGCGACATCTAGGGGGCTTCCCTGGTGGCGCAGTGGTTAAGAATCCGCCTGCCAATGCAGGGGACACGGATTCGTGCCCCGGTCCGGGAAGATCCCACATGCCGTGGAGCGGCTAGGCCTGTGAGCCACAACTACTGAGCCTGTGCATCTGGAGCTTGTGCTCCGCAATAAGAGAGGCCGCGACAGTGAGAGGCCCGTGCACCGCAATGAAGAGTGGCCCCCGCTCGCCACAACTGGAGAAAGCCCTCGCACAGAAACGAAGACCCAACACAGCCAAAAATAAATAAATAAATTTTAAAAAAAAGGAGGAAACATCTGGAAGATTAGAATCTCCAGGAGAACTTGATCTGAGTCAAGGTCATCTAGGTGGGTCTCTTCTAACTGACACATCTCTAAAAAATCACCACCCAATAAAAGTAGAGATGAAGAGCATACTTTGAAAAGACTTTCTTGTAGTTTGAAGAAAATATCAGGACTTCTTCCCTTTTTTTGCTCACAAGGGACTTGAGGTTTTCAGAACCAGTACTAAATAGTAAAGATCAGTTTCAGGCTAAGTGAAAAGTTTCTAGATGTTGAGCTACCATGGAAAGAAAAACAAAAAATGGTAAAGACAAAAAAAAAGGGGGAGGTGTGTTAAGTAGAAGGAATCTATCCAGGTTCCCATGGAAAGTGTCCAACTGTGGGACCCTTTGAACTCTTCATAGGTGAGAATTCCTTTTTTGGACCAGCTTCCTCACTAAATCCCAGCCCCAGCACTCTCGGGACTGCAGGTTCAGCTCTGACCATTGAGCTAATCCTCCAGCTTGTTCTTCTCCTTTTTCCCCCCTCCTAGTGAACCTTTTTCCTCTGTCACTTGAAGAAAGTCACAAGCTGGCGTATTATAGCCCACAGGTCACACTGCCCATCTCTCTTCATACAGCCCTTTGCAGAAATAAAAGAATCCATAAGCCTATCACTCCATCACCTCTCTGTGGCTATAGGGGATGACTACAGAGCCAGAAGTCTTTGTCTTATTCCTGAGGATTTCCACAGGATTTTCTTGAGCCACAAGGGGCAACTGTCAAAGCAACAGAGTCCTTGGTGAAATACATCTCTCTATATATTGCATGGGGTTTGCAACAATTCAGATACTGTAGGTTTATTGCACAATTCATTGTCTGATATGGTTAAGCACTGATGTCTATAAATCCACTAATGGGAAGTTCAAATCTCCTTAGAAGGAAAAGAACAAAACACCTGGTAATCACCCAAAACTTGGTAAACATGAACAAAATCCTTAGCTAGTCTTGAAAGATCTCTAATGGAGCAGTTTGTATTGTAACCAGCCCAGTTCCTCCAAACTAGAGAAACATTTAATGGAGAGTTAAACCAAGTAAAGAAACTTGAAAACATTATATCTTACTCCAAGCTCTGTAATACCCAACACACCAAACACAGACATGCACGCAAACACATCATGAAAACATTTCCTGATGTTTTGAGTATTTGTGTGTATGTGTTTTTCAGAATACTTTTATAGAAAACTTTACATGTAATATGTAAAACAGATAAAAGCAGACTTCTTTTAGAAGCGTTAGAATGGGGTCCTACCCATTTAGCAATCTCTTGGCACCCAACGTTGGGCTCTAAGGCATTCAGTGCCTCCCAAATCACATCTTAAAGACCACCAGCCACACCGACGCCAGGTGTGGGCTCTCTTCACAGGGGATGGAGACAGACATTCACCCTTCATTCTTCATTCTCTAATTTGCTGAACATCCACTGTGCTCATATACAGCGACACCAAGGCAAAGCAACATGAATCCTCATCTCAAGGAGCTCACATTCTGTTATGGGAAAGACAAGGCATCAGAATATTCTGAAACATTAGTGAGTAACGTGATAAAGGTAGTCACCAGATGCTTTGCGATTCCAGTTTTCATCTCACCAAAAGTTTTGAGACACTGAGCCTGTTCCAGAGTGAACTTTGCCTTTAATTTATCACTTCATCAACTCTGTGGCAGAAGACTGGCCAGCCCAAGAAAAAAATATATATTAAAGGCTTGTTTGAGACAGACTCTATAAAATGAAGTTATTTCATTTTATTCCCAAGAATTATGTAAAAAGCACTTGCTATTCACCATGTAAATAAGTGATGATGCCAAATTTTTGAGGAATAAGAGGATTTTCACACTGTATCAAACAGTATACATCTAGCCCAGAATCATGATTCTGTGAATGATATGGTGGCCTATATTGGCACTAGTCATGAAGATTAAAGTTATAAGCATGTATAACACTTAATTCAGTTTAATTACCCATTAAGTCTTTTTCTTACAAGCATTTACTATAACCATTTTAAGTAGGTATAGATTTCCTAAGCTTAATATCAATTTGGTTGAGTTGAGTTTGCTGAACTAGAAACCCTTAAGTTTGAGGTCCAAGTCACAGTGACTCGTCTGAGTCACATGGTTTCTTATAAGCAGATTTGATCTGTCCCTAGATAATTCAATTTACTACCACATAACCTGTGGTGTCCTTAAAAACTCCACAGTTGTTTTTTTCTTTGCAGTAACAGATGCTGTTATTTGGGAGAATGAAAGAAAACACTCAAGCCATGAGAGAAAAGAAAAAGAGGACTATAGAACCTTAGAAAGGAAGACAATTTAGAACTATGTCATCCAGCATCCCACAGGGGTAGAAAGGACCAGGCACATGACTGCATGTGCTCCACACCTCCATTAGAGGGAGTTGACATCTTCCTAGGGAAGCTCATTCCTCCTGGACTGCCTTTTTACTTATTTTCTTTAAAAAAATGTTCTTCTTAATACAAAGTTCTGCCTCCTTGTCACTCCTACCTATTGGTTCTAAATCTGCTCTGTGAAAGCACACAGTCCCTTTCATGAGGCACTTTCAAAGACATATCCTAGTGGAAGCTCATTTTCAAATATGTCAGGACCCTACAGATTGGCCTCCAGTGCTTTCTTCACTTTAAGGACTCACCACTACCTGAGGGACTACAATAGATTTTAGACTCTAAGATATAATTTTTAGAGTTTATTACTATTCCTTTTTTTAATTGAAGACTTTTAATTGTGGTAAAATACACATATTATAAAATTTACCATTTTTAAGTGTACAGTTCAGTGGCATTAAGTACTTCCACATTGATGTCCTCCCATCACCAACATCCATCCTCTTTTCATCGTGTAAAACTGAAACTGTACCCACTGAGCACAAATTCCCCATTCCCTACCCATCTCCACTTCCCATCAACCACCACTCTACTCTGTCTCTGTGAATCTGACAACTCTAGGTAAAGACTTCATAAGTGGAATCATATAGTTTCTGTCCTATGACTGACTTATTTCACTCAGCATAATGTGAGGTTCATCCACATTGTAGCATGTGTAAGAATTTCCTTCCTTTTTAAGGCTAAATAATATTCCATATGACCATTCCACTTTACAGATGTGAAAAACAAGGCTCCAAGAAGTTAAGAGCTTTCCTAGGGTCTCACAACCAGAACGGAAGCTAGGTGCCCTGACTCCCTGTTTTCTCCCTGCCCATCTCATCCTTCTCTATCTTCCAAATGTTCTACATTTCAATTTGGACTGAAGTTGAAGAGGAGACTCCTTTATCAACTTTTTCCAGGCTTACCTTGTTCTTGGAAGCCATTTCACACACACCCCAGAATGGGAAATACCTTCAGATAGTAAGGGGTTTAGAGGTTCGGAGACTGCTGTCCCCAAGATCTAAGCAAACAGGGGAACCAGGGTAGGAAGCATGTGGATTTAGTCCTACTATAACAAACACCACTTCCTTAAGGATTGTTCTAATTACTATTACAATTATTTATGTTGTTCCCTTTGAGAAGGAAGCATACCTCTTTTCCTTTCTTTTCTTCTCATTTCTTCTTTTTTCTTTTCTTTTCTTTTCTTTTCAATACGGGAAGTTGAATTCCTGTGCTGGGCAGCAGTAGCAGGGAGAGAGAGTGCCTCATGGGTGGTTTTGTTTGTTTGTTTTGGATTTTAATCTGGATATGTGCTTTTATCACTCTTGGCAAGATATGGGGAAAGCCACAGTACAATGTAACCAGAGTGCGGGCTTAGCCATTCCTCACAGCTATAACCTCTTAATAAAAGAGGAGCATTCCTGCAAGGGATGAGGTTACTGTCAGTGAAGGCATGACTAATAATGATTAATTTGATCTGCGTCATACATAAACTGGATCCACGATTCACTAAATAATTCTGTAGCCTAGATACCATTTCCACAGGGTTCAGGGAAGTTGCTGGCCATTTATCACATTAAAACAGAACCAAAAAAAAAAAAAAAAAAAAAAAAAAAACCTTACATAAACAAGAGAGGATAAAATAAGAAAGCATCCCCCAAATAAAGCCAAATGCCTTCACATCCACCCACAAAATACCTGCTTAAAGCTAGAAACAACAACAACAAAAACCCTATGTTACTATCCTGTGCCAAAGAAAGACAAACAAAATTTACTGGACACATATCCTTCTCCCAGCAAAGAAAAGAAGCCAAGTCTAGTTCCTTTTCCAGAGAGGGAAAAGGATCAGCCATCTAATTGGCAGAAGTATATCTATCTCCTCAACTGATCTTTACTTCTGTCTTGTAGGTAAGATATCAACATCCATTCAACACAAACAGAAACTGTGTTTGGGATATTTACTCCCAAATTTCCCCAAACCACAAAGCATGTTTGCAGTAAAACCTGGTCTCAACCCAAGGTTTCTACCCTGTGGACTATCTTTTGCTGCAACCTTTGACAAAGTTCATCCTGGGCTAGATCCTAACCCAGACTGTCTCTTCTGAGTTCTGTTTTCAGAGGAGCTCATTACATGAATCATTTTACAAATATTTATTGAGCAACAACTACTATGTGCCAGGCACTGTTCTACACACAAAGACACATCAGCGAGCAGAGCCAAGTCCCTGTTCTCAAAGAGCTTTCATTCTAACAGAGAAAGGCAGGTAATAGCAAATAAGCAAGTAAAATGTATAATACATCAGACAGAGATAAGTGCTAGGTATAAAAATAAGGCAGGTTAGGAGGAACAGAGAAAGTCAGAAGGAATGGAGTCTGTTACTTTATACAGAGTAGTCAGGAAAGGAGGTCAAAAACAAGCATTGAAGATATTTGGGTGAGAGACTTCACGTCAGAAGAAACAGCAAAAGCCAAGTGTCTGAGGTAGATTGGTGCTCAGAGTATTCTGTAAGGTGGAGCAGAGTGAGGTGAGGCCAGACAGGTAATGGGGCCAGCTCTCTTAGGACTCTGTAGGCCATTGCCAAGAGTTGATTTTTGCATGAGTGAAATGGGGAGCCCTTGGTGGGTTTGGAGCAGAGAAGTATCCTAATTTGACTGATGTTTTAAAGGATCACTCTAGCTACTGTGAAAATAGAATGGACATATGAATTTAGAGTTCAGCGGGTAGGTCTAGAGTGGAGACAAACATTTGAGTGTTTTTGTGTGTAGATAATATTCAATGCCATGAGAGAGGATAACAGAGGGAAGAGAGTTTGGAGAACTGAGTTCTAGGGCACTCCAATGTTTAGAGGTCAGGGAGATGAAGAGAGACCAGCAAAAGATTCAGAAAAAGAGCAGGCAGTGAGCTAGGAGGAGAACAAAGAGAGCACCGTCCCAGAAGCCAAGGGAAGAACGTTTCTAGGGAAAGACCACATGTGTCAAATATGGCCAAGAGGTCAGATAGTAATTAATGTCATCAGAAGCTTAAGAATATTTCTCCTAAGATTATTTAAATTCTGGCTTTCAGCATACATCGGAAGAGTACTGGAGAAAGGGCTTCACAGCTTTAATGATCATTGTCATTTATCATCCCTCTTGAGTTTCCAAACTGTTCACATAGTAAATCAACATTGAATAAGCCAGATCCATGCTGTATGTAGCTGGTGATGTTTGCTTCCACCTCAGGGATACAGATGCCTCAATGTCAATCACACCCCTGTTCTTTACCACACACCAGGGGGCTAAGAGGGAGCAATCACTTAACTCTTTTCATTTTAGATGTGGAGACACTGGAACACTAATTTGGATGCTATGCCACATTGGTCCATCTTATTAATATCATATATCCCCTCTGCCCATCAAAGTTTGACTTCCATGACCTGGCATTCAGTGTCCACTATAATCTACTATTTCAGAATCCCAACTATTTATTTCAACCCATGCGGTTACTCACTGTTCCCCCAATGGCTGGAACACTTCCTTACTTTTGGACTGGGATGCTTCCCTCCCTACCTCTGCCTATTTAATACAGTTTTTAGGCCCAGTTAAATTCATCAATGAAGATTTCTGGAAATGAGGCTCCTCCCAAGTGTAGAATAATTTCTCCCTTCTCTTTATCCTGCCCATATAGCACTTACTATATACATTTTGTTTGCATCTTGTTAACTTGTTATCTTTTTGACAGACACCGTATCTTCATCATCCCTATTCTGTGCATCACAACACTGTGCCTCACCCCAAATAAGTATTGATAGTTAATGATTACTTAGAGGATGAATGAATGGCTCTTAACAAAGAATGATAGACTTTAGAGCTAAAAGCAAGTCAGTAGCTGAGTTCAGTTCAGGACGTTTAAGTTCTGACACACCCAGATCCACTCTTCAGAAATGCCTACCCTTCTTCTGCCAAAGCCAACTGTTGATGGTGACAGAACCGTTAAACACACTCTGAAGTCCTTGGCTTGGCTGCACCAAGAACAGGCTTGCATAGTCTTTACTTCTCTGGGCTCCACTCCCACAGTCCAGCCTCAACGGGAAACTCTTGATCCATCCCTGGTTTTAAAATAATGACTTCTTTCCTTTCTCTTTCACAGCATACCCTGGTAACCACTGAGATAATACTATGTAGTAAACCAGAGAAAAGCAAATGGCCTGTGCATACCTGGTAGGGCCAACTATATACTCGGAGTCACACTAATCACTCCCACCCCCACCTCCTGCACTATACTTGGCACACAGAAAAGAACTGACAAATATCTCCAGCTGTACATATACTTAAGATCTGAACAAACCTCAAACCTCCTCTATGTGGGAAGTGCTAAACGAGTTGTACTGTCTGGATAACAGCATCTTAGGAATTCGGGGCCTGGGGAGGTACCAAGAACTGGCTATAATCAAGGAGGAGCTCCTGAGGAGGTATGTTCCGGAATGAGAAGGATTTGCTAGAGTGGTAACAGGACAGGAGAACATGCCAGGAATGGAAGTTAGCAAATCCTGAAGCAGCGGCTTGGTGGGGCTGTGGATTGGCCGAAGTGAGAGATGAAGCTGGGAAAAGCAGTCTAACCAGCTAGTCCGGTTCTTTACCTCTGTGCCTTTGATGATCTGGGTCATCCAAGGTACAACTGGGAGACCGGCCTGTGCACAAAGATTGCCCCTTAGTCACAAGTGTTGGAAAGAGCACTGGACCAGGAGTCAGAAAGCCTGGCTGGGTCCCAGCCCTGGCTCTGCCACAGAAAACACTTACAAATATAAACAAGGCAATCACTTTTTTCTGCGCTCTAGTTTTCTCCCTTTAGGGAAAAAGGGGGTGGGGGGGAGGACAACGGCTCCACCCACCTCATACAGTTATCATGAGGCTCATATGCAATAATGATTGTCAAAGCTCTGTTCAAAAGCGGTGTATCTGAAATAAATATCTAGCAAAAACGGGGTAGGCTGTCTTAAGACCTAAAGAGAGCACTGTAACCCCTCACTACCGTTCCCTCAAAGAGCACATTCTCTTGATGAGGGACTCGTCAATCCTTCAGAATCTGGGGTGCTGGCGAGAACACTGGTATCAGACTGATTTGGACTGATTCCTAGCTCTGTTGTTTGCTATCTTGTGTGACATTGGGCAAGTTTTGTAAACTTGCTAAGCCTCAGTTTTTGTTTTGTTTCATTTATCAGTAAAGTTAGAACAACACTGCCTACTTTGTGGTGAAGATTAGCGATAATTTCGTGTAAAGTTTCTAAATTGGTTCCTGGCACACAGTAGATACTCACAAATGTTGTAGACGTTCTTACAATTAGCTTCGATATGAAAGACCTCATGTACAAGAGATACCAAATCAAATTCGTCAGCCATTTGCAAAGGATTGAAATGTTTTTGATATCATAAACATAATTTAAATCTTATTTGAGACTCCTTGCTTCTTTTTGCATGTCCTTCATTTCTGAAAGTGACATGGTGGAAACTTTACTTCTGAAAAATGGCATAGTAGAAGTCAGCATACAATGTTACTTAAATACATTGCGTGTCAGAAAATATTCTAAAGACCTCTCCCTGTCTCCCTACACACCTTCAAAAAAAAAGTCCAGGTCTGCTGATTGTGGAATAACTGAAAAATACATTGTTGTCCCATACCACACTTGTAATTTGGATTAGATTCTGTGCTTCTATCATGTTTGGGTTGACAGGGGCTGCAGAGGGGAGAGAAGAGGAGGGATAGAGGAGGTGTGTAAACCAGAATGGCTCATTAACCATCTGAACATTTTTTTTTATCTATTTTATACATATTAGTGTATATATGCCAATCCCAACCTCCCAATTCATCCTGAACATTTAAAGTTAATGAAATCCACTGGGTTTCAGTCAAAGCCTCACTCCTTTCTTAGATGTCAGAAATGAGGTCAGTTGGCTGAGATGCAGAATTTGGCTTCACGGGCCATTGCTGCATTGAGAGCTTGGGCTTCTGGACAGGCCCTGGGTGATCATGCAGAGGCTAGACTGAGCATCCTTGAGCACAATAATCCTGACGGTCAGGAGAGAGGTCCTCAGCTAGCATCCTGGCCAGTGGGTCCCACCCTGGCTGCATATAAAAATCACCTGGGGAACTTAATTAAAAGAAATAATGGTGCCTGGAACCCATTTCTAGATTTTCTAGTTAATTGGTCTGGGATAAGGCAAAGGTATCAGGTTTTTTTTTTAAAAAGTTCCTAGTAATTCCAACATGCAGCCAGAATTGAGAACTATGATCTACTTCAATATCATTACATATAGAAGAAGAATACAAAGGTCAAAGATCCCTAATGAGTGATTTGTTCTTAAATCAAATTGCCTTCTTCCCCTTACTGTCCAATATTTTGGTCATATTTCAGGGAAGTCTTCTTATTTCAGACTTAATTATAAAGCCTTCCCACCTCGCCCCATGCACACAGTATATAGGGAAATGAAACTCTATTAGGCTAAGGTGGAAGAAGGGAACTGAAAGGCGAAACTGACTTTAAATAGGAACGAAACTGACAAGAGTCAGCTCAGAGGCCAAAACCGGAGAAATGAAGCAAATGAAAACAAACCAACTCACTGAGAAAAGCCAGTTAGACCCAGAAAGTTCTTTCAGTTTGTATAATTTAAGGTTTCAGTGAGGGATTATATTTTACATGTTGAAAGTATCCCCCAGGCAGTAAAGTTTAGCCAACCCAGCATTTCTTGGGGGCAACTGCAGAACTGTAACAGTCTGCTGATTGAAACCACACCTCCTGAAATAAAACAGGAGGGCAGTGATCACTGTTCATGGATCACCATAGATAAAATCAAGAGGCCACCTTTCCAAGCCCTATGAACAGCACCACCACAGCAACTCCTAACGTGTTCATTTTAATAATTGAAATAAATATTGTCCCCCTTCCACATCACAAAAGAACCCAAAAGGACCTAATTCACCAATTACAAACTAAATAGAAGAAAGATAACATTCTCCAGTTTGGAAAGGCCCAAGCTTACATTTTCTGATAGAGAAAGTTCTTTTACTTCAAGAAACTGGTTATGAAGAGAGCTTGAGTTTAGACCATGAACCAACATCACACGAATACAGCAGCTGTGGTGGTCGCTGCAGGTATCCCAGGAACCCATAAGGTGCCTTTCCATCAGTGGATGAATGTCCCTAAACCCAGTTCTATATTTTCTTACATGGAAACATAGATAGGAACCCAGGTCCATAGTTTCCCATAAGACCATAATAATCATCAAACAAGAAACAGAATGGAGGCACTCAGAAAGGCTGGATTGTCCAGAATATGCAATAGTTCATAGATGCAAGTTATTAGGTAAATAGCAAGATCTTAAAAAAAAAAAATCTATTTTAGCCATGGGACTTTTGGAGTCTCAAGATTTAGTTCCTGAGATCTATTCTCAGCCACTGCTTGCTTTTTTGCCCAAAAGAAAGTGCTGGTAAGTCAAGGGAATTAGCTGAGGACTGATTTATTTGATTATCTCCTTAACATGGCTACAGCTCAAGAGTGTATCCTGTTGGTCCCTGTGCTCTGTGGTGTCCTGATGTCATCCTCTACCTCAGCAGTGTTTGTCTCCTGGCTCAGAGACCAAATTAGAACAGGACTCTTAAGGGGGTGACAGATGGGAGAGGAGGGGAGCTGGGACTTCCCACCTCACTCTCTTGATAGAGAGTCACACTGAGATTCGTCTGCTCCCATCTCCTCAACCTCAGGACCCTCAGAGATATGTGTAACAGACCTATCTCCAACCAGACATGGAATGTGGCTGGGGTATCTGGGGATTTCGATTCTCCTCATTATCCTTTGGTATGTTTTGAATGGAGGGTTAGCAGCCACAACAATGGTCCCTGATCTGCAGAGCACTTCATGACTTACAGATTGCTTCCCTGTACTTTATAACTGAGTGGTTGACAGCCTGGACTCTGAAGTCAGGGTTCCAATCCCAGGGGCATGACCTCAGACAAGCTGTTTAACCTCTCTAAGTCTCCATTTCATCATCTGTTAAATACTTCCCACAGAACTGTTGGGAAGATGAAAAGAGATAGCGCAAATGAAGCACACAGCAGAGAAGCAAAAAGTATGTAAGTGTTGAAGAGACGTTAGCTATTATTATTAGCATAATGTTATTTAAACCTCATAATAACAATCCCATTAACCACAGTGGAGACTGGCAGGAGACACAGGGCACACAGGCTCAAGCACACCCATGTTTATGTGTGCACGCATGCACCCGTGGCCAGTTGGTGGGCAGTGTGGATGTGTGTAGAAGAACTGGCATTAGCAGTGAGGTAGGCTCCATATAATGCTGTGCTTGCTATGTCCCAGGAGGTGTGCAGCTACACTGTGGACCACAGATAGTTAGGAATCCACTAAACAAAACCTAAGAGTATTTAATTCAGATCATACTTCATTGACAAAAGTGGTCAGACAGATCAAGTGACTTGTCCAGGATCACCCACTTTGTTTATAAGTGGCAGAGCTGAGATGTCAACCCAAACTGTCAGGCCCTAAAGCCAAACTCAGGGCAGAGGGGAGGGGGCTGTGGAGTTCTGGCCACTGGAGGGATTTCAGAAATGAACCCAAATCCTCTTCCCCACAGCCCTACATCACCTGGTACTGATGAACAAAAACAAAGGGTCTCATCCTAATAACTGCGTCTTATCTTGGATGGCTCAGAAGTTAGATGTGTGAACTAAATTATGTACCTCATTCTCCCCCAAAAAAGAATAAAAAATGCCAGCTCTGCCTTTTGTCAAATTTAGCACTGTATTCATATGCACAACACCAAAATGTCACATTTGTGAATCAGTAAAGCCATTCTGAAAATTCAAGAAATCCATAAAACTTTCCCTGGTGCATGTCCCACACCACAGTTAGAGTGCCCATCATTCTCCCCAAAAAGAGGGGCAAGTTCCAATTCATAGAACAGCTCACGAGTGAAAACTCTCCTCCTGGGAAGTACAGACAGTGGCAAATTTTCAGGACAGACGTTTACATGGAAAAAATGATATTGCATCATTAAAGAGGTTAATGAGCTTCGCAAGGCAGATGCCCTGAACGTCAGGAAGGGGACAGCAGAGGAGGGGACAGGGTGGTGGGAGAGACACATACATGGAATCACTCCCATTCTTCGATGTCAGGTGTGGTCAGGAGGTGCCCTCCTCATGGTGATAATTGCAGTGGAAGGATAAGTTTTTCTGGTGGGCACTGGAGCCTGGCTGATGGCTGGGCAGCAACTTGCCCTCACATCCAGCCCCGGGCTCTCTGAGTGAAGAATGTACTTCTCAGCACAGAGATACCTAAAGATTCTGCCAAAACCAGATGGTTCAGTGTTTCTCAAAAGGGGTGCCACAGAATATTTATCCCAACTGAAAGTGCTCCATGATCAAATAAAGTATGAGGAAAACTGCATACTATTTCTTACTCCTGGAGATTCATAAGGCACATTAGCATGTGGAAGGCTCTGAGAAATGCGTTATAAAGAAACTTGCCTAATTTTTTTAATCAAGCATTTATAAAACATATTTTCCTCCTCTTCTCGTTTTTTAATCTAAGACCTAGCAACATCTCATTTTGGAAAACATTTTCAGAAAAGCTATTCTAGTCCAAGTTCCCTCATTTTACAAAATATGAAACAGATACACTGAGGTCTTAGTGATCTACTAAGGATCACAAACAAGTTAGTATTTCTTATTTTTCAGTGAGTTAAGGGTATATGACATTGTGTGGATAGGTTCAAGAAAATCAGCAAAGATGCTGGGACAGAATATTGATCAGCAGATCAATATCAGCCTTTTGATCACACTCTCAATCAACAGCAGGCTGAAGAAGGAGTGCCTTTTACCCCCTACGTTGGGGTTTGATCATAGTAAATTCCAGAATCAAACCTGAGGGAGCATTTAAAGTTTGAACAGGAAAAACATATCCAAAATCAGTCATTAGGGCCAGCAACAGTTGCATGAAGCTGAAATGCAGAGTCCAACAGGGGATGGAGAGCCAAGGAGAACCACGGTGACAAAGTTCACATTGATGGGGCTGACTGGGTCTAGATAAACTCTTGACATGGTGTCCCATGCCTTGGGCTGGGTATCTACATGTTCCACTGTGGGTTGCTTTAAGTGTGTGGTGCTCAATTCAAGAGGTCAAGAGCACAGACATAAAGGAACTTCTCTACCATAATGCCCAGAACTTCTTAACTTAACCCTGCTCTATTCAATATCTCCATCAACTTCTTAAATTAAGTCATAAAATGCTTTTTCTAAAAGTCAGCTCCACTGATGACATAAAATGGAAAGGAATAACCAAAACAATGGACAAAAAAATCTGAAATTATCTCAGTAGGCTGGGATGCTGACCCCAAATCAACTTATCATTGATAAAGCTGGTTAGGTTTAAGTTAGCACATCATAAGGAATCAAGGTGGTTACTAAAATACACAACATAGATCCCACTTTTTTCTGTACTAATCAGACTACAGCTGGAGGAATGGAATCCACTTTATTCATATGTATTTGAGTTATATTTAAATAAGACGTTCATAGAGGGAGTACCTCTTACTCAAGAAGCATTACAAGGAACAACCTGCAGAGTGACTGGAAACTGGAGAAACTACAGTTGTTAAGGATAGAGAAGACTAAAACACTGCACCACAGCTGTCTCCAAATAGAGGAGAAGCTCTCCTGTGGAAGAAAGGAAGGACCTAGTTTGGAGGGTTTTAAGAAACTGCACAGGGGCAATCTATGGGGAATGCAAGAAGAAAATGTTTCAGTGCAATAAAAGAAATAACTTTCTAAAAATCTGAGCTGCCCACAAATGGCGGGAAGCCAGATGTCCAGCATTCTCTGAACAGCCACCTCTAACCAGACTTTGTCTGCTTTAATTAAGTGGGATGGCCTCAGATTTTCTCCAGGAGTTCTGCCATGCTTCTTCATCCTATCTATCCCAGATTCCTGACTTCCTTCCCATTCATGACTATGATTTGACTCTCCTTCCTTCCACCCTCAGCTCCCTCTCCCTGGTCCACCACACCCCATCCTTATGTTCCACTATTTTTTCCCCAGACTCTTGACCCTGACTTCCAACCAGGACATGTGCCTTGCCGCACTGCATGCCTTGTCTCCAACACTAATCTCACGCTAATCTAAAACATTTTTATCTGGATCATTCATGGTCACACCAGTCATGGGGTAGAGAGACAAAGGCCCATCCATCAGGGATTTGAGGAAGGGACTTCCTTGGGTATGGGAGACTGAAGCAATGACCTGAACGGGCTCATTAATGGTTTGTTCCTATAATTTCTGAGGTAGCACTGGTTCTAACATACAAGACTTTCAAAGGCTATGCAAAGGCAGTTCTATGACATTAAGCAAGTCAGACCATGTGTTCATTCCCTATTCTTAGGACCCCATCTCTGGAGGTAAGGCTGCTTAAATGGATGTTCACTGAGCGGGGAGGAACATTTTCACATCTGCCTTCCAGGACCTAATCAGATTCAGATTATCCTTCTGGGATTCTATGATTCACTGCCCAAAATTCTTATTCTTCTGTGGTGAGCCTGTGGCTGGTTCACCTTGGTTCCAACACAAGAGTAGCCTTGTGGATTAGAGACCTGGCAGGAAATCAATCGCTAATCTCTTTTTAGTGGCTCATCCTTCTCAGTAGGATTTTGGAAATAATCCACAGGCAAAGGTGACTTCTTGATCTGTCAGAGAGGAATACTAGAGAGAATGCTGTGCTCTAAGACTAGAACACACATAATTGTCCCAGCTCTGAGTGACCTGGGAAAGTCAGTAACCCTCTCTAAACCTTGGTTTCCTCACCTGCAGATCTGAGAAATTTCTATCTGTAGTAGTTCCTAACTTTTCTGGGTTACAGATGATCTTGATGAAAGCCATCAACTCTCTTCCCAGAAAATGCTTAAATGCACATACAGGCAAAACTGTGCATCCAATTTCAGAAGGTTAGAGGAAAACATGAAGACCACCTATAGAGATTCTATAGCAACCTTGGACCCTAGGTTAAGAACTCCACAGACCAGTGTTATAACTCTATGATGCTTCTCTATCTAGCTTTCTAACAAACCTTCTCTGTAAATGTTAATTTTTATTAAGTATTTTTCTGCTTTTTAGCTCCCAGTTACATAGAGTTCTCATGACATCCACATGGCCCTTAAAGTAATATATAAAATGTGTTAGTCGTAGTCATTTTAACAGGTGAGGTGACATAAAGACAGCAACAGATAGTCATACAACTCTACAGTCACCACTATTGGACTGCAATCTCTACTCAAGTAAAGACTCAAAGTACCCACCATCATTCCATTTAGATAATGCCCCAAGAGCTGCCACATTCTTCAGAAGCATTCCTTTTGCTTGTCTATGTCTCTCAGCATAACACATGTACTTTGCATCTCATGATACCAGAGGCTCTTTGTCCAGGCTCTCTGTCCATGAAGAAGATAATCCTGAGCCCACCCAAGCACAGACCACCAGTCAATGTTCCAATGATACCAGCATTCAAGTGCCACTGGGGTCCTCAAGTGTCTCAGAGTATAACTGGTAAGTCAATTGGACTGGGAGGGTAATCCACCAAATACATATAAATCAAATAAACAAGCATGGACTGTGCTTCCTCTACTCTTTGTATACAATTTTTTTTCTTTTTTCTTTTATTTAAAAACTGCACCCTATTTCACAAAAGTATTGAAGTCAACATTATTAAGTATTTACCAAGAAAAAGAAAACATATCCCAACGCTTTGAGAGATACAAAAAAACCAGTTCCTGCTTTCAAGGACCTGGCATTATAACTGGAGAGGAGAAATGAATCAAGTAACAATAAATAAAACAAGTTAGAAATAAATCAAATAGCAATAACTATAAACAGTAATTAAATAGAGGCTACCATCCTATAAGATTAATTGCCAAAACAGTGGTAGAAAAAGAGGAAGGGGCATAGAAGGCAAAGAATGCACACTAGTCCAAATACGAACGCCTTGCCCTTTCCTTTCCAATAGGTTCCCTCCTTCACTTTCTCTCCATTTCAAGCTCTTGTGAATTCTTGCGGCTACGAATTTTTACAACTTGTAAGTTTAAGTTTGTAAACTTCCCTCCATCTTCCTCCCCATAGATATGGAGAACAGTGTTGATGCTGATATGAAAGGTATGTTCCTTGTCTCCCTACTTCCTCCCCCCTCACTTCCAGCCCTTTCACTGACTACTCCCTAGACAAACAAAAAACAACAAAAATCTTTGCTTTGTCATGTCCTGCATGAGCTAGATAAATGCTGGAATGATGCTCACCTGTCCATACCTCTCAATGGCTCCCAAATATCCGGCTCCTTCATGTCTACATTGCTTATGCCCTTTCCCACTCCATCTGCCCCACTCCGTAAGCCCTGCCATCTTAAAGGTTCAACATAAATCCCACCCACCCCAAAAAGCCTTGTCCTACTCAACTAGCCCACACTAATTTCTTATCTTTTCACCTTTATAACAGACTGTCAGTATCTCACACACCTTCTGTCTTACTGTTCTTATTCTTACAATCTTTCATAACTTTAAATTTTGTATGCCCTTGCTAAGCCTCCTAAGAGCAGAGGACATGTGTTCCCCTCCCCTTATATACTCCAGAGAGCAGAACGCTGTGACAGGTGTATAGAACTGAGATGTAAAACCCAGAAGAATTCCGGTGACATTTAGTTTGATTAAAGGCAGACTCAGATTGCCCCTCAAAACAGCCACCTGATAATGCTATGCTACCTTATTCAGATCCTCAAAAGTTCTCCAAGCCTGTCTACTGTTTTAAGTTCCAGGAGCCAAACCTAATTTAAATAGTTTCCCAATTGTTATGGACTGAATGTTTGTGTCCTCCCAAAATTCATGTATTGAAGCCCTAACCCCCAATGTGATGATATTTGCAGATGGGCCCTTTGCGAGGTAATTAGGCTTAGATGAGGTCATGAAACTCCCATGATGGGATTAGTGCCCTTACAAGAAAAGGAAGAGACGCTACAGTTTCTCTCTCTGCCACGTGAGGATACAGGGAGAAGGAAGCCATGAAGTGGGCCCTCACCCGGAACTGATTCTACTGCTACCTTGATATTGGACTCCTCAGCCTCCAGACCTGTGAGAGATAAATGTCTGTTGCCTAAGCCACCCAGTCTATGGTATTTTGCTATAGCAGCCCGAGCTAAGACACCAATATTTTAATTCACCTATGAATAAATTAGTGTCTCCATGATCCTCTTTGGCAATTTACCCCCAGAGCTGGACATTCCTCACCACACCTTCCTCCCCTCTACTCATTTGAAATCTGCCCTGTTCTTCAAGTCCTTACTCAGTCTCACATCATCCATGAATCCGCCCCTTACTAGCCCACCCTACTGGCACCCAGGCCTCCTGCCTCACTGTGAGCTCAGAGCAATGCATGTCTGTACCATGTCTTGGCTACTTCATCACACATTGGCATATCAATGGAAGCAACTGGTGAATGAACACATATGGTTTATGACAACTCTGGATAACCAACTTTTGTTTTTATTTACCTTTGTATTACTACCATCTCCCATTGATTCTAAAATGCACAGTTTGTGTTTCATGTTTGGTAATTGCAATCATTGTTGTGGTCATCCATTTACAATGCTTGGTGTCAGTTTATTTATCTCTTGTAAAAATAAAATACAGTGTGTGTGTGTGGAAAAAAATAAATAAAATAAAAATAAAATAAAAAATAAAATGCACAGCTTTTCATTTCTAACATCTCTGAAATTGTCTTAGAGTCTGTGGCATCTTAGATTTGATGATGTACTTCACTTTTCATATGTATGTCCTTATTCCTCAACAAACTGCAAGCTCTTTTAGAAAAGGACTCACACATTGTATATCCATTCTCCTTCACTTGTCTGGCAAAGATCTCATGGAGAGCATAGATCCTCTACACGTTCTTGCTAAAAGAGGAAACTGCTTTCCTAATTGTTCCTTCTCTCCTGAAAAAGGATGAGAAAAGCAGAGAGCAGCCAGAGATTTGGGTATGTGGGATAGTGAGGGGGCTTAATCCTTGGTCATTTCTTTCCCACAGCATCATAAGATTTTAGAATTGGAAGCACACACTGGCTCCATTGTAATTTCTCTCTCTGAAACCCAGAGTAACATTTGTCTCTTGAGCCTCACTTTCTCTTCTATAAAATGGGTCCAATTACACTTACCTCCTCAGAGAGGGGTAATAACTGAAACAGAACTAAATGATAACATAAGTGCTGTAGAGGAGGTCATGAGTATTATTAAGTGCCTGCCCCAGGGGAATGCTGCTTCCAATGATGGATAAAGGAAGGAAGCTTGGAGATTCTAAGGTTGCTGCTCTGTAGCAGTGCATCACCATGACAATTCTCCTTAAGCTCATCCCCTTTCTCTCCATAACAACTACCCCAGAAAATACTCTGCTGACAAACAAGAAAGCCTCAGTGGTCATGCACAGAATGAGAGAATACTGACGGTGAGGAGAGCTAGAGGAGGGTTCCACTGCAGTCTCTGGAGACATCTTTCTTTACCAGTCTGTATCTACTTGTGTGTCCTCCCACATGCCCAGGCAGAGCGTACAAATGTCTTGTTACATGATCCATCCTGTGTTGCCCAATAAATAACAGACACAATCTAAGTTGCCAAGAGCAGCTTATCAGAGGCTGATCTTTATGTCTGGATCCAAGGTCCAGGAATACCAACCCAATTAGGTAGAAGCTAAATGAGCACTGGACACAGTTCCCTTTACCTGCATCGCTCATTTGGGTGCATGCGTGAACACGCATGTGATGCCCACACAGACCATCTTCCTCCTGAGGGGTATTTTGAACAGACTTAGACTGTTCAAACCCTCAATCGACCTTTTGCAAAAGAATGGACTCCTGAACTACTAGAGGTTTGACCAGATCAGGAACCTTCTTATAAAAGCAATGAGCCAAAAGCTAATAAAACTACAAAGCTATGATATCCCCCTTGTTTGCCCTCTTCCCCCTCCTCCTCTGGAAAAGTAAACAAGTGTTCTTGTTTATTCTCCTCTTCCACTTTGCTTTTGTAGTCCTACATTTCCAAACTTTGTTCTTCCTGATAAATGAAGAAACAAAGAGATCATTTTTATCCTAACTCAGAGAAAGATATTCATGTCCCTCTTCATGCTAGTGGAATGGCCTCCCTTCCTTCTTTCCTTCCTCTCTCTTGGGGGCGGGGGCAGTGACACTTAATGGAATTGATGTTTCACAAAGCTTCCTTTTCCAGAGTCTTTTCCTTGTGTCTCCCAACCCATCCAGCCTCCCGAGGCACAAGAATCAGTGCAACATCTTTACAAAGTCTCAGAGAGGCTATCTCTACACAAGAATTAGAGCTGGGAGTGGTCCAGGGATAGCTGGTCTAGTAGGCATCAGCTTGTGATCTAATGAATTTGTGAAACACCATAAACTCAACCACATTGCAGATCCATGATGCTTATTAACATATTAAAGGCTTTGAGATGTCCTACTGCAAAAACATCTGTTTAGCTTTGTTTAACCAAGTGTTTCCCAATCTTTCTTTGCCCATGGAATCTTTTTTGGCCTCTAACACCTCTTAATGTTCTGAATAAGTGTGTTCCAGAGACCACATATTGTAAAATCCTGACCTAGTCCAATACTCTCCTTTTTCTCATAAGGATAGTAAGAAACAGAGAGGGCCATTAACTTACTTAATCTCACCCATGAATGGCAATACAAAGCACTACATAAAAAGTACAGCAAAAAAAAAAAAAAAAGTACAGCAAGTTATAGACTAGGAAGTCAGGATGTCTGGGTGAAATCTCCTCCCAGCCATTTTCTAGCTGTGTGGCTTCAGCCAGCACCTCTCCTTTCTAGAGTTATTTTCATTCTCAGTAAAAGGAGGATTTTTTTTTCTTCCAATGATTTCTAAGGCTCTTTTCAATTCCCTTTTCTGGAATACTGAGAGACTCTAACACTTGCTGTAACACCTCCTGGAGCAAGTCCCAGAAGTGTGAGCCTATAGTTTTTCTAAATTTAAAGTTTAAAAAGCTCATGAAATTGTCAACCCACACAAAGGAGAAACCAACAGCAAAATCCCCCATGGTCATGAAGATACCCCTGAAAGGAAGCAGGGGAGAGACACAGTCCAGGTCACCATTTGCATGGAGAGGCAATCAGAGTCCCTGTGGCTGATTCTGTAGTCACTAGGAACCGGGAAGCCCCACCCACACACTGCTTACCTAAGCTCGAGGAGCACAGCTTAGACCACAGCTAAGGCTGGGGCTCAATTGTGACTAACCACTGTGCCAAGATCTGTCTCTGGACCCTAGGCACTAGATAAAAACATGAGGATATTTCAGCACAATTTAGATGCCTTATGCATCCATGGCATCCTCTATCTGCTCCTCACCCCTACCCTAAGGTAATGCTTAGACACCCAGGAACAACATTTATAATCCTCTCCAATCACATGAGCATGTAGCTTTTCTGTCATCCTTAGGACCACACCAGACAACAATCTCCATGTGGGCACATAACTTGCCAGCTTGTTCCTCACTGTGTCCTCAGTGTGTGGCATTAATTGGTACTCTTTAATATCTGCAAAATAAATGATTATTTCTAAGCTAATAGTTCCTGATTGTTAAGACTCAGAAAACACATTAATTTATAAGTTCATTGACTATCTATTAAGTGCCTTGCCTATTGTGAGCACTGAGCTAGACATTATGGGGGAACCAGGAGAGAATTCCTACCAGATCCTGCTCCCAAAGAAATTACATTAGACAACATCTATGAGGACTTAACTGTGCCAAAACTTATCATCCTGCTCTTCCTACCCCTCCCACCTTCACCCCCCATTCTGTTCCTTTTCCTGCTTTCCCCATTTGAGGACACGACCTGGAGGCAACTACTCACTTGGTCACCTAAAACAGCAGTCATCATCATCATCATTACAGATGACATTTATTGAGTGTTTATTATGTGCCAGGCTAGCAATGCTATGAATTTTGTACAATTTTTGCCCTATTTTACAGAAATGTGTATATCACAGATCCATGCCTTTCTTTCCACCTCCCTACATCTAACTGGTCTTGAGGTCAGCTGCACATCATAAATGTCTTTCCCTTCCACCTTGGTCAGCGCTCCCACGAAGCACCAAAGCTTAATCTCTATTCTTGTTGGAACTATTTAGAGTTGCCTTCTAAATGGTCTTCTGGCTGACTGACAACCCCTAGACCTCAAACCACCCAAAACGGAAATGGCAGACCCACCCCTCTTACCCTGCATGTCTGACCATGTCCTCCACCTCCATTCAAACCCTCTCTTTGCTCCTCAGTGCAGGTGAGCCTTCGAGATCAGGGATGGCTGTCCAGAGAGGGATGGCCACCACTATGCTAGCCGCTCAAGCTCCCTGGAAAAATTCTCCCAGCCCTTTCTCTTACAGACCACCCTGAACTTCAAAATAATCCTGCATCACCTCCTCCAGGAGCTTCCCTGACCCCCAAGGCTTCCTCCTGTGCCCCTCTTTGATGTTCATTTAGCACTTCCAACAGATTGTGGCCCCTACTTTATGGCCCTTGACTCTGAGACCCTAGGGTGGGCCAAGTCTGGAGGCTGCTCCCTCTGCACCTGGCACATCACCTAGAAAGGTGGAGAGGTCTTCTCCTTTAATGCAACTCCCTCCTCCCATTGCCTTGTGGCTTTATTTCCCACTGAACAATGGTTTACAAAAATGTTAGAGTAATACAGCGCACTCTTTTCTCTCATAGCTTTGAAAACATTAATGTTTCAAGAAATAATTGAGAAGTTTCTTCCTATCAAAAGAGAATGCTCTCATTTTTTCCAATGAAAAAACTGAGGCTTTGAGAGATTGAGTGACTTGCCCAAGGTCAGACAACTAATGAGGGACAG
Source organism: Eubalaena glacialis (assembly GCF_028564815.1). Lineage (NCBI taxonomy): Eukaryota > Metazoa > Chordata > Mammalia > Artiodactyla > Balaenidae > Eubalaena > Eubalaena glacialis. The sequence goes on from NC_083730.1 coordinate 30,084,659, forward strand.
AGCTGAGATCCAAACCCTGGTGACACAGTTCCCAACACAGCAGTTTTCTCACCTGCCCCTGCCTCTGCCCAGGGCCCTCTATTAAAAAACAAACGAAAAAAGAATGTATATGTATATATCCATATCCATATCCATGTACATACATGCATTTATACTTACACAAATATATAATATTAACACATGTACACACATATGAATATGAATGTAACCCAATGATTAAAGAAAAGGGTGGGGACTCTGAAAACTTCAGAAGGGGAAGAGATTCCCCCCAAGAGGGGGCCGGGTAGGGCACGCAGCAGAACAGCAGACAGCTGGTGTTTGGGTGGTAGTAAATCACCCTGAAATGAGCCTCTTCCTTGGACTCAATGAGGCCCCCACAACAAAGGGAGGCCCAGCTTGCAGCCGGACAGCCTGCCCGCCAGCCCCAGACGCACATAACAGCTTCATTCAGGAGCCCCACGTCCACACAAAGGCCCCGAAATCAATCCGACATCCCGCCACCCTGGACAATGCCTTGAATCTTCCCAGAATCGAAGGCTCAAACGAGGGGACAGCATTCAGGGGAGATCAAACCGCCAGCTTGCCCCTGAAAGCAAGCACGAAAGAAGAGTTTTTCAGAGGAGGCTGGGGAGGAGGCGGCGCGCAGTGACTGTGCTGGCTCCCACCCACCCGGGCACAGGCGCCCAGCCACCTTTGGGACCCCAGGCGTGACACTCGCCAGCCAGGGCCACTGCGCCGCTTGGCCTCAGACTTTGTGCAGCCCTGGCCCGTGTGAACCTCCTCCGCCCACTTTTCCCAGTGGCTCGGGGCGCAGGCCCCACACACATGCAAATACCCTGCCTGAGGCGGGGGCTTAGGGTGTTGACAGTGGCAGCCCCCACGCCTGGCCAGGCAGGGCCCCTGGAGGTGCTCATCTGCCCCATTCTGCTGCCTAATCCGGTTATCAGCTGCAGAGCGGGTTGCCTGGTGGAGCTGGGGAAAGTCCTGCAGGGAAGGGGGCAGGCTGCCGCTCCAGCAGATGAGCCCGGATTGTACCCCGAGGGTCATTGTTAAGGCTCCTAGGTCTCTCCCAGTCCTGGAGACCAAGGCGGAGATCACAGTGCCAGAAACCCAGCGCTACGCTGGGCCACAGTCTCCCCTGGATGGCCGAATTCAACCTGCACCTAGGGAGTAAGGCGCCCCAGCAATGGCCAAGTGAAACTCTGCTACGGGTAGCAGAGTACATTTGACTGATCTGTGGGAATGCATGCACTGGAGTGACCAAGGCGTGGGCCATTATATGTGCTGTGGCCAGAATCTCTCCCGAAACTCCAGGTAAAGCTGCCTTAAATTTGACTTTCTAGGTGGCTACCATGAAGGTTAAATAAACTTTGATTGAAAACAAAGGGCGTATGCTGGAAGCCATTCATCTGGTCCCTAAATCTCCCTCCGCCCTCCTGCCTTGGCTTTTCTGTGTCAGCACAGGCAGTGGCCAGGGTCTGCAGGACAAGGCGTGGTTATGTGGGCAGCTGCCCAGGAGAGAGCTGAATCAAACTGAGAAGGCACAGGAAACTCTGTGCAAGAAGCTCTCAGAAGCTGGAACTGGGTTAACTTGGGCCAGTCTTCCCTCAACCCCTTATTTTAGCCACAGATACCTCTATTTTTCTCTCACTAAATTACTGGTCAAACTTCTTCCTGGAATTGATACATGAACAGACAGCCATTTACCACGTCATATAAGAAATCCTGCCCACCTTCCACTGCCCCTCTCAGACCATCCTCTCAGAGCTAGAACCCTGGACAATATGGTACGAGGTGGGATAACTGGAGGAGGGGGCTGAACCTTCAAAAAGGGTACTTTCTGCTTTAGATTCACTTCATTCTCAACGGCTTCCACTGGCCAACAATAGTAAATTGAATCCAATTTCCCTCTTGGAAGGGTCAGTTGTGGGTTTTTTTGTTGTTTTTTTTTTACCCTTCCCCTTTCCATTTTCTGCTTTTGTAGCTCACCTCCTCCAATCTACTTCCCTACAGGAGCTGAAATTAAACAAGCTCCCCATATGCCATGCCTCACTTGTTGTCTGTTCCCCTCACCGCCATCTGGCCTATTTGCTCAGCCAAAAAGAGAAAGAGAGGGAGAGAAAGAGCAAAAAGGCGGGGGGGGGGGGGGGGGGGGGGGAAGCAGGGAAGCAGGCGGAGGGCAGGGGGAGGGCAGGGAGGAGGGGGGGAAGAAGGAGGCAAATGAGGAAGGGTAAGGAAGGGAGAGAGAGAAAGAGGGAAAGAGGGAGAGGGGGAGAGAGGGAGAGAGAGAGAGAAGGAGGGAGAGCCAGACACAATGAGGAGGCAGGGGTGATGATGCAGCCTCTCCCATCTGCTCCTTGGCCAGAGGCCCGGATGGAGCAGTAATGGAGAGCAACAGAACCAGTGATAATTAACCCAAACACAGACCTGTTTATTTAACCTGCTCAGATAGATCAACTCTGAGGCTGCACTCTAGCAGAGGGCGCCGGGACACACTTAGGGAGACACCCTGGAGGCTGCTAAGGACACAGAGGCAAGTTGGCCCTCCCCACAGATACCCTGGGGCTCAGTGTGTGCTTGGTGAGCAGGAAAGAAGAGGAGAGAGGAGGTGCTGAAAGAAGTCACTAACACCCACTCAAATCTTCTGGTGAGGGATTGTTTTGTCATCTTGCCCTTTCCCATGCCCATTATCCTATTTTATGGCAATAGCTCCTTCTGGATGGCCAAATGTTGCCAAGGAAAGCTAGCCAATGAGACACACTTGTCTCCTGCAGCTTCTTGCCCCAGTATTCCCTCTGGACCACTCCCCATCTTGGCATAAGGACCAGGGGGCAGGAGACAGAAAACAAGCTAACTAGAGGACACAGAAGACCTCAGACTAAGATAGTCAGTAACCAAGGACAAAATCCAATGGCACTGATTAAGCATAGGGTGAAAGAAGTCTGAGGTTCAAGGCCTACATCAGCCACTTTTGCTGCATCACCAGGTCTGCATGCCTTCTTCTCCCTCAGCTTCAATTTATCTACTTAATGGGGGCAGTCAAGCTGACCTCCCAAGACGTTCCAATCTTCAAAAATTAAAATGGAAAAGTTCATTGTGATCAGTCCATACTTTCTTCCCCAAGTTAGGGAGGAGACTACAGCCTTGAGCAAGACCACCAAGGATTATGATCTGTTTGAAATGGGCAATGTGCAGTGCCTAGAGAGGGGTGCTACACCACCTACATCTCCACCCTTGCAGGCCCCAGAAATAAAGGACAAGAACATCTCCAGGGCTGAATGGCAGCAGATAGGAGTCGTGAGTCTGGGAACCAGACCCAAGAAGCCTGGGCTGAGCACTGAGAGTTGGTGAGAGAGAGAGTGCACTAGCTGGTTTGAAAACAGGAAGCGTCAGGGGTAGCCGAGGAGCTGGCAGGCACCGGATTCCAAGTGGCTTCACGCTCCTCAGTGGAAGAAATGCAGAGATAATTTGAACATGGCTATTTTCAAGCTCCACAGCTGAGCTCCTTGCTCTCCCACCCCACACCTCCCACCCAGCCCTGCAATTTGGCAAACCCTTTCTGCTGGCTGCTCTTATACCCAATATGTTGGGTTGCCTTAGCAACTAAGGCAATTATCTCCTTGGAGCAGTTAAAACAATGACCGTCATAAATAATAACAATAAGAAGGATGATGGTAAAAAATAGATCTTAGGCTTTCAGGATCATAGGCTGACGGAGGAAAAGGAAAAGAGGTCCTGATCGGTCAGGCAGTAAGAGCTAGTCTCTTATGGACCTAGTCTTATTTTATTTATCTAGAGAAAGAGATAGAAAATACTTAGCTTTTTTTTTTTTTTTTACTGCCCCAGCCCACACCCTCAGGCAATCTCAGGGACATTTCCTATTTGTTGTTTGTTTATCCTGTATATCCTCTTATCAGCCAGACCCAGCAAGAGCACTGAACACTAACTGTTTAATACCCATCTCCTCTACGGACCAAGAACTCCTTACAGGCAGGCACTGAGTCTGTCATCTTGGTGTACTTAGCACTTAGCTTAAGGCCTGGCACAGAACAGGTACTCAAAAATATTCACTGGTTGAATGAAAATATTATATTACATTGAATGAATGCCCAATTTTTGGCATACTGTTTTTTTTCTTTTTAAAAAACCCTCTAGGCCAGATGATTTTGAAGTCACTCCAATCTCTAACATTCTATGATCTTAGAATCTACTAGCCTGTACTCCAAGATACAATAGGGCTCCACATTTACAAGAATAAAGACAAATCAAGATGTAAGTTCCAATTTATCCAAGTGCAGGTTTCATTCACCTATAGAACCATCCAATAAAGTTTTGTGAATGTAGAATGTCACTTGAGATAAAACACTAAACTTAAAACGATTAAAAATGAGGATTAAACTGATAATGGATCATACAACTTTAGCTCACTCTATCCCAAACATATATGCCTTCCATCCTACACTCCTCAAACTCCATCCCAGGAATGATGCTCCACCAATTAATGAAACATCAATTAATGTGCAGGATTTGTAACTCTAAACAAAGACAATCTATCCTTTTCCAGTGCCCATGGGAGACATAGTGAAAAACAGGATCACAGAGTTGAACTGGATCATCTCAACTCTACCCTTTCCTTTATGTTCCACTTTCTTTTGAAGTATTGGAAATTTAATACTTGACACTTTCAAAGTACATTCACATTACATGCAGTCTCTATATTAATTCTTGAGATAAGTTGGGCAGGAATCATTATTTCCATTCCAAACATGAGGAAATGAAGTAATTGATCACAAGTGTTGATCACCAGGTTTCTTGCTGTTTCCTTTCCTGCTGTAATGGCCACAGTGTATAAAATGTAATGTGGCCATTAGTGTAAAGGTGAAATGTACAACCTTTATTTTTGTGTGTGTGTGTGTGCGGTGATCCACACCCAAAAAGTTTTTTGGGCTTTTTTGTTTGTTTGTTTTTAACCATTTTCTATTGAAGTATAGTTAATTTACAATATTGTGTTAGTTTCAGGTGTACAGCAAAGTGATTCAGTTATGTGTGTGTGTGTATGTGTGTGTGTGTATATATATATATACACACACATACACACACACACATATTCTTTTTCAGATTCTATTCCATTATAGGTTATTACAAGATATTGAATATAGTTCCCTGTGCTATACAGAAGGTCCTTGTTGTTTATCTAGTTTGTATATAGTAGTGTGTATATGTTAATCCCAAACTCCTAACTTATCTCTCCCCCACCCCTCCCTGCTATCACCTTTGGTAACCATAAGTTTGTTTTCTATGTCTGTGAATCTCTTGCTGTTTTGTGAATAAGTATCATTGTATCATTTTTTTAGATTCCACATATAAAGTGATACCATATATTTGCCTTTCTCTGTCTGACTTGCTTCACTCAGTATGATAATCTCTAGGTCCATCCATGTTGCTGCAAATGACATTATTTCATTCTTTTTTTATGGCTGAGTAATATTCCATTGTGTGTGTGTGTGTGTGTGTGTGTGTGTGTATACACCATATCTTCTTTATCCATTCATCTATTGATGAACATTTATGTTGCTTCCATGTCTTGGCTATTGTAAGTAGTGCTGCTATGAACACTGGGGTGCATGTATCTTTTTGAATTAGAGTTTTCTCTTTTTTCTCTGAATATATGACTGGGAGTGGGATTGCAGGATCAGATGGTAACTCTATTTTTATTTTTTTAAGGAACCTCCATACTATTCTCCATAGTGGCTGTACCAATTTACATTCCCCCCAACAGTGTAGAAGGGTTCCTTTTTCTTCACACTTTCTCCAGCATTTGTTATTTGTAGACATTTTAATGATGGCCATTCTGACTGGTGTGCCATGATACCTCATTGTAGTTTTGATGTACACCTTTCTAAGCTGACAGCAGAACATTAAGCACATGCCTATTCTCACTTCAAAATGCCGAAAGGAGTTGATGTAACTCTACCATTGAATCCTTGGAGCCCTATCGTCACAATCCCCACTCTGGAATAATAATCAAAACTTCAACACCTCCAGACTCAAGGCCAGCAAAACCTATAAATGCTTAACCTTGGCAAGTCTTTTGGGAGGGTTCCTGACAGGGATTGGGAAGACAAGTTCCAGGGAACTGTGACAACTCTCAGTAAATAGGTGTACCTCATCCTCTGGTATTCCAAAGCAACTCCAGGCAGATGTCCTATTTTTCTGACCAAAGTCTATTCTTCAGACTCTATTCTTCTGATCATCATGGAAGGTCACCGGGCATCTCCCCACTCCCCATGTGTGCACCTGCAACTCTATGAGAGTCAAGTCGTTGCCCAGAAACCAGAATTGCTCCTACCTGGGCTTCAGACACCTGCCAACAGTGTGCACTTACTGGACTATAACCTAATATACTGATTTTGTAAATTTAACGAACACACTGCCAACCTCTTCTGTATCCTTTACGCATTCGATTAAATAACAAAACCAAATTATCCTTTTCAGAGTACTTCAAATGTGAAGGACCTGAATCCAAAATCAGATATCACTGACAATGAAAAACAGATTTTCCAGAACCTCTGATGAATGAAAATATTTAGTTAGACTCTTTCACAACTATACAAATATCTTATTAATAAAACATATCTTAAAAATGTTATGACTCCAACAGTTCTACAAATTATAGCAAATCTGTTTAAACAAAAAGCAATTATTTTCATTTCCAAGTGTAAAGGATTGTGCTTGGGGGTATAGTAACAGATCAAGGAGGAAAAGGCAAGGTAAGATTGTTTTTTGATGTTTTGTTAACCCAAGTTATTATCACTACTATAATAAGGTGTGGTAGGCAGAATAATGAATGGACCCCCAAAGACGCCCCATGTCCTAATCTCCAGAACCTGTATGTTATGTTACATGGCAAAGGGCAATTAACATTGCAGATACAATTAAGGTTGTTAATCAGCTGACCTTAAAATAGGGAAAGTGTCTTGGATTAACTAGGTAGGCTCAATATATTCTCGAAAAGCTCCTTAAAAGTGAAAGAGGAAGGTACTATCAGAGAGATATCGGAGTGAAAAAGATTCCAACTGACATTGCTGGCTTTGAAGATAGACGAATGGAGCCATTAGCCAAGGAATGCCAACAGCTTCTAGAAGCTGGGAAATAAAACATCCTCCCCTAGAGCCTTCAGAAGGAATGTAGCTCTGCCAACACCTTGATTTTAGCCCAGGGAGACCCGTTTCAGACTTCTGATCTCCAGAACTCTAAGGTAATAAATTTGTTTTGCTTTGGGCGGCTAAATGTGTGGTAATTTGTTAGAGCAGCAATGGGAAACTAATACAGAAGTTGTGACTCTGTGTCTATGTGTGTGTATGTGTTTGTATGTGTGCACATGCTCCTATGTATGTTCTCCTTACAAACACAAATATTTTTTTAACGTGAAAATTTGTCCTCCTATGGTTTCAGGAAAATAAAATCAAGTGAAATGTAAATGACATCACAATTTTCTCTTAGGACTATGAAGCTTCAGAAGCATTTTAATGTTGATAAAGATCTCTGGCAGCGTAGACACTAGACAGGATTGCAGAGTGAATGAAAAGAAATCAACACGACACATATGACTACAGAGTGAATGTCACTCTCCAAACAAGGGCAACTAAATCATTAAGTGGCACTGGAGACCCCAGTAACTGAGCCTTCTGCAGAGGGACACAGCTAGTGTGGGGCACCTCAGTCCCCAGTTTCAACAGCAGTTAGCATGGCCAGTCCGAAGGGACTCCAGGTGCCAGTCTGTCAAAGGAATAAGAGAAAGGGCACAAGCATGTGAACATGTGGAGCTGTGTGTGCTTCTGGATATACAGATGCCCAACAACTAACAGTCCTGAAAAAAGAGGATTCAAAAAGCGGTGGACAACGGGGATGACACTGTCTCTATCAAAATAGCCATGGCAGGTAATTAATTCACTTGTGAGTGGTACACAGCAAAAAATGTAATCCCTCTCCCTCCCTGACATCAGTTTGGTCCATGCTGATGCAATTCAAACCAGCTGAAAGTTATCACATCGGAGTCTCGGGCTGGAAAGGACCTCATGGTCATCTAACAATACCACACTTCCGAGGCACAAAATTCCTGCTACAAAACACCTCCAGCAACTGGAAACTCACTGATTTCAATGGCAACACATTCTGTCCTTGCAAATTCCCAGCTTTAAGTCTGAGATCATGCAGTCCATGCACTCATCCTACAGACAAAAGTTGGGAACAGAGAAGTGACTTTTCTAAGGTTACATACTGAGGGAAGACCAGGTCTGACCCAGATAAACTCAACACAGGATTCCAGCAAGCCAGGCCTGCTGACCAGTACTCACCAAGCAACTTGCCAGACTTGCAACCAAATTTGCCCCTCCTTCCCAACCTGAACTGCCATCTGAGCTCCTAGAGCTCAATATCCACTCATTAATTCATTAACCATTCATTCATTTATAAAGGTTTAAGTGTCTATTATGTGTCAGGCCCTGTGCTGGACATTGGAGATATAATTAAGGAGACAACTGGAGAGGGAGGGCAACCACGTGTGTAGAAGGAAGAGAGGGAGTACAGCGAACAGAGTGGCCAAGTTTGCCAAGGGCACAAAGGAGGTCAGAGAAGGCTTTATAAGACAGTTCCAGATAAATCTCTCAGTCACGCTAGTCCTATCATTTCCAGCAATGTCACCCCTTCAAAGAACTGCAAACCAAGCAATCTCTATGAGAAACAGAATCATGATGGCAGTGAATCAATCAACAAATTCCTGGTCAGCACTTGTGGGTCTGCAACTTGTTCTAAAAGCACTGTGGGTTATGAGAAGAATATGAGTCAATTTATAAAAGATTTGTCACTATTGAGTCATGTTCCTGAATTACAACATTTTCTCTTGCAATTAATTATACTCTTCATTTTCCACAAAGGAAGAACATTCTCCAAAGGAAACTACAGAATGCTTGGGGAGGGGCACTGCTGAATTCAGCTCCCCACTACGACAGATAACCCTGATGTCCATATTCAACCTATAATCCCTCTTGACTTGAACTCACAATCAGTCTTCCACAGGTTAATCTTTAAGCACATTTCAACTAAATCCTTTGCCCCTATACCAAATGCCCTTTCTCTGGATGCTCTTATCCAACAAATATTGAGAAATTTAGCTTCGATTATCTAACTCCACAATATTTAATTAATGAACATCTCTACAAAGATTTCTATGTGGACTTACAGGTAACCTCATCTCCTCTTACTTACCGTACAGCAAAATTCCTTACACGCAGGAATGGAATATAACAATTTTATACTGTCCAGAAGTTAATCATATAGGGTCAGTTAATACTTATTGAGTACTTACGATGTTCCAGGTGCTACGCTAAGTGCTGTGGGGAATGCTAATAAATTAAATCCTTTAACTCCAAAAGAGATTTCTTAATCTAAATGGGAGAAAGCAACGTAAAAAGTAAACAAACAAAAAAAATTTAAATAGTTCAAAAGAAGAAATGTGACAATGGGGACACATTTTGCCACTAAATAATTGACATTGGCAATAGGTATGCTAGGAGTTTGGGAAAAGGAAGGTGCGTGCTGAGGAATCAGGAAGGAGGGGACTTTTCATGGAAAGGTGACTATTGGCCACATGAGGGAGAGAGAGGAAGGCATACACTGTCACAGTAATGTGAAGAGAAGAATGGAAGAGGGAAATGGCCAGGGAATGAACAGACCACTCAGAAAGTGGTGAGAGACAAGCCTTTAAATAGAAGTTTGGGTGAAACTGGAAGCCTCTTTGAATGCCATACTAAGTTATTTCACTGTCTTTTTATGTCTTGTAAGAGCAATGGCATTTACAAGGGCCTAGGTCAATCCATATACACTCCCAAAGTACATAAAAGAGCTCAAATAGCAGCCGGCTAGCAGGATGTACACTCAGTCTTTGGGGAGGCCAAGGGAAGAAGCTAAAACTAGCACAGAGTAGGGAGTTAATTAATAGTTCACAAATAAATCCAGATGCATGAAAGGGCGAAGAAACTCTCTCTAGCAATAAGTATCACATCTTACCCTTATATCACATTTACAGTTTACAAAGTTTTATAATGTTGGTGTCTGATCTTGTTCTTTAATATCCTTCTAGAAATGATCTCATCCTGTATTCTGGAAAGCCCACTGGAGTAGGCCTCAAGAGGTCCTCTGATTTTCAGTCTCTGCTCTTGACCCCATTTGCAGCGATCTGCGATTTGTGGTGCCATCCTCACTCACTCCTTCCCCCAGCTCCATGGAGGCCTTGAACTGTGGTGGGAGTAAGGGAGCTCCGACCCAGCTAATCTGCGGTGTATGCCCTCAGGGCTTCTCAGCCACACATCTGTGGATTCGCAAATCATTCACAGACTGATCAATTTCCTCATCTACACGTGAAGTTGGCACAGAGGTCACAGAGGATGGAAGTGGAGACTCCTTACTCTCCAGTGGACAGGGGGCAGGTGTTGTCCCAGCGATTCCATCCAAAAGCCGATTAATCTTCAAAATTTCCTGAGGACAGCTTGTAATTCAAAGGCCACAGTCCTGTTGATGGGGCAATGAAAGAGGGTTTTGTTTTCCACAAAAAGGGAAATTGAGGTTTTTGTGGTAAAAGAGAAGGATGTAGAATCAGCCACGTAATGGTTTATTCACAGCCTGACCCCTCCCTAAACCCACAGAGATATTGGAACTGAGACTCCTCTCTGTCATGAGTCACGCAGACTTGCATGGGCCTGGTGGACTTAGGAAAGAAAACACCAGTCAGCCCAGTGTGTACAAGCATTTGGGGACAAAGATGTGATTCAACGATGGAGAGATATAGGCCCTTGACTTTAATGTGGAGAGACAGGCCCGAAGACAGGGCTGTCTGGGTCTTATAGAGCCGACAGGTCCTCTCAGAGGCCAGAGTGGTTATCACTTTTGGGGCTTGTTATTTGAGCCCATCACAGCTGACTTTTCCACTGACATCCCCAACTTCCATATTAATTATTTACTTACCAGAGATTCAGCTTGGCTATGTCAGATGGAAATAGGAGGGGTGATGCTGTAGCTCATATGGGCAGGCGTTGAAACAGTAAGAGAGGACACCTTTCAGACCACATGCCCATCTCCAGCAGAGAGGTAAGCTACTTGTTAGTCTTAAAGGGCTCTACAACCCCTACACCTTTTTTCTTCATCTATATCTGGAAACAGAAATGGAGGGATGTACCGATCCCAGGACCTCCCCCTGGGAGTTGTTTTTTGATTAAATATTTTCTTGGCCTAATATCTGAATCCTGAGGGGAAATGTATTCTCTGATTCTGGTTTGTCAGGGTTTGAAATCATAGGTGAAAGGGTGCTGAGCTGCTGGGAGGGCCTGCTCAGGAGGGGGCTCAGCCATCACTGTGAGCTCTGTTTGCCGGGAGAAGGACAGGTGTTAAGTTACATGCCTGGGGAATGTGAGCGCCAGGAAGGGACCTGGTGGGTGCCAGCCAAAGCAGCGAGGTCAATACCTCCTTCTGTACCAGCTCTTCCTGGAGACCAAAACAACAAACCAGCCTTTGGCTTCAGGTTCCTAAAAAGACCTGAAGTGTTCTTGTTTACTGTTCTAAGAGGCTGCACAGCACTTCTTTTTAAAGTAATTTATTTCACTGAATTAAAGACCTCGGAAAGGCAGCAGTACATGCAGTGAGGGCTAAGCAGGACATGTTTACAGAGTACTTTATCCTTAGCAGTAAGGGTCTAAATAAATGCAACATCCAATATGGTTGCTCCTGTCAAAGGTACAAGGGTGAGAAATAGCACTCCATGCATTTTGACAAACATCTTTACTTATTTATCTGTCCTGACACAGGCTTTGGGTTTCCTCCTTCACTGGATGCCTGCTCAGGGAGAAGTCTGTGATTGTACCTGCAGAAGACAGCAGGGGCTATAGGGCGGGCAGCCCCTGCAGTCAAGTTGCAGCATGTTAAAGAAAACAGAATCTCAGAGTCCTGCTCATCTTCAAGGAGCAGTAAGGTAAATTCCAAGAAGATCATATTTAGATATGAATTTCAACCAATTCAATTCTCATAATGAGGATATGTGATCATCTACTTGAGTGGTAATTAGGTTTCTTAGGTCAGTTCTGAATCTAAATCCTCCATGCATGTCCAGCACATATGCACACTCACACAGCACGTCATTCATCAAGTAGGTCTAGACAGTCCCAGCACAAAACCTGAGAATGCAAACCTCACAAATACACACATGCACACACACCCCAGCCACTGGTATTTAGTGATAAAGAAAACATGTCAAAACGGGATCGGACATGGCGTAAGGAAGAGGAAAAGTAGTCCAGCCAGACGTTATGGAAATTCCAACTCTTATTAGGGCAAGAAATCAGAATGACAATGATGATTCTATAAGAATCTATGAGTCTAAACAGACAGAGAAGACTTTATTTCATATTGGTGACACATTGACCAGGTAAGTAGTATTATCCCCATTTGACAGATGAGGAAAATGAGGTTGGGAGGCCATGTGTTTACAAAGTGGCAGAAACAGGAACTAGACCAAGGTCTGCCTGATTACACTCAGTTTCAACCCTTTCTCCAGTTTGTAGAGAATATAAGAATTTGTGTGTGCCTGGGGGGTGTGTGTGTGTGCGCGTGTGCGTGTGCGCGCGCATGCATGACAGAGAGAGTTTCTCTATCTTCTACAATCACTGTAACTCCATTCAACCCGGGTCTTGGTCTAGTAGAGTAAAATATAAAACCAATATGACCAGGATTTTAATTCACAGGTTAAAGTTATTCTAAGGTTGGTTAGATGGAGATAAAGCCAGAGCCAGAACCCAGGTCTCCTGGCTCCTAATTCAGGGCTCTTTAAGCCACTGGACAAGGGCCTTCCCCACAAGGATTGCGAAATCTCAAAAACTTCTCTGTGGACCCTATTTTCTGTCAGGAAGATATCACTTAAACAAGTGGTTCCTTTCTCTCCTATGGCCATGTAGAAAAAGCAGGGCTTTGACAGAGCCTAACAAGCTAGGTTGGCCTTAGTGACTTGCTTGACCAACAGAATGTAGCAGAAGTGACATTTGTTAATTTTGAGACTAGTATATAAGAACTCTTGAAGCTCCCACCCAATTCTCTTGGAAGGATATCAGGGAAGAATCCAACGATACTGAGCCTGACATGCTGTGAGGAAACTCAAGTCAGCCATGTTGAGAGGTTGTGTGGAGACAGAAGCACCCATACAGCCCCAGCTGCTCCAGGCATCTCAGCCTAAGCACCAGACATCCCCAGCAGACACGACACAGAGAAGAGAGAGACCCAGCCAACAGCTAGAGCTAGTCACAAGTCTGTCAAACTCATGCTGTCCCAGCCATTCCAGATGAGTCCCAGACCACTGAAGAGCGGAAATAAGCCATCCACACTATGCTCATCCACAACATGGAGACCATAATAAAATGGCTGTAGTTTTAATGCCACTGAATTTCAGGGTGGTTTGTTACGCAGCAGTTAGACAATGAGAACAACTTCTGTCTCCTGCATAAAGGGCTCCCAGCATGATCCAACCGTCCAAAACTCCTGGGACTATCTGAGCCTTCTCCTCCCCCAGCCCCAACCACAGCTTTCTCATTGCTCCCTTGGTGCCCCTCTTGGACCTCTGGGCAATACTGAAGGGAAAAGAATTGGTTGAGAGCCTAAAAAAGAATAGAGGCAAGACAGGTAGCAGATGTTAAATGCCCTCCCCTTGCCCATCCAAGAGCCTCTTGGATGCAGAGACCAAGCAACACAGGTTGTGAGCACATGGAAAGTTCCAAAAAAGGAGGTTCGGAAAAGGCATACAGTCAAGGAGACAACTGGAGAAAAGAAAACCCTGAGTGTGAGAGGCATGAGCTGGGCTCCTCACTGCCTTCCTCCCCCAGGCCCTTTGCACGTTTCCACATCCAAGCTCACACTGTGCTCCCCAGATTCTCCCTGGCTCCATCATTCAGGATGGAGTTCACTCCTTGCATCCTCAAGGACTCCAGCAATCTCTGACAGCCTATTGATTGACAGCTTCTCTTATCTTTCCTCTTAGTTTCCCATGTTTGTCTTCTCCCTACATCTGGAATTAAAATTGTTTGAGGGCAGAACCTATGTTATATAATTTCCCTTCACATTCCACAGTACCAGGCCCAGACCTGAACACAATAAAGGAAGTCCTATTCAATATCTGTCTAGGGACTGAAATTCAGTACTGCCCATACACCAAGGGCAGGTTATGTCCCAGGCTCACTACTTCAGGTTTCTGCAAATGTTCCATGATGTGTTTTCAAGAACTTGACTCACATGGATGCATAGCTGCACTTCACTTCACCAGCAGGCTTCTGGAAAGATTGGACTACACTACAGTTTCTGCATCCCTTCTTCACAGGCTTCTGATCCCACAACTTCACTGGAAACACTCTCCCGAAAGTCACAGTGAGCAATGTTGCCAAAGCCTGTGCTACATAAAGCATACACTTCTGGGGCTCTTGGGATTTCTTCTATTCTGGCCCCATCACTCTTTGCAAAAATTTTTCTTCTGCCTATCTCCTAAGTGCCTGTAATCCCCAAGGTCTTTCCACAGCCCTCAGACTCTACAAGTTACCCCAGGCAAATTAAACCACACCCATGATTTCCCTTGAAACTGGAAACTCAACAGGAATCACATACCTTAGCATTCTTTTCCCTAACCAGCTCTTCTTTATGAATGGTGATATCCATTAACCTAGGAGATAAATTCCACCTTCTCATTCAACAACTTAATCCCATTAGCCAGAGTCAAACAGATTCTACTTGCTTAATGCCTTTTGAATCAATTTACTTCTGATGACATCCCCTGTCACCAGTGTGCTTCAGGTTTTTATCACTTCTCACCTAGATTATGTTAAAGGCCTCCAACCTCTCTCCTCTATGATCTGCTCTCCACATGACCCTCCATGTGACCTTTCCAGAACATAATTCTGTCTGTGCAATTCCTGTGACTAAAATAAATCATAATTTTCAGGATAAGGTTCAACCTCCTTGTACACAAGGCCCAAGAACAGTGATTCAAAGTGAGCTCTAGAGCCAGGCTTCATGGGATCAATTCCAACCTCCACCTCTTCCTAGTTCCTTTTTTTTTTTAATAGAATTTTTTAAATAAATTTATTTATTTATTTTTGGCTGTGTTGGGTCTTTGTTGCTGTGCGCGGGCTTTCTCTAGTTGCGGCGAGCAAGCTTTCTCTAGTTGCAGCGAGTGGGGGCTACTCTTCCTTGCAGTGCGCGGGCTTCTCATTGCGGTGGCTTATCTAGTTGCGGAGCACGGGCTCTAGGCGCGCGGGCTTCAGTAGTTGTGGCACGCAGGCTCAGTAGTTGTGGCTCGCGGGCTCTAGAGTGCAGGCTCAGTAGTTGTGGTGCATGAGCTTAGTTGCTCCACGGCATATGGGATCTTCCCAGACCAGGGCTCGAACCCATGTCCCCTGTATTGGCAGGCTGATTATTAACCACTGTGTCACCAGGGAAGTCCCATCTCTTCCTAGTTGTGTGACAGACAAATGGCTCAGTGTTTCTGTGCCTCGGTTTCTTCATTTGTAAAGTGGGGATAAGAATAGTAGTTATCTCGTAGGCTTTTATGGGGATTATATTAGGTAAACAGGTGAAGGGCTTAGAACTCTATCCAGCACTTAATAAGGATGCAACAAATATTAGTTCCTATCTGCATTCTTCCCACTGCTCAACCTTCATCACTGCTCCCAACACACTCTTTGTGTCATTAATTTGAGCAGAACTACTTGTATTTCCTCTCATCGAACCTGTGTTTTACCACCCAGACCTTTGTCCAGGCCATTCTTTCTTTGTGGAATGTCCATTCTCCACCTTAGTCCAACGGATTCCTCTTGTCCCTCAAAACTTGCTCCAAGGGTTCCCTCCCCTTCCATCCCTGAAGCTTTCTGTTCACTGCATTTAGTATATTATTTGATAATTTTCACTTTATTAGCCTGTCTCACTCAAGTTTGTGTGATTCTTTTCATTTTTATTGAGGTATGGTTGATGTACAATGTTATATAAGTTTCAGGTATACAACACAGTGATTCACAATTTTTAAAGGTTATATTCCATTTATAGTTATTATAAAATATTGGTTATATTCCCTGTGTTGTACAATATATTCTTGTAGTTTATTTTACACACAGTTTGTACTGCTTAATCTCCTACCCCTATTCTTGCCCCTCCCCCCTTCCCTCTCCCCACTGGTAACCACTGGTTTGTTCTTTACTTCTGTAAGTCTGTTTCTTTTTTGTTATATTCACTAGTTTGTTATTTTTAAGATCCCACATATAAGTGATATCATACAGTATTTGTCTTTCTCTGTCTGACTTATTTCACTTAGCATAATACCCTCCAAGTTCATCCATATTGTTGCAAAAATGAATGGCAAAATTTCATTCTTTTTTATGGCTGAGTAATAGTCCATTGTATATATATACTACATCTTCTTTATCCATTCATCTGTTAATAGATACTTAGATTGCTTCCATTTCTTGGCAATTGTAAATAACGCTGCTATGAACATTGGGGTACATCTATCTTTTTGAATTAGTGTTTTAGTTTTATTCGGATATATGCCCAGCAGTGGAATTGCTGGGTCATATGGTAGCTGTATGTTTAGTTTTTTGAGAAACCTCCATACTGTTTCCTACAGTGGCTGCACCAATTTACATTCCCACCAACAGTGTCCAAGGGTTCCCTTTTCTCCACATCCTTGCCAACATTTGTTATTTGTGTTCTTTTTGATGATATCCATTCTGACCAGTGTGAGGTGATATCTCATTGTGGTTTTAATTGGCATTTCTCTGATGATTAATGATGTTGAGCATCTTTTCATGTGCCTGTTGGCCATCTGTATGTCTGGAAAAATGTATATTCAGGTCTTCTGCCCATTTTTTAATTGGTTTGTTTGCTTGTTTGATGTTGAGTTGTATGAACTGCTCATATATTTTGGATATTAACCCCTTGAGAGTCATATCATTTGCAAATATTTTCTCTTACTCAGTAGGCTGTCTTTTCATTTTGTTGATGGGTTCCTTTGCTGTGCAAAAACTTTTAAGTAGGTCCCATTTGTTTATTTTTGCTTTTATTTCCTTTGCTTTAGGAGACAGATCCAAAAAACTATTGCTATGATTTATGAAAGTTTGTGTGATTCTTAAAGGAAGATGACATGTCTTATTTGATTTTATATGCTTAATACTGAGTGCAATGACTGCCTCAGAATCCAAACTCACTCATTGTTAGTGGAATAAATAAATGATCACTATGGGACATTAATAACAGGTACCCAGATGCACCTTAAATTTGATTACTTGTACTTAAACAGTGCACTTTTCAAGTATGCATACCTTCTGTGATTTTTAATAGATTGCAAATAAATTTAGCACAGAGAAACGTGATGATATCCAGAGAGATGACCAGTTCTGAGAAACTTAAGTTTCTAATAGTGAACAGCCACTAAACATCCCGAAGGCTTCTACTTCTCCCTATCCCCTGACTGCCCTGCTATCTGGAATAAATCAGACGTTATAACACCAGAGTTTGAATAAGGTAGCCAAGCTGTGCGAATGTGATCACAATGCAGAAGAGGTGCATGATTCAGTCTCTCAGAATCAGCATATTCCTAAGTAATGAGCCTTGAATGAGAGAAGAGAAGACTCTGATTTCTTCCCTGGATAGCCTTCATTCATTCTGTAGACTGGACTTCATAAGTGGCAACAGGACAAATGAGGAAATGCATGAATGGTACTTCTAAGGATCTCCCCCCAAATCAAGTCTCTTTTGTTACCAGATACAAGTGATCTGGGTTTCAGTTTAGGGTCTTAGAAAAGTGTCACCAACTCTCTAGCCTAGTTTCTATGTTTTAGGGTTAGCTAGGATTAAAAGGCAGGGTTACAAAGAGGAATACTTTAACCCAAAATGGGAAAAAGCATCTAAGCCCAGAACTATCCAACACTGGAAAGGCCACTCACATAGCACAGACAAGGGCAGCTAAGTGTCTGTCAGGAATACCAGCATGGGTCCATTCCACCTGTAAGAATCCAATTTTATGAAGGTGGTCAACATTTCACATTTAAGGTGTTTTGAGAGCTTAGTGAAGATACAGTAGGGGTTGCTTAAATGATTCTTGTTCTCATTAGGGTTGGAGGGAACATTCTGGATACCTCAAGTCATATAGTTGGCAACCACCAACAGAGCTCATACGAAGAGAGTGTCTGCCAACTATCCACTCTCCTGAACTCAAAGGAGATTCTGGCCATTCAGTGCCTAGGCTGCCTCTAGAACAGCAAGTTTCTCATCTAAATGCATCTTCATGGGACACATAAGACATTCAGCAACAAATCCTTAAATACTTTCAAATGAAAAGGAAACGATGATAAGGCCCTTGAAGATAGGAACCTCAACAGATAGCATTCATCATAATCTCTACCCCAAAGTGGGTGACAGGAATGAGAACACTGACAGTAAAACAAATTAAAAGCTTGTTTTTGTTTAGGAATCAAAATATATACACAAAAAAAAAACACACACATTCCTATATACATCCTGACTAAACATTTGAGTCAAATGTGTATAACTCTTCCTGAGAGCTAAAACACTGAGCAACCCAAACTAAATAGGCTTCATTTAAGATCTGAAAAGTGAGACTGAAACATGTTTAGACTGTTAAAAAAAAAAAAAATCTGTTAACATGTTCTATTCTTGCATTTGGATAATGCTTTCAACTTTCCAAGATCCTTTGATAGCCATCACCTTCACACCCCCACCTCCTCAGTAAGATCAGTAGCAAAGGGATTTATCTCCCCAGTTGACCGCAGAATGTGAAAGCGGAAACCAGAGTGGGAACATGGCTGTCATACAACAATTTAGCTAGGTCCTTTCATCTTGGGCTCTTCTTCACATATTATTCCAAAAATGAATTACGGAACGAAGCACACAGTTGTGTGGTTTGAGGCATTTGTTAAAACAAGGCCTTCAGGAAATCTCTGTATACCTTAAAAATTTAATAAACTTCCAAGTATAGTTCATTGGGAAGCAAGCATGTCATGAAATTTAAAAGCAATATTATTACATATTGATGTAATATTACGACCTCTAAACTGCAAATGTGAGGCCCATATAGCCTCATGATTAAGAATATGAACTTTAAAATCAGACTGACCTGACTTCAAATACTCACACCCATATACACTTGCTATGTGCCATTTGGCAAGCTATCTAACTTCCCAAAGCCACAGTGTACTCATCAGCAAATTGGGAATAATAAGACTTACCTCTTAGAGCTGCTGGGAGGATTACATATAAATTTGCATCAGTGCCTAATATACAGACCTTAACAGACAGCAATTATTATTAGCTTATTCATAATCTCTTTCAGTAATTTCCAATTTTAGGCCCTACAATAAAGCAAAGTTTCTACCTTCCTCGAAAAGAAAATAATATGCATCTAGGACTATTGGAATTAACTAAAATCCAAAAGCTTGAAATGTCACTTACAAAGTACTTTGTAATAATTCACACTAGTTAGTTTTTAAAGTTTAAAACTTACATAAGAATTTTATGAAGCTTTAGGATGGTCCCAGAATTGACAGGAGGGAAATTCCCTCCTGAACTAAAAAGCCAGAAAAACTTCAGAGGGGAAGGAATCTTTCAGAGACCTACTCAAGGTTCCATGAAGGCACCCAGTTCTGAATTCCTCCAGGTTACCTGAGAACCAGGAGAAACCCACCCCCTTTGAAGTTTCTCACACCTCCCTCCCACCCCCAGCCATCATCACTACCCCAGCACCCTTTCTAAACATAGATTTCTAAGTAAAAAAGGAAACTGCCTAAAATTGAAACTGCTTTGGTCTATTATTGGCTTGGTGGCTGTAGGAAGAAAATGGAGGAGGGGTAGCGGTAAGAGATGCTGATGGAAATACTCTGAGTCATCACTTCCTGGAAGAGGTGGCAGTGAACCCAAAGTTAGCTGGGGAGTCAAGGGGCTAAGGCTGGGTCCCAGCTCTGCCACAACCTCACAGGCACCGTGGGGACGTCACTTAACTTCTGCGGATTGCCCTCTGTGATATGACCCTCACAGCCTTCCCAGCTCTACATTCTTGTCATTCATAAATATCCCAGTGAATAAACCACCAGTGCTGCTCACCATCAGTCTGGAAACCTAAATGAACTTGCACTCCTGAGCACCGCAGCCGTCCTCACAAGCAAGAGCAGGCAGGGCCGAGCAAGGAGGAGGAGAGCTGGCTCTGACTGAGCTGTTTGTTTGTGTAAAACAAACAACTGTTTTACTTCCTAACCACTTCCCCACACCCAGACTCTCCCACCTGCACATACGGCGCCCCAGCCCTGCTGCACAATTCCCCAAGCAGTGCAGGGTAACCCCACTTGGAAACAACGCCCTGGGATAGCCTGAGCACTAGGGTAGCTGAAATCACTTTATATTCTCTCTCAGATGCAAGATTATATAAAAGTATTCACTAAACTGTGAGCAGACACAGATGACTGTAAGATTCAGGTTTTAAAAGAAAACAACCTTAACAGCATTAAACCAAAAGTTGCAGCTTGCATTGGAATCACCGTTCATGCACCTGCGTGCCTTTGAGAGGAAGGACTGGCCTCTTTTTCATTTGTCTGATGCTAATTCCTACGGGCAGCTATTAACCCCTTCCCCTGATAAGGCAGGTCCTCATGACCAAGTGCTGGACAAGTGAGTGAAGAAATGAATGCTGAGCTGCCCAAATAAGGAGGCAAAGGAGGATGATGCTTACACAGCTCCTTGAATTCTGTAGTCACTTTGGCTTCCTGGGTTATTTAATATTCTCTCTCATTCATGTTCTCTCTCCATCTCCGGCCCCCACCCCAATGCATTATGCAGTCTGACTGAATACCACTCAAAATATTTTCTCATTTAGAGAAGAAAACAGGAATTTGCCACTTGTCTGCCTCTATTCTGTTGCCTGTCAGCCTTCAGCAAATATTTCAATCCTGGGTCTTTGCCTGCTGTTAACCTTTCTCCTTTAATCTTTGGCCCTGCCCTCTTCAAATCTTCCAGGCTTTACCTTCTCATCTTTCCAGCTCAGACACTCCACTGTAGAGCTGACTTCTCTGACTACTATGTTCAACCAAAGGGAGATATGACAACACCCCTAAAGCAATCAGAGTCAAAGGAGAGCTTCTGCGATCCGCTTGCGTGATCAAAAGATGATCAGACACATTTGCACATCATGGTGGATGGGACTCTTCCTGTAACTGGGCTCCCATTCTCACTGGCCTAAATGTGGCCTCCCAGCCTTCAGTGCCTTTTTTCTAGTCCAGCCACTTCCAAATCCTAACTACCTCAAGTGGGCAGGTCACTGCGATTAGAGGCTCAGGGTTGGCTGTCAGATGTACACATAAGATGCAGATCAGGTCCACCAGAGCACTGAGGATGCAGAGCTCCTGGTGGACTTTTCACATTTGGCCAAATCACATAACAATTCCCTTCTAAACCCCCGCCCCTCCTTCTCCCAATCACTGTAACTTCTCTGGTTCTAGCTAATCACCCCCCATCCCACATCCCATTTTGGGACCACTAGCAGTCACCATTTTCCCGTTCTTGTCTGTGTCCACCAATATGTGACCTGTGCTATTCCTGTGTATTTCTGCAAGTTTTGGGGGAGGGTGGGGAATATTTAAGGACCTTTTCTTTTGCAATGACCAGTCTGTTGTCTAATAGCACTCCTTCTAACGTAATTAATTGTACCGTCTCTTGGTTCATTAGAAATGAGATCCCCAGGTCCCAGCCAGCATAATGAAGGGTAAATCATGTTTAAGTAACCGCATAACTAGTGGGTCAGTTTTATGTTTTGTCTTGGTTGCGACCATTATTTAGCTGGGTTCTCAAAGTGCCTGTCAGTGAGGCTTTCATGTCAGGCCAGTATTAATAGACGAATGTTTTCTCCCCTTCCCACCCCCATTTCTAGCCCCTCTTCTCTGAATGCTGCATGTACAGGGCAGCTAGGAAATAAAGGCTCCTTTATCTGATCCTCCTAGACAGAGCCATGTCAGTTCAGGAGGATTCAAGAGAGAAGTGCCAAACTGTAATAAGATGGGCCAAGCAAATAGGCAGGGAGACTCCCGTGCAGTGGCAATGAATGGCCACAGTAATAGAGTGTCCTGTCTCTTCTTTAGCACCCAGCATTGTGAGGATTAGAAAGGATTTTTTTTCCAGACTTTCATTGATCGGCCATGTGATCCTGGACAAATCATGAAACATCCTGATTTGGACTCTATCCTCATCTGTAAAGGGAAGATTGCTCTGATGATCTTCAAGGTCTCTTTCAGCTTTAATATTCTTTACGTGTATCCATCAAGCACTGGGAAGCAGTCTGGCCCACTCAGATGGCTATGGAGAATGCCCCCTACAGCATAAAAAAAGGGTCTTCTGAAGAGATGAAAGCACCAACTTTCTTTATAGCCAGAGTTTGCCCAGTATAAAGGAAAGTAAGAGGAAGAGAAGGAAAAAGCAGGATGTCCTTTTTTTTACAAAAGGGAAATTAAGGTGCAGTTTCACAACATCATAGAGAGAATAAATTACTGGTGCTTTTAGACATAAACACAGAAGAACTCCAAATTTTTTCCCAGATTTTTATCCTATTATATCAACCTTCCCATAGGATGGCCTGATGATAAGCAAAAGGAGCATTTTCGCTTTTTAATTTTTGTAGATTTTTGTTTACCATTTTCCCTAGGATGCCAGCCTGGACATCCCAGAAGTCTAGCATGAGAGCCCTCCTGACCACACACCCTACACAATCTTCTGTCTTCCACACTCCCTCAGGAGCAAAGCCTTTGGTGGTCAATGGACGATGATAACCAATCCCTCCATGCATGACCTCCAGAACTTAGTTCATCCCATCCACAGAGCATGTGTTGCTCATCATGCATCACTTCCACTCCATGGAAGCTCCCTGAAGACAAGGGTAATGGAGGTCACGAAGCCTTTAGATCCCTACAGCATCCGGTACACCACTTGTCTCCAGTAGGCTCACTGTAAACACTTGTAGAATGAATGGAGGTGAAACAACAGTATCTTTGACATAGAACTATTTGGTCACACTGGTGGCACATACCTCTCTTAGCTTTTAACTAGGATATAAACTGCCCTAAACAGGTTCTACCTCTTTCAGAACACACACCACCAATTAAGAACTGAAGCTGAAGCAAAGATGGGAGAGAAATTAGGGCAGCAGGAGACTCAGAGGAGAAGTAAAGGATAGGAGCACAAGAAGGCAATTGGAGATATTGATGAGGAATGTCCAAAAATGACATAGATAGGATCTCCCAGGATTCCTCCCTCTCCTCCTAAGCCCAGAGCCCCATCAAAGCCAGACCCCCAGACATCTATTTCTACAGCATACCAACACACACATACATGTCCACTCAGACGCCCTCTCACATACACATGTCCAGACACCCTCCAGTTGGCAAACAAGTGACAGTACGCAAATTAGCAGAAGCCACAAAGATTTGCTTCGGTGGGGACCCTGAACAAACAAGGAACAATTTTGCAAGTGGCCACAGATGGCTTAGCTTCTCTCCTTACAATGGACACTAACAAGATTTGCCATAACTAATTCATTCTTTCACACTACTGCCCTGTTCCCCCACCTTCTGAGGGTGGGGGAAATTCCCCATCATGGCCATATGCATTTTTGTTCCTTTCTAACACACAAAAAGCGCAATTTGTTCCTCCTCACTGTGTATGGGTAGATCACACCTAAAGGAGTTAAAAAAGGTTTGAGAGGAAATGATGGTGGAAGCAAACATATGCTGGCTTTTCTCTCCCATTTCAGCTGTTTGGAGAAGGGGTGGAAAAGCAGATATTTACTGAGTCCTATACTGAGCTGGAGAACTCAGTAGTAGCAGAGGAATGGGTACGAAGTATAGCAGAAAACAAAACAGTGAAACAGATAGCTGGAAACAAAACTCCACAGCAAAATACTGGATTTGGAAACTTTGTGGACACCTTAAGCTCTTCTTCACTCCAGGCACTTTCTAATCAGCTTTTCATAAGTGTCCCTAACACACAATCAATGGATTCTTAAGAAAATGACTGAGCTTCTCTAACTCACAGGAATCAAAATGTTGGAGGCTGTTCCTTTGTACCTGCCTGAAGGCTCTTTAGGCCTCTTCAGGGTGATAGCAAAAACCAAGGGCACTTCCTCTCTTCGCTGGGGGCTGCAGTAGACCTCTGTTTCTTGTCCACTCTGGGCTTGCTTCCCTCCATTGCTGCTGTATTTTGATTTCTTAAAGTAGCTCTCTGCAGACTCCCCGCTTCTCTTCTCCCCAACTTGGGAGCGGGTGGCAACATATCTTTCTTGACGCGCTCAGGAAGAAGTCGGATCTCCCTATCTGCTCTCCCAAGGCTTTCCTGCACTCCAGATTTCCAGGTAAACCTTGCAGGTCAGCCCAATGGATTCAAGGCAGACAGTGAGCATCCTGCCCCCTGGACAATGGTTCAAACAATGCCCTGGCCACTTTTTCCTCCTGCCTACATCCTCTGCTGCCCTCAAGGCCCATTCAAGCCTCCTCTCTTCCTTCATCCTTCTCTGGATTCTTCACACACCCCAGCATCTGGCACAAGATGACCATCACACTTGGGCCTAACCTCCCCAACAAAAGGTGAAGCTTGGAGGCTTCTTTGAAGGCCAAACAAGTCCGTATATACCTGGAGTGATGGCTCTGTATCCTTTCACCTGCCCGGATTTTCATTCTTAGTCATCATTCATGTCAAGTGTAGCAGAATATGTCTATACTCTTTTTTCAAATAAATATGTATTTTATACTTATAGGCAGCTATTTAACAAAACTATGCATGTTATTATATTAATAATTAGGTCAAATCAAGTCCATATATTAATATGCCTCCTAGTTATATGAATCAGTATTTATATGGGGATTTATTGGAATATCACAATTGGAAAAGACTTTTGTATATTCTGCTTCATTTCAAGATGTAACTCCTGAGAACAAGAGGCAGTGAGGAAACCCAGGTGGTTAGGAGCAGAGACTAATCTCCTGCTTCTCAGTCAGGGCTCTATTGCATCATATACAATATCTATCTTCCCAGAGGCCAGACACACACACATACATGTATGTGCACCTAACACCAAATACTCTCTAATGCACACACCAAACCACACCACCTTCTTAGGGCTCCTCAGACAGAGCTCGTAACAGAAAACACGGTGACAGAAGGATGTATGTGACTGTGTGTCCTTCTCTGATATTCTCTAGATTTGACTTGGCTTATCTCCTAAATATATGTCTTCCTCTCCAGCTCTTTGCCTCCACTGCCCGCAGGCTGAACCCCATAGCCGGGCTGTCCTCTTCTGAGAAAGAAAAGCTCCAAGGACCAGCAGTTGTCTCCCTGTGTTAAATGAGATGAGCAGAAGCAGCCACTGCTGCACAGCAGTCAGGCCCAGATGGAGAGGGCTCTGCTGCAGGCCTAATATCGGGAGCAAAGGTCAGCTGTCATTTAGGAATGAAGCCAGAAGGAAAGCCAGGCATCCAGAAGATCAGCACCTGCTCCTCCCTAGAGGTGGAGGGGGCACAGCTGGTCCAGCCCGTGGCAGCCCCTCTCAGGCCCACCTGCACGGCTGCCCCCAACGGGGTGTGAGCAGTGGCTTCCACACAAGTAGAAAGCCACCAGTACCTCTGGTGGAGCAGTAAGTACTTTTGAGAGGGTCCAGGACCAAAGGCCAAGCTCATCCAGGAGTGCCTGCTTTCTCACCAGTTCTTCCATCCCTCCTCTGCACTGGTTGCCTGGACTGAGAGAGCCTTTCAGAGGCAGCCCTTCCCCCAGCCCATAAGCATGAGCAAATTCTCTGCCCCCCACCCCACCTTTTCTTTCAGATGCCAAACTTCCCTCCCTCCCTTTGCAGGGGCCAGCTCTCACATGGCCTCCACCCTTGCACCTGATTTGCCCCAGTAACCGGAGATTTCTACTTTTCTACTTCCATCTCCTCCACTATTTTCTGGATTCTGCTCCCTCTAACAAAATGTGTGACATGATTTTTCAGGTTTTCAGCCAACCTTGCTTTTCTCTCTTCTTCTTTCTATGCTGGAAATCTCAAGGACATCACACTGACTAAATACATCAGTACCATAAACCACATGTGTTTCACAGAATGGATGCCTTCAACTCACGTCTCATCTTGTTCTGTTTCAAGGTACTTCTCGTCTTTCTTTTTAATTAGCCAGGGACTGTCCCTATCACTCAGTCAAATCAACCAGTCAACTACAAGGTATTTTTTTGCGAATTCTGACATCCTTCTTCCTAGCCGAGGTGTTATGAAGAAGCTTTTCTGTCTCAGTTCCTACTTTGAGGTAGCCTGCAAATCAGACAGACAACATTACCCCACTTAAGAAAAATGTCCAGTTATAACTCCATGATAGTGCCTGGCACGCAACACATAGGGATTGAAGAAAATACCTTTTATTAAATGAGTGTATAAAGAATGAATGACTCAGTGATGCAGAAGAAAGGGAGCACTGTGAACGGGACAGTTAGCATCAGCAGGGGTACCCAAGTGCTGCTCAGCTCAGCTCTATGACTCTTTGTTGGGGCATCTTTCTCAGGTCCAGCAGAGCCCACTGTTCTGAAGTCAACATTCTCCTTTTACTAGTTCCTCCTGTTCTCCTGCTCTCACACCTCTGGGATCTGCAGCCTCAGGTAAAACAGAGCTAGAGAGGGAGCCTGGCTAACCCAAAGTGCAGTCTGAGTCAGCTGGCAGAGCTGAAAGTAGGGACCATTCTTCTTGGTCCCTGGCCCACTGCCCCTGTACCCGCTACCACCCAGCTTACGGATACCAGCACTTAAAACCTCTCTCACCTAGTCCAATGTGTCTATATGCTGTCTTCTCTTGCTCTCTCTCTCTGAATTGCTTCAGGCAATTTGTTTTTACTCTTGGATTGTATTAGAAAGTGAAGGAGAGACCAGTTAGTAACAATTACTTCAGTTCACATAGTAAGGTTTCGAACAAGGACTTTATCGGAGAGTTTCAGGAGCAAAGCTGAGTACATTGCTAAGTCAAGTCACCATATTTCTTACAATTCACATTAACAGGCACCTACAATGTATTTTAAGATAGTAAAATAAATACAGACACACATGCATTGTAAGTTATCTAGGAAAATTCTATATCCTTAGGAGGAAGCAAAAGAGAAACCATTGGCCTCTCTCTCTTTCTGTTGTGTTTGTTTGTTTTATTTTATATTCCACTCTAGGGGGATCCTCCAGTCCCCCGATGCTCTGTGTCATAATTCCAGACTAACAGTGAGAGGATGGAGGAGATAGCATGTTTAAAAACAGATTTATGGATTTTATGGGTTTTCACCAATTTACAGAATTCATCATGTGTTCATTCCTTGACCTCTCTGCTCATCACCATAGAGGAGCAAAACATACCCTTTGGTTTGTTAAAGGCTCTCACCCAGGAAAGCCCATGAGTGAAGGTTGGAAGTATGTGTAGCAAGCGAGGGCTGGGCGTGCAAAGCCAGAGGCCAGCAGGGTGCTCTGCTCACAAAGTTGCAGGACCACTTGAGAAGATATCTCAGAGCACCTCCTGAACCTGCTGAGACGATTTTCACTTATTTTGTGGAACATGACAGGAAAAGAGGACAAATGCACAAGGTTCAGGAATAGAAGAGCTTATAAAACTTTCACAAGATTTGACCAAACTGTCCCTCTGGGTTCTCAGGCATCTAGCTATTCTGGTCCCAGTTTACAGAGAAATGGAAACATTGAGAAGGCACCTGCTTGTAGGTCTTCAGGAGGGCAGGCTTAGAACCTTGGGCTTGGGCTCAACCCCCCGAGTCCTGAGTGAGGAGCTGCCTCAGGGCTCAGAGGGTGGACACGCTGGGATCCCAGCTTCCCGACCCTGAGACTGAGGCAAGGCACTGGAGGTTTCTGCACCTCACTGCATACAACTGTAAAATGGGGATAATCTCCACTGCCGTGGTGGTGCGGATTTAGTAGACAGTGTGTGTCGAGTGCTTGGCAATGTTCCCGGCTGCGCTCAGCAACAAAATGGTGGCTGTGGCTCTGCTCAGGAAAGCAGCCTGCATGGTCAGTTGCTTTTCCCTGTGGTTCAAGTTTTCCATAAAAGACTGACTCTCCTCTGCCTCTGATGCACAGTTCATATTCTTCAGCAGGAAATGAGGAAACGTAAGAGGCTGTACACCAAAGGATCTCTAAGCAAACATCCAAGGACAGCAAGGCCTAAGCTTAAGCAACCAGTAAGATTTTGTGTGACTTACAAAATGAGGTGGGAACAGGAAGAAATACTTTTCTTAGTGATGGTTTTAATTTTTTGGTTTTGTATTTGTTTTTGTTTTTATTTTTTCCACCCCCTGCCAAAGGATTAACATGCAGGTTCTTAAACAAGGGGGTCCCCCATTTACAGCTGACAGCGGCAGCTGCAACTTCTGACTCTCCTGCAGAATGGCAGGGAATCGAATCAAAAAGAAAAGCAAGTGGACAACCTTTCCTCCGGGAGCACGAAACACAATACCAGCCTCTCGCCAAACCCAGCAGACCCCAGCTCTGATTGGAGGTTGCCTTGGAACAAAGGGAAATTGGTATTTAAAAAAAATCTTCTGAAAGCCAACTCAGCAGATGGTTTTTTCCTGGGCTCCAAGAGAGGGGGGTGGGGCAGGGAGGTGGGGGTAGGGGAAGGATGCTGGGATAACCCAACTGCCACCAGGATACAGATGACTGAGAAGTGACAAAGATGGGTAAAGAAGGCTGACCTCTCGCCCCAGAATTTCACAAAGGGCAATTACACCATGTGGTGGTGATCTGGACTAGGCCGCTGATCACATCCAACCTGCAGCTGCTGTTGATCACAGCCACGTCTGGGGGCTTTATCCAAAGCTGGGGAAGAGAGAGCCTAGGGATATTAGAGGAAGCCTGGAAAAGTTTAATTAGAGACTACAGTTTGTTAAGAATCTACTATAGGGTAGTTCTACAGAAAAACACCTTATATTTCCATTGCACTTTTAACATTTCAGAACCACTTTACAACCGTGCGCTCAGATTATCTTCAAAGTAATGTGTAAGGAAGAGACACGGTATTAATTCCCTGTTAAATATGAGAAAACAGAGATTCACTTGCTAAAAGCAGAAGGACTCAAAACCAGAACCCCCAGCATGGAGTGGTCACCCTCCCCTCAAGTCTCAGGCCAGACAGGACTCATGGAATCTTGTTTTGGACAGGTCCTTTGCTGAATCCCACATTTTCAGTCCAAACCAGGACACCTAAGAATACTTTTGTAAACAACTTCTAGATTAAGTCTCAGTGAGCCTATTATCCATAGCTCTGTGCTGCATGTACTGCCAGCTATCACTTCTTACCATGTCTC
Source organism: Eubalaena glacialis (assembly GCF_028564815.1). NCBI lineage: Eukaryota > Metazoa > Chordata > Mammalia > Artiodactyla > Balaenidae > Eubalaena > Eubalaena glacialis. Next base: position 30,114,112 of record NC_083730.1, read on the forward strand.
ACTGCTGCCATGCCCTGATGAGGAATGTTCTCCAGCGGGGAGGTGGCTGTGGGCCGTCCAAAAAGGAGCTGTGGGTCTCCGGGATGAAGCTACAATGCCCAGGTTCACCCACAGCCTAGACTGGGAACATGCAGGAGGAGCAATTAGGTGAGCTGCATAGGACTCAACTATTCTCTCGTTGAGGAGGTACCAGCAGGACCAGCTAAAGTGCACCATTCAACGATGGCGTCCTACTGCTAGAAACCAAGAGACCAAGGGTCTGATGAGGGTTTGAGTCTCTCCACTCCCTCTCCCCTGGTAATTAGTTGTAACCTAGGGCAAGCCAGATTAAAAACCCTCAAAGTCCCTCCCTCAGTCTTTAAAACATGGAGGAATAACAGCTGCTTCATGGAACTATCCCAAAAACAAACCAGAGAGGTCACAGCTGGGCGATGCAAACCCTTTGTAAAGGTACTGGGCAGACGTGATGGTTGCTACCAATTTTACACACTATGCACTAACTGAAACATTCATTTTGACAGTATGTTGTACTGTCCTGTGTTTTTCCCTAAATGCTCTGAGATCAATTCTTCCTAATAAGAACTGTCTATACCCCACACAGCATTTATGCTGAACACACCATACAACTCTGTAGATTCATGTGGAATTTAGATGCTTTAGCTCTGCTACGGTATATCTGGATGGGAGCACAGAAAAGGCAGCATGATGAAAAGTTTCAGATGTTTCTAAAAAACCAGTGCAAAATATACAGGGCTGACTAGGCAGAGGCTGTTTTGATAGAAAAGAGAGTTTTTTCCATAGAGCTACCTTCATTGGCACAGAGCTAACAAGAACTTGTTTAACACCAAGGCCAGGAAATAAAAGACGCAACTTCTGTCCTCAGAGAGCTTACACCGTAACCGAGAAGAAAATACTTTACCTTTGATAACACATTTTTAAAACTTTTTTAGTTAGATCCAAAAAGGCCACTATGTAAATGAGAAACCAGGTTCACAGATGGTGGAGAACCATCTAGAGATGCCCCAGTACGAAAGCACAGGAGAGGAACTCTGAGTGAGAGGGCATCTACATTTCAGTTGCCCTATTTCTGTGCCCTATATTCTGACTAATATTTGACTCAGATCCCTGCCTAGAACTATGCACAAAGAAATGATAAGAAGGATAATGCAAACACCTGCATTTTGGCCCAGAGTCCATTGTATGTAGGATGTGATGATTTGGACCAGCAAAAGTAGCAGAAGGCAATATTAAATTGGAGTCTCCTTGACCTTGAGCTCAGTATACACTAACAATGATGAAGCTGCCAGAAAGCTGATATAGCCCGGGGTCCTGTTAATAGAGATACTATGCTTAGAGTGGAGGAGGGCACAGTCCCCTGCAGCCCCAGACCACCTTCCAGTTTTGTCCTCTGCTCTGTGAGCCCTCCCCACTGATGCCTTTTAGGAAGGACACTGACAAACTAGCATTCCTGGCATAGGAACCAAGGTGCTTTGGCATCAGGAAACCATGGAATCCCAGGAACAGTTTTAGGAACTGGAAATATTTAGGCTTTAAAAGAATGATTTTAGTGCAACATAAGAAAGAGCTTTACTAAAACCAGAGCTGCCTCAAGAGGTAGCAGCGAGCCTCCTCCCTGAGGGCCATTGAGCAGCAGCCAAATAACTGTCCATGAGGGATTTTGGAAGGTGTCCTCTGTTTGTTTATGAGGGATGCTGAAATGGAAATATTCAGAGGCTCTTCTGACTCTCAGTAAAGTCCATGATGCTGGAAGTGTGACCCAATTGTGGACCCATTCTTTCCTTTTGACCCATAGCTTCCGTGGTTGGCCTTCACCTGCCTCCTGACCTGGTGCCAGATTCTAGCCTGTGTCAGATTTAACTCCTGGTTCTCAGACCCTTTCTGGATCTCCTAATCTTGCCTTCCTTCATGACCCAACTGCACCCATATCCCAGCATGACGCTGCCCTGCCACTTACTCAATGGCAGTAATCCAGTGGGAAGACTGGGAAGTTCAGGAACCTGATGGTGCAAGAAAGAGCCACACAGCCAAATAAATCCGTGTCCACCTCTTGCTCCCCTGAAAGGACAAGGATGGAGAAATCACGGAGATTCCCACTGTATGCTACAAATAGATCTCCTTTAACCACACCCATGATCAACTCCTTTAAGGTTGTTCTCCAGGGATACAGTCTGTTGTGAACAATGCTGAAACCCCCGATTTGTTTAGTGCTGTGAATGGCTTCTCATTCACAGCACTAAACAAATGAACTAACTGGCCTGGCATGAAAGGCTGCCCACGTTCCCGGGCACATTCATATCTGCAAATGATTACTTCTTATTGGCAAGTCATGGTGGTCCACCTTGAAGGACAGAACTGCTGTCTGTCTGTGTCCCTTCAAGAATTCTCTAACCCCTCTGCTCCATCTCTGCCAATCCCCCCCACCAACTGTGAAACTGGCTAGAAACTTGTGAGGGCCGAAGAAGACACTGTGGGAAAAACACCATAAACAAGGTCTAGAAAAACACACTAAAGCAACCCGCATTTGATACTAATGATGATTATCAAATGGCCTCAAGGGCCAGGTACCAAGATGAGAACTGCTTGGATTTTTCAGAGTCAATAAAGGCCTCCACTCTTTCCCCTGGTGGGGTCAGAGGCTGGTGGGGAGGTGAGGGAAGTTAGTCTGAGGAGGGAGGGGCAGGCAAGAAAAAAAAACAAACCTGGGACTTCAGAGGCAAAGGCACACTCCAGTTACAGACGGAGGCCCCCTGCCTTCATAGGCCAAGATCCAATGGAATACTATGGAAGGTGGTAAGGAGCCCTAGAAGTTATGTCACCCAAACCTGCCCTCAAGGCAGGGATTGGGCTGGCTGTCCGTGTTCGGACACGCTCTGACAGCGGCCTCAGCTTGCACCAAGGGCTGCAGCTTCACCAGACAGCACATAATTCAGACTCCTGCACACACTGCACACAACTGCTGGTCCATGTGGGTGTCTGCATGCTGTGTCTGTCTGCACACCTCCTGGGAACCTGGCTCTACTGAGCTTCTGCCTTCCCCACTGGCAGCCTCTCCCTCTGGCCACTGGTTCTTCTTGTGGGCATGCGGGGAGCAGAGCCTTAATGCCACCTTCCAAGCCAAGTCACCCTGAGGACCAAACGAGTTGAAACCATTTCCCCAAAGTAACTTGGCCATGTGAAAATTCTAACACGAATTTTTAGCTTATTGTGGATAAACCAAACCCCTATAACACAAGCCTTCATTGCCTCATGTGTTTGATTTCTGTACGTAAGGCAGTCAGGAGCCTGAACCAATGCCTGGGGCCCAGGCTCTGAGAACCTCACTGCCACATCCCCATGTTCTCTGCCTAGGCAGCCCTTAACCAGACCCAGCGACTTCCTGACCAAAGTGACTCATGTCTCATGAACAAGAAAGGCAGGAGAGGGACATCCTGGGATGTCCTGCATTGTAGTGCTTTGAAGGTGGGATGTTTTTCACTTAAAGTTGCAGGAATCAGAAGACCCAAAGGATGGGGTAGAGAAGGGCAAAACAGGATTATTTCTCTTGCCTTTTATTAAAAATAAAAAAAGGCAATGCAACTGAAGGTTAACTGGAAATGCCTTAAGAGAGGACTTTTCAAGGATGTAGAATTGGGATGATGGAGAAGGGCGGGTGACTCTGCAAATGCTGGGAGCGTGGCAGGGGTGCAAGGAAGCACCAGCTGAACCCCACTTTGCTGTTCTTATGATACTGCTTCAAAAGTTTCATTTTGAGTCATGCTTTGAGCTTAGCAGCAATCCTGGTTTGGCAGATAAGTGACCACAGAGATAAAAGACCTTTGAATCATCTCTAAATAAATCCCATACCAATTCTCACCACCAAAAAAAAAAAAAAAAAGCATTAGTGGCATGCTTTATTAGTAGATGCTTGTGCAGGCATCAGAAATAAGACACTGGCACCGCCACCCAGCCAACACAAACACAATTCAACATAGCCATGAGCAGTATTTATTAAATCAGGATCGGCCTAAAGAAACACATGGCTTCTTAGACAGCCCACGCCTCCTAGGCACCCAGCACAACTGCAGGTCACTGTGTACCTAGCTGTGCCTGTACTGAGGAGGGTGCTGTGGGTGACCTGGAAGAGAGAGAAGCAGAACAGGAATAAAGGTGATGCACACTGAGTGAGGTGCTGTGCTAAGCGCACCAGGCACTTTCATCTCCACAAGACACCAGCAAAGAGGTGCTACTATTATCCCTGGTTTTCACACAGTTAGGAAACTGTTTCAAGGGGTTAAGTAACTTGCTTAAGGTTATAGGGAGCCCAGGTTCTAGTGCAGGTTCTCTGCAGAGAACCTGGTCTAGAATCAGGGGATCTGAGTTGAAATCCACTCTCAGGACAGGTACTCTTTCTAACAGATCCCTTATTTCTTACCTGAACAATTCAGGGAATGAACGACTCTCCATCAGATGAGAACACAATTTTCTTGCTTTTACTCTGACAGGTTTATCTTCAATGGCACGGAGTTCACCAAAGGCTGTTCCTTGTTGAAGTCCAAAATGAAACTAAGTACCAAGAGGAAAAGAGCCAGCATGGTGCTTTAAACCCCCAGAGAATCCCAAACACAGGAAGAAAACAAGAAGAACACAAGGAGGGAAGAGGGGAACCAAACATTCCCAGAATATCTTCATGGAATGCAAGTCTGATAAATCTCACTACTTTTTAAGCTCAACTCTGACATTTGCTCCCACGATTTTAGGCCTTTTGACACTGGGGCAAAAAGGAAACAATCTGATAACAGAACAGTGGGTCCCGAAGAGAGGTCAAAAATTTTGTTTATAGTAACTAGTTTTCTTAAAGAGAAAGTCTTGCCTCATCTAACAGAATGACTCTTGAAGTTTCCAGTTTTTGGAAGAGAAATAAGGCTTCAGAGGTCAAAAGCTGTTTGTTTTCTTTTTCTTTCCTTTTTTTTTTTAACATGAAAAAACTGAGATTCAGCAAGGTAAAGCATTCTTATTGAAGCTGTTAATAACAGAGGCAGAGCTGGCACCTAGGGCTCCTGTCCCCAAGTCCAGTGTTCTTTCCCGAACACCAACTCCAGATGTCAAATGTAACCTGTTGCTCGGTAGATACAATTACTTTATGGAAAAGGTTTTTAGCTCTAAAATAACTATAGAGAAACCTATCAGGAAACAAAATTTTCAGGCACTCTGATGAATAAATAGGAATGTGCTGCTTTAAAAAAAATCTATAGAGAGAAAATATAACATTAAATGAGAGGGGAAATTCAGCTTCTTGTGAAGAAATGCTGTCCAGACCTGCTCTCCCAGCCAGGTTGAGGGCGTTGTAGGGGAAGAAGCTCATATACTCCCAGGAGTTCAAAGCACCACATTCACATACCCTGAGGAAGGGAGGGCAAGCCCTCAGCCAAGCAATGCACCTCGGAGTGACCAGAGAAGGGGTTGCACAAATGATGGCGAGGGAGGGATGCCTGAACCCTAAGGAGGGTGGAAGGCTCTCTGTTGGATGCTCAGGACCACCCATCAGAGTGGATGAGGAGATGGCGATGGGTGCAGCACCAGAGGTCCAGCAATCTGAGCCACCTTTCATCCCCTGCCCAACATGCCCTCCCTCCTGCAGCCCCTCCAAACTGCTACAACCCATAGAGGGTCAAGCGAGAAATGTGCATCTCAGCAGTCTACAGGGGAAATGGAGAACCCTGGTGCAGCCCTCCTTACTGACAACTGTACTACCAAGACTCTCCTTTTATGCTTCTCTTCCCTACATCACTTTCATCATGTTCCCTGGACCCCCAACCCTTCCTTTTCCCAATTCAAAGCCTGCTGAGCACTTCCATTACTTATAGAATTAAATGGAAACCCATTTATTTATTTGATAGTCATCACTCTCTGCAATCTGATGCCAGACTAGCTTCCCATCTACATCACCTAAAAAGCCTTTTTTCTCTCCCATACTTTGTGTGTTTGACACGAGGAAGGTGCTATTTGAAGTATGAGTACATGAATTTGTGACCTATTAGACTTCCCAGGAGAGGGTTATGAGTGCTCAAAAGAGAATATAGGGTCTTTCCATACACATATGATGATGTTCCACATGGGGTTACTAAGAAGGAATCCTGAACATGCTCCTAGGACCATCGCAGGCCCTGAGGAATATGAGGTTGAAGTCCCTGCTGCTAGAGAAAACAGGTTCTCCTGATGAAGCTGGGGGAAGGGGAACATTAAGTCTAAAGAAACAAAAGAGAAGCAAATAACAATCCATAAGCACAATAAAGGAAAAAATAAGACTCTAACTCATGAGGCTTTGAAACACTTGGAATTTAAGACAGCATGCCAGGTTATGATCCTGCCATCCTCGCCAATGTGGGAAAGTGGGAGAGAAATGCCCTCATGCTGGATCCTCATCTCCCAGCAGCCCTTTCCCGTGTGGGCACTTGAGGCCTGGACTCCAGCATTGGCCAAACAGTCTAGAAGAACTGACTTCAAAGGCCAACTCTGCTCCTGCTTATCTGAAGCCACTGAGCCTCAATTTCCTCATCTGTAAATAAATACCATCTGTCTGACAGGACTGCAGTAAGGACTAATAGAGAAAGTGAATACAGATAAAAGAGCTAGCCGAGGGTCTGCCACATGGCTCAATAAATCGGAACTATTACTATGACGTGTGGTCTATAAATTACCCATTTTTTCCTAAAATCTTACATTGGGTTATATCATGTGGAAACTAGCATCTCTATTCGGCAGATGAGGAAACCAGGGCTTCAGCAAGGTTATATTCCAGATCCAGAGTCACAAAGCCAGTTGGTGCAGATAACCACACCACATTTTCTACCCTGGATCACTGTACAGTGCTTGTCTCAGAACACCCTCTCCTTCTCATGCCGTTGAACCTGGTGGCTGTCCTGACACCCACAGAAAGTCCTCAGAAAGAGGAGAGCTGCTAAACTCTGTCCAGCTGAGAGCCTCTTAAAATATAGTATGCTAACACGTATATATGGAATCTAAAAAAAAATATATAGTTCTGAAGAACCTAGGGGCAGGACAGGAATAAAGACGCAGACGTAGAGAATGGACTTGAGGACATGGAGAGGGGAAAGGGTAAGCTGGGGCAAAGTGAGAGAGTGGCATGGAAATATATACACTCAAATGTAAAATAGATAGCTAGTGAGAAGCAGCCGCATAGCACAGGGAGATCAGCTCGGTGCTTTGTGACCACCTACAAGGGTGGGATAGGGAGGATGGGAGGGAGACACAAGAGGGAGGAGATATGGGGATATATGTATATGTATAGCTGATTCACTTTGTTATAAAGCAGAAACTAACACACCATTGTAAAGCAATTATACTCCAATAAAGATGTTAAAAAAAAAACAACAACAACAACAACCTGTCACTGTTGGAACATTTTAAGTTCACATGTTACACCTGAACTTGCTTCTAGAGACTCGTTCTCATGTTCTCTATTGTTTTTATTGAGTAACCTAGAAGGAAAGTAGAGGAAGCTTAAGTTATTATACCACTTACCTGAGTCAGTCTAAGATGCAACAACATGGGTGCTGTGATAAACAGCAAGGTGCATTTATGGGATCATCCATCTGCAACTCAGGACCTGCCCAAAGGACAATTCTGAGGCCCTAAAATATGTTCTGAGCTCTCTTTTCAGCCTCCACTTCTTACCAAATGCTGCTCTTATACCTCACATAAATCAGTTCATCATAAACCCTCTTCCAGACAGCATCTCAAGTGCCATCCTAAGTTTACATGGAAGGGAGGTGACCTGTCCGCTGGTTAGAAGAGTCCACGCATCCTTGAGCCAATGAAGTGGTATCTTCATGGGTCCCTCCTAACATCCTACTACTGAAGTGGCCCTGTTACCTGAAAATCTGTAACAACTCTCCAGTTTGGAGGATTGGGCCTAGGTTTGAAATGTGGAATAAAGCTCTTAAGCATATCACACATACATCTCCTCACCCCACAGCAGTAGAACATGTACAGATAGAAGTAGCAGAAAACTAGCTGTGATATGTAAGGAATGCCATAATTATCCTACAGAACGTTCTTTTTACAAAAAACAATGAAAAAGCAAATCATTTGGGGTCCAATATAAGCTGTCTTTGCCAAACGCTGTCAAACAATGACTTGAACAAAATTGATTGGTCTGCAAAAGTAAAACAAACAAAAACAAAAAACAACACAAAAAAGCACATAATGATTAACGTTCATTTTTCCCCAGCCTCCAGGTTTGGAGGCTGAATTGTTCAAAACAAAATGAAATAAAACAAAATCCTTGTTATCCTAAAACTCACTGTCCTTCCCCTAAGTCACAGGTCAACAAGTGTTTTTGGTCAGAACTAGATAGCAGATAGTTTAAGCTCTGAGGGCCATACACTCTCTGTCACAACTACTCAACTCTGCTGTCGAAGTGCAAAAGCAGCCATAGCCGAAATGTAAATAAATAGATGTGGCTCCATTCCAATAAAACTGTATTTATGGACAGTGAAATTTGAATTTCATATAATTTTCCCATCTTACAAAATATTATTCTCTTTTTGATTTTTTTCCAACCATTCTTTGCTTGTGGGCTGTATAAAAATAGGCGGGGGGCTGGATTTTGCCCACGGACTACAGTTTGCCAAACCTGCTCTAAGTCAGCATATATGATCAGGTGATACCCAAGTAGGCATCTCCACCTGCTCAAGGACCAGCTCAACAGAGCCTTTTTCCAAGCTCTTAGCAAAGGACCTGAGTCCCAGGGGCCACTCCATGTACACTTCTTCAGTGAGCAACTTGCCTCAAAATAAAAAATCCAGAAGACTAGATTTTAGAGTGAGACACTGATCTGATGTTTACAAAATGCCATCCTCATCCTTTTCCCTATCTCAAATTACTGATCATGTACTTCCCATTCATACAAATAAATAAATTCTGCAAGCTCATTCCACTGAACTTTTCTGTACAAATGGTAAGCAAGGTTTCCACCTCTCCACCTCAGCTCCAGCTTTTGCTTACTCCTTGTTTGCAAAACAACAGGCACTTGAAGAGTAATAAAGTTCACATTCTAATCCAATAGAGATCAGAGAACTTCCTATCATCTATCAAATGATTAAGACCCAGTACCGATAACTTTATTCGTTCATCTCTGGAAAGAATCAGCTCTAGGCATAACGTAGGAAGGATAAAGGAGTACAAAATGAAGCAAGCTTCTAACAATTTAAAATTTTCATAGATATTCCCATTACAGTGCCAGCATAACACAGCACTGTACATTGAATTTCAGCCTTTCTCCTTCCTTTCTTTCCCCTCCAATTGCTCAGGCTTAGAAATGCATACCTGGTAAGTCACATATTCAAAGAAGCGATTTCTTCTCTCTTTCCAATAAAGCACAAAAGGGCATCCAACTTTTTGGGTGAGAATGACCAGCCTGAGAATTTCAGATATGAGAGTGGAGGTCCATTGCACATTTCAGCTTTGAAATCATCCCCATGTCACAAATTCCAGAGTTTTATTCCGGGGCATTCCAATAGACAGAAGCCTATATTTGGGAACAATCTTATGGCCTTAGGAAAGTAGTACTGATCAGGACAACTTACTCTCTTTCTAGGATAGTGAATTTGGGTTTGCACACCCAAAACTGTGGGCTGCTACTCAAATTCTGGCAGTGATGGGGACGGAGGGGAAACTGTTACCACAGTTTTCAAGACTGCTCACCCACACAAAAATCCAACAACACTCTTTGTGCCATCTCAGTAACCAGAGACAAAGATACTCGTTTTCAAAGCTGAAGAGACCCGACTCCAAAGCAAAGGCTAACTTTCTGAGCCTGTGTGCATTTCTTCGCATCTGCTTGCAAAAACCTCAAAAGTTTCCATGTGCATCTAGATAATCCTTGGTTTTATGACAGAGAACCCAGAAAGCATCGCAAAGCTGTAAATGGGGAGGGGAGAGGGGAAAGCACTACCTCTATGCTATGTAAAAACACACCAATTTCTAAAGATTCCTTTGTGTTCCAAATGTTAAAGTAAAATGGTCAACTGCCCTGGCTTGCCCAGGACTGAACCTGGATGCAGGACTTTCTGTTTAAAAACCAGGATAGTCTCAGCAAACTGGGGGTGTTGGTCACTCAGAAAAGTCTCTTCTAGTCCAAGTTTTTGGATTTTAACTTCGACAAATCAGCCAAAATGCCTAGCATAAGGAAGGGCACAAGCCCTACACTAAAGAAACAACATGATTCTTAGCAGCTTTATTGAAAATGACTATCCCAAAGTTCAAAAACCACTGTCAACAGAAACACTACAGATTATCTCTGGGGTATAAAGGAGAGAGGTTCATTCATATAGACCATTTTATCTTCCATCATGTCCAGAATCCAAATAATTACGATGTGGGGGAGAGAGTTACAAAGACTCTGGTTAACATCTACTACCTAGAACTGCAAAACTCCGTCAGCAAGAGGGCTCCTTTCAGAGCTGTTCACAAGACCCAGAGATTGCTGGAAACAAAAACTTTCTAGACTAGGGCAGCCCTCTGCTATCACAGCTGAGTGTCACACCCCTCCCAGAAAGGGAGGTCTCTGTAACCCTCTGTGACACAAAATAAATACAATGAAACCTAGATCCATACATTCCCAACCAAAGAACATCACTAAATCACCTAGAGAGCTGCTTTCCACACCCACATTGACTTTTATGAGGAAAATGACCATGTACCAAGTTCATTCAACACTCAGTCTTAAAAGTCTACAGTTTGTTAGATAAAGCTTCATGTCAGTCCCCTACCCCTTCCCTTTCTCCAGCTCCAGCTCTAAAGCTCACCACTGGCTTCCAGGATAATGATCTCGCAGCCCTAGAAGAGCCGCATTTACTACAAAGACTGGGCTTCCTCAGTCAAGTAAGTGATTTGTCTATTGTAGAAAGATTTACAGCAGTGATTGAAACCAAAAGGACGTTATAACTGTTCTTGACTGTTCTGATTGACCAAAATTTTCAACATCCTACTCTTGACTGTGAGAACAAATGCAAATATTAAAGCAAAAAAACCAAAAAACACCCTCAAATTTTGTCACAGCTTAGCCAGATCTGACCCAGTCAACTGGCTGCTACACAATAAATAGGAACTTCCAGGATTATAATTCTAGTAGTTTCTTTTTTGCTTTGTTTTGTTTTGGTTTTGGTCGATAGTATCCATAATAATAAATTGGATACTATACCAAGATATCAGAGACATTTATTCTGCAGGTCCTAAGTATTCCATCAAGGAGATTAGTAATTTATAAATAATTAAGTAATAAGCAAATAGACCCTTAAATGTTGAGGATAAAATGGCAAAAACAAACAGAAAAAACCTAGTCAACAGGGATCCCTACCTTCTTTTTGGAGTGGCTTCTTTCCTCCTCCTTTGTGGCTTTGCTATTTTTCCCAGCACGGGACACCTTCTGGTCCCCAGACTGCTTGATGGTGATCTTGATCTCGGGTGGGCATATATAGTTCTCCAGATTCTTTGGGGGTTTCTTAGCCCGCTTCGTGGTCTGAATCTTCAGCTTCAGGCTCCCCTCTGTGAAGTTTGCCTCCTTGATAGAAAACTCCTGTTCTTCCAGACCATCTCCTGCCACCCATTTCTCACTGTCTGCATTGGAGTTGGAATCCACATCCCGTCCTGAGCCCAGTTCATCCTCCTCCTCTGGCTCCATGCGTTCTCCGCCTACTGGGATCCCCTTCCCAGTCTCCGGAGCAGAGAGCAAAGGTTCCCCTGCACAGCCAGGAGCAGTCAAGGGCTTGGCTGAGGAGACCGGCAGGAATTCCGACTCGCTCCCCCTTTGCCGGGAACCGCTTAAGACTTCCCTGGACTCCATGACAATCCTACAGTCTCCACGAGTTCTCAGGAGGGGGACGGGGAAAAGGGAAAAGGGAAAGGTGAGAAGAAAGGGCACCCAAAATTCCAAGGAGAAAGTGGTCCAGCTGCTGGGTTCAGAGTCCCAGGGATGGAGACACGGTGAGGTTGTTCAGAAGGGATCAGATCTGCAACTGAGAAGCAGAGAGATAATTAGCCATGGCAGGAAGGAAAATGACCTCAAAGGTAACTCAAACTAAGTTCCAGAAGCCCCATCCTACCTCACTTATCTATGGCATCAGAAAAAAGTGATTGGAAAGAAGTCAAACCAGAAAGTGCACATCCCCAAATTATATTATATTGGAGCAGAGGGGGAAACACACACGCACACACAGGCTTTCATTGAATAGTTATTAATTTTTATGGTTGTGGGCCCAAGAATAAAGATAAGAGAGGTGAGTCCTCCAGTCCAGTAACAAGCTAGATGCTTCTTATACTAAAGCCACAGCTGGCTGAGTCACCATCAAAGCCAACCATGATGAAAGGAAGTCTAAGTGCTGATGCTCAGGTCTGTGGAAACTGCATCTGGCTGGCTTCTTGCACAACTTCACTCTCACACGTGAAGAACAGTCTGCAAAGCTGAACACAACCCTGGGCTGCCTGGGCCAAGCTCTCCATCCCCTCAGAAGAAGAACTTCTGGACCATTCTTCCTTTATTATCTTTCATTATGAATTATTTTAATCATGCACATCTTGTCTTTATTTCTTAAAATAAATAAATGCAAAGCTTAGGTGAAGGCTTGTAAAAGGAAAACAAAAAGAGTTCAGTGAGAAATTACTTCTAATGCTGTGATTAATGCAAAACAAATGCTAAAAATGTTTCCAACACAAAAGTTATTTAATCATTATCAATCATTTAGATAAAAATAGTCACCTGAGACAGTTTTAATTCCCTTCCTAGACCTTAAATAAAGTGGCGTTATGTCTACATGACAACAAAAAAGAGAGGGGAGAGAGGGAGCATTTCACAGGCCTCTGGAAGTGCCAGGAATCCCCCCAGGATTTTTTATTCTGCCTTCCTCCTCACCAAACCATCATAGGATCAGCTAAACTATCCTTCACCCTTATTCACTCCATGTCCCATTATTCCCAATTTCATACTCATCATTTTTAAAGCTCAAAAGAAAGCCCAAATGCTCATTCTCAAGAGAAAACCTCAAGCCCTGGGGCCGCCCTCAACTTCAAGACATCATCTCCTTCTACCCCTGGCTGTAGGTAAGATTACATCCAAGCCTTCACAAATGGCTGAACACTCAGCAGAAGGCATTACAGCATACCTTAGGCTGCTACCTTTGAACCCATCAATTTAAGGAACTGACCAGCAAATGTGCCCACCAGAAAATGCCAAAAATGCAACATACATTCAGAACAGCCAAGAACTGGAAACCGAGCGGGTACTTCCTCCCTCTGGAATCAGTACATTTTCAGCTGACGCCCTGTGAGGAAGCCAGCCAGCAAGGCAGCAGGGCTTTAACATGGACCCTGCTCCCCAGAGAAGCCCAGGAACATACTCAGCTCCTGGAAACTGCTCAGCCCCACAGAAAGACACATTTACAACTGCTTCCACTTAGGGGAAAACCCAATGAATGCAGCGCTTCTGCAAGAGAAGTGGCTGCCTGGTGAGAGCATGAGCATCCTGCCCAAAGTTGTCAAGCAAACACTGGACTGCCACCTGTGCCCCATGCTACAAAAGGGACCAAGTCCCCACTTAGGAGCAGAGGAGCAGAGGAGGGCAGTTAGACCAGATGACACTATGTTTTCTTTACTTGTGAGATTCTTCTCTCATCTAGACTGATCTGCCTACCTGCCCAAAACCTTACATAGTTTTTAAAAAGTCATATTCAAGTCAACATTCATTGAGGACTCTCTTACTAGTGTCAGGTAACACACTGCTGTTGGAGGCATCAAGATGCCTGAGAACCTGTCCCTATTTACCTCTACTAAGCAAAAAACCATACAAATTGGTAGCCATGTTTCTTATGACAACAGTGTTCAGTGGTTTACTCCCTCTGGCAGGAATCTCCAGTGTTACATTTTAATTCCCTGGTACCTACCTGTAAAGCGTCCTTTGGTCAGAGCAAAAGCTGAGGCATATTCTCCATAAAAAGTTCCTAAACTAAATCTATTTGGACCTTTGAACCAGAGTAGGTCAATAACTATTGCAGGTTCTGTGATAAGAGAAAAGAAGGTAAAATCTAAACTTTAGAGGAATAGATAGGAGCATGAAGTGGATAAATTATCTATATTGAGAAAGTATCTTCCCTTTAAAAAATGACTCACTTCAGAGTTTCTTATATTTAGTAGTATAAATCATTAACTAATTAATATAGAAGCCAAAGTTCCAAAACTTGAAACTCAAATAGTAAGAGATCCACAAAAAATGAATATTCAACAATTTTTTTTTTCAGTTCTCCTCAAGTCAAGATCCTAAGATACACAATTTAAATACAATCTCTTTCCTCAAGGAGGTTACACTCTTGAAGAAAGATTTGAAAAACAAAACAGAGATTTTTATATGTCCTATAATAAGGGATAGAAACAAAGGGAAGAGAAAGGGTTTTCCACTTGGGCAAGGTGTAGACTGATAGATAGGAAACTACACAGGAAGTCCTCAAGAGAGCATAGGATACGGCTCTGACCTTGAGGGGCTTCAATAAGGGGAGTGGGAAGGAAGACATGGCAGACAGAAGGAACAGCATGAGGCAAGGCCTGGGCAGGAGCACACAGGGTTATGTTCAGGAAAGAGAAAGCTGAGGTTTGGCTAGGAGGTGTGGTACAATGTGGTGACTGGTAAGAGGTATAGCTGGAGATAAAAGGTTACAGCCAGATCATGGACATCCCTGAATGGCACGCTAATGAGCTGGATTTTATCTTAAAGGTAATGGGAAGCCATTTAAGTAGGGGATGTCAGTAGGGAAGGGGTATTATTAAAGCTATGCTTTAGAAAGATAATTCTGGCATGTGGTGTGAGGGATGAATTAAGGGAACCTGATATTAGAGGCAGGGGGACCATAAAGAGGCTCTGCTGAAATTCAATTCTTGTTGCATGAGGACCAAACCAGGGCAGCACAAGTATAAAAACTAGAGATGAAACAGTAATGCAGTTTCAAATAATCCCATCCAGGAACACATCAATTCCAGACTTTCCCTACTGGTTTACCTTGAGAATTCAGTCTTAGGGCTCATTAGCCAACAAGTTGCATTCCCTATTCAAGTCAAACCAGTCTCCACAGTGGCATTACACACACACACAGAGTTCTTTCTGCCTTGATATTTTTGTAGAATATTTTCTTATATCCTCTTCCAACCATGCAGGTGATGCCTGCCATACAACTGGTGTTCTCCAAATGTTTGTTGCATGAAGGAATGAATGAGCAAATGAACAAACAGATCCCAAGCCTTCCCACATTTCAAGGTCATGCCCAAGTCTTCACTTCTCCATGGCAACATACTGCAAACTCTGGACCACAGCACTCACTCCCCGGCCTGACTTAACACTGCTCGCAGCTGTAGAGCTTGCAACTAAATACTAGTCATACATTGTCTTCGCATTGTTTCCAGTACACAACTCTTATTTTCCTTACTCTATTGCAATTCAGGCTCAAGCTGAGACCAACTGTAGCTGTACAACACCTACATTTGTTTCAGCACCCAGTGCAGGATGGGGCACATGGAGGATTTCATGGAGTTGTTTCTGAATGAAAATGAATTAGCTCCTGACAGCTCATCAAAGTCCTGTGGTTCAAACTACTCCAACTGTAGCTCCACCCAGGCAGGCGGCCCCTGCGCAGTTCACTGTCTATGCCCCTAATGGCCACATGCAAGAGAGACACTTTCAAAAGTAAAGAGCAAAGAAACATAACCCATTTGTTTACTTCACAAGCACACAAAGCTGTTGTTCTCCTTTTGCCTTCTCCCAGCACGTACCTACCACCCCAAATTCACAGTTCCATTTTTTGGTGCATTGGAGAGACCACTGTGAGTCCTCTTGTGGCACTACTGCCAACGTGTCCTGTGAGTACATGCACATGTTCACTCAACACACTCACAGAGGAGGGTGAAAACAAGAGCAAGGTGAAAACGGTTTGCCTTGTCACATTCCAGCAGCCAGCAATGACTCCAGAGGGGGCAGCGCACAATGGACACTCTGTACTGGCTCAGGCTTTCAGGCCAACAAAAGTTAACCCTTCTGTGGCTGTTTGCAGGACTTGGAATGAGAGGAGCACCATAGGAACAATAACGCTTGCTTAGGAAATGACCACTCAGCAGGTTCCAGGAGAATAGAGGGGAGAGGAGAGGGGCTGTGATGTGCTCGGGAAAGAACACTGAGAGAGCAGTCCCAAGACTAGGCCTGCCTTTCACCGACAGTGAGATGCTAGACAAGTCACTCTGAGTCCCTTACTCCATACTTATCCCAGCAATGAACTGAGCAGGACCAAGGTCTGTTCCATACTCAAGACTGTGTGATTATACCCTGCACAGCCACAGACCTATGGGACACTCCAAAGTGGGTAGTGTGAGCCTACAGAATTATTTGTCTGAGGGCCCAGGGGAATCCTGCTTGGCTCCATGTGCTTCATGACCCAAATGAGTCCCAGGGAGTAAGTACATCCTCTCTCCTCATGATCTACAAAATGGAAGTATTTTTCCTAGTCTAGAACACATTCGCTACCTGCAGCCTTGAGGGAACTCTTACTAATCCTGGAACTTGGTGGAAATGCAAATTCTCAAGCCCCACCTATGGCTCCAAGGGTGGGGCCCAGCACTCTGGCTGGTACCAAGGCCTCCAGGCAGTTCTGATGGGCTTAGGCTTTGCCTATGTGCTTACCCTTACCAACTGACTTGACCAAAGAGCACTACTGCTCTATGTTTAAAGGGAATTCTCCCTTACAGTTTTACTTTTAGTCTCTTAAGAACAGACATCAGTGGCATTTTATTCATCTATGCAATCCCAATGCCTAGCACAGTGCCCAGTGCATAATGGGCACTGAAGAAATGTTGGTTGACTGAATTAATAAACAAACTAGCTCGGGCTGGGCTTCCCAGCATCATCCACCTCTCCCATCTGCTTTGCTTCCAGGGCACACTCAGGCCATCATCACCCTGACCACTGCTTTCCAAAGTGTCAACATGGTGGAACTGATACAGCCCTTGGCATATATAACAGGAGTCAAAAGATACGGATTCTGGACCTAGTTCTGCCACTTAGGAGCCCTCATAAGTCCTCTTTCAGCCTTGGTGTCTCATCAGTGAAATGAGAAAAAATGTCTTCCTGATCTTCCTCATTAGGTTATAGATTTTATCTCTTTTTTTTTTTTCTAATGGAACTATATGCTTCTTGTTAATTTTTTTTTTTAATAGCACATGCACCTCATAAGGTCTTAAAGGCAAACAATGACAAATATAAGAAGAGTTTGCTGCCTCATTCCTGACCTTTCCCAAACTCCCCCCAGAACTCCTCATCCTCAGTCCTACCTCGGCTCCTTACTCTGCAGATCCCATAAGGCTGGACACTTCTTTCATCTTTACATGTAGAAGACACTGAGCTGCCTATACAATCCTCAGGTCAGAACCTTTTCCCCTCAAAACTCTGTAGAATGTCTTCTAGCATTTGCAGTAACAGAAGAGAAAATGGACGCCATCCTGGTTTTGTTTCCTTTGTCGGTAACTTGTTTTATGCTTTTCTAATTGCAGATTTTTTTTTCATTGTAATAGCATTTTATTAATGACAAAGTGAGTAGTGTGGATCTCACTTCTTCTATTTTTCCTGAAACACAGTGTGCCTTTTGGATCTGTAGTGCAGGTTATTTCTAGTTCAGACCCGTTCCCTTCAATTATTCCTTTAGTTATTTCTTCTATTCAGTGGTTCTGGCTTCTAATTTTTTCCTGTAACCTCAGTTTAGAATTCTCATCTCTGTTCTCCATTTCTCTCATTTTCTCTCTCACTGTTTTTTGCATTGTGGGAGAGCATTCCTTAATCTAAGGTCCATAACACCAATTTAATTCTGTCTTCCATCCTCCCTTTGCCTTTATTGACTTCACTGTGGATGTTTAATTTTGCAATTGCACATTTTGTATCCCTGGAATCTAACTTTATTCATCCTTCCTTCTGTTAATTCTGATGCTTTTTCATCTCAGCATGCTCTCTCCTTGTTACTTTATGTTCCTTTTCCACTGGGGGTCATGCCTCTTCCTGTTGCAGATGTCTGGCAGCTATCTAAAATTCTTATTTTGCTATTGTAGTAAATAGTATCACAATACTGTTCTTTTTTCCTTGTTCTGAGTGTTTCTCGCCTAAGGTCTTGTGTTTGATTAGTTCTCTTCACTCATGCTCTGAGGAAAAAGCCATGCCGGGCAGTCTTGTCTACAGAGAAAGCACCAGACTGCTTTTGACTCTACCTTCCATCCATCCTGAAGTCAGTCAAGTCCTCCTCTCAGAGCTATCGCTATTATCAGTGATCTGGTCACCTCAGTTCCTAGTGAACAGTAACAGTGGTATGTTGGGGCTTGTGAGAACCCACCCATGTGAGTCTCATCCCAGCTCCACTTTCTGTGGTGGCAAGTTGATAGCTTGAAAATTGGCTGTGGTAGGAGTGTTAACACCACAAGAATCAGCAAATTTAACAAATCAGGGCTTAGAAAAAATCAAGAGAACAGGGTGTTAAGCATTTACACAACTGATAGCAGACATCTACCTACTACTATTTTGTGTGACTAAAAGGGGATTCTTCTGTCAGATTCTTTGCAACTCTGAGCAGCTGAAATCCACAATGTGCACTGTCACATAGACTCTTTATGTCTACCTCAGAACTTTCCTTGAGGAAACATCTCTGCCCAGAAGTCAAAAACTCCTCCCAAACCTCCCTCCTCCAGTCTTGCCCATTTGTTCTCTGAAAGCTGTAGACTTTGAGAATATGTATAATGATGTTAGGGAGAAGACAGTCTTTGGTTGTTTTATTAAAGTTGTCCGTGCAGTAGATCTGATGACTGCCTATTTTTCTTATTGACAGAAATTGTGAGTTTCTGATCGTAGGGGGACAAACTGTGTAAAAGGATGGAGTGTGAGCCTACCTGACAACAGATAGCAAAACAACTGCATCTTCAACTTAGGCTCATTGGCTACGGTTATAAGAAATCCCTTCTCAAATTCTGGCAAGAGACCGACCATCTGTCTGATTTTGGCTTTGGGGTGGTTGAGCGTTCATCTTCCTATATGTCTTCTGAGGTATTTAGGTGGGGAGTCAGAAGTGGCCTTTTCCTCTTGGGGGACTCTATATGTGTCTGGGATCCTCTTCTGCTCCCTCAAGTTAACACCTCTTCATTACTCAGGCCCAGGTCAAAGGGTACTTCCTGAGCTTCACAAACCACATCAGGACTCCCTGTTTTGTGCCATTAGAGCATAGAGCTTTTCTTTCCTAGCACTTACTATATTTTATAATTAATACTTGTGCCACTCTTGGTTTCAACTCTGCCTGCCCCACTAAATGGGAAGCCCTTGAGGGTACATGCTGTGTTTGTTTAGCTAACCATGGAACCCCCAGGGCCCGGCACAGCTCCTGATCCATGGATCCAAATTATTCACTGTGTGAATGCTGAATGAGAGGCTGTGTCAAAGACCTGCCAGGTGCCATTTGACTCAGATGCCCATGACTCTGAGTGTTGTGTCTCTGAAAGTCCACATGCTGCAGAAGCACACAGAGTAAAAGCTCCATAAACACCGATAAAGTGATCAAGCAACCCAACCCTTACCAGCTCTCAATCAGCGAGGGCAAAGGCAGCTCTGCACACAGCTCTCTGACCCTGCAAGCACACCAGTGGTCTCCAGCAGAGAATGAAGAGCAGACTCAGTGGCTTTTTTGTATTACATACCTGTGTGGTACATCCCTGGTCACAGTTCACCTCCTCCAAGCAGCGTTCCCTGAGTCCTACACCCACCGCCTTCCCCAGCAGCATCTCTTGAGTGGCAGCTCCCCCAAATCCCACCGATTTGCTTAACTTCATATAATTCTCTAATTCTTCTGGCTGGCCCATCCTTTCTTCTTTCTCCACCTGGTTACCTCTAAGTCATCCTTCAAGAATTGGGTCAAGTTTCACTTCCTTCATGAAGACTGGCTGGGCCTTCCTTTTCTCCTCCTTTCCCCTTGTGTGTACACATGTATACACACACACACTTATACACACTCACACTCACACGCACAGGTGGTCTTGCTCTCACTTCCCTGGGCATTCTGCTATCAAAGCATTTGGCAAACTGTATTACAGTGTTAACGGCTGGGTTTTAAGTGGGTCTCTACCACAGTTCAGAGGACCGTGAACATACTCAGTAAGTGTCCAACAGCAAGTGTCCAAGCCATGTTTCCCCTTGAAAAGAAGAATGGAAGTAGCACTGATTTGATGTCACAGGTTTAGATTACTTAACCTCTCTTTTCCGTTTAGCAGTTGTATTCTTGGAAATTACATATAAACTGTTCAAGTTTCACTTGGAAATTGGGTAATAATCCTACCTCAAGGGTTGTTTTGAGAAGTAATTGAAGATTAAATAAGATATTTATGAAAGATCATGTTGGGATCACCTTAGTGGGCATTCAAAACTTTTGGTAAATTTCATTTACTCCTGTAGTCTGTGTCACCCACACTGGCTTTTGGCTAAATGTTGCCTTCTCTTTGCAGATCCCAAGTAAGTAAAGCCCGAGAAACGGGCGTTGGAGACCAACCCCCTCCATCTCCCTTTACAATGGGAAGCACAAACAAGTAGTTTAATTTGTACCTACTAACGTGAGTGTTTTGATGTTGTTTGACTATCGCTTTCTTCTTCTACCCAGTTTGTCTTGTGGAGGAAATAAGACTTAGTTCAGCCACGAATTCCAGACTCAATTCCCTGCTCTGCCATTCGGAGCTGGGTGGACTTAGGCATGTTCTTTTTTCTCCCTGGGTCTCCCCATCCTTATTTGTAGAACACGGGAGGTGAGGAGGTGAACTCTGTGGCCCTCCAGCTCTGACCTTCTCAGGTGCTGAGCCCTCTCTCCTCAACTTGATGACCAGAAGCCCTTCAAAGACAGAGCTGGTACCTTACACCTCTGCATAGGTTTTACTGGTTCTGCAGGTCTGCTTGGCTGAACCTAACATAAAACTAAGAATCAGTCCCTGTGCTCAGGGATCTCCATGACAGGGAGAGAAGCAGAATCAAACTCGCGAGGCCTGAGGCCGAGAGCACACTGTTAACCAACAGTTCCAGTTCTAGCTGCAAAAACAGTGCCTCCTCTGGGAACCAAGAGCACAACACAACAGCACGAGCCCTGGGTCTTCGGCCCCGGGGAGAGGTCTCCACAGCACTGGCTAGGCCAATCCTCAAGTTTACAGGTGGAGCTCTGGTCTTGGCGTATTACCTGTTGTCTGCATTTCTCCACGCAGTCAAGAAAAGCACACACTTGTAGTGCGAGAGGGGGTTAAATACAACAAATGGCCTCTACAGCCATTATCAATTTAATCCAAACAACAGCCCTGTGATGCAGAAGACCCATCCTCATTTTAAAGATGTGGAAATGTAAATGTAAATGTCCAGGAAGGCAAATAATTTGCTCAAGGGCACACGTTACCTGTGCCAGAGCCACAATCAAATTCGGGCTTATATGATTCCAAAGTCTGGGCTTTTACTTTTAGATCATGATGTCTCTAAAACACAAAGTGATGCCAGCTTTTGGCCAAATGCTCCTAGCTACTTCTACACATAGGAGCTCTAAAACCAGTTTGCCATCTGACTTGCCACATCACTTAAATTCTCTGGGCATCAGTTTTCTCATCGGCCTCCTAATCTCTTCACAGACTCTTCCAAGGAAAAAAGTAAATAATATATGCAGGATAGCACCTAAATAGGTTAAATATGTAGGGTTGGCCTGTAAGAAATAACTGTGATCATAATATTTCTTGTCCAAGTATATTAAAGAAGATTCACATGGTAAAGAAAATGATCCTAACTTTGAAGAGGGAAATAGTATATAATAAGTGCTTTAAGTTTATTCTTTGATTTAACCCTGAGATGTACCCATTTTACAGATAAGAAAACTGAAATTGAGATACTTGTTGAAATCACAGAGGTAGTTCTGTCTGACTCCAACTGTCATTTGCTTTCCATTGAACCATAATGTCACCAGTCTTTAAATACCCAGCATTAGTAGTCACTTAAACTCTGATCCTCCACCATACCACATGTAAACTGGGATGAAAATGGTAGACTTATCTGAGGGCAATGCAGCTAAACTGAATAATCAAACAGATAATAAATTCCCTAGTCATTCTTTCAAGGCCCTTTAATTTTGACCCCACTACCTGTTCAGTCTTAATTCAAATTCCTTGACTTCTCAACCATCCGATTCAGCAATCGCTTTGCTTATTGTCATTTGAATGTAAAGTGTAATCTGACACTTTCATGTTTGTGCTTCTGCCACAAAGGAGATGCTAGGCATACCAGAGAGTAAACAGATACTGGCTCCATTTCCTGTCCTTTGTGATATTTCTCCTTCAGCTTTCGTGCATGGTCATTTAAATACTGCATTGTTACTTGAAACTTGAATCTCCAATTATGCTTTAAACTCCTGGAAATGAGTACCTGTATCACAGAGCTTTTTTGTTTCCCAGAGTGGCTGATCCCCATTCTGAATGTTTATATGTAGTTTTATTTTTCTCCTAAAGGTGCCTCTTTTGGACTCCAGACTGAAGAGTTGGTGGCTGACAGGACTAGTAGTGGGCAGGACAGTCAGATGTCAGGATTCTCTCATGTGTGGCATGCGTGGAAGTGCTCCTCACACCTACTCTCCTCACATTCTGAAAACTCCAGTCACGGCTCCCATCTCAGCTCAGGGAAGATGTAGCCTTGGCCTATTCCTCACAGGACCGCATCCCATCTGTTTTGCTGCCTGACACTCCACAGAACCCTACATGACTGTCCTCTGTTGCTGCTCCTCCACTGGTTTTCATGAGTTCTTATGGAGTCTTCCATCAGATTGAGAACAGAGACAACCTCTTATCTATTTCTTGAGGTCCCCACAGCACCATCAGAGTCTATCATACTCGTGTTTAAATGTAAATGAGCAAACCAAGTTTGCTGAATCAGAAGGTTGAAAAGTTGATGCGTTTGAATGAAAACTCTGGACAGCTAAGATTGGGCCCAACTTAGACAGCCCTGAGTTTTGTCCTTCCCACTGCTGTCAGGAAACCTCAGACCAGCAAGATGCCTGCTATAGGTGACCTGTGCCTCAGTATCATCCAGCTGGACATTCTGCATCAAGGCCTCCCTGCTCCTACCAGATGCAGTACATGTTCATGATTAGCATTCGTTTCCTTGTGGCAATTCCAAATTCACATTCAAACTTTGTCCCATCTCTGCTACTGTACCCACCAAGAATGTCCCCTTGTTTCAGTTCCACCATCAAACCCAAAACCACACATCCTCCTTGAAGCCTTCCCTGACTGCACTTTATCCCTGATCAACCAAATAGCATAATTCCACATAGATCATGCTCCCGCTTTGGCTTCAGACTGATGCTTTCCATTTGAGCTAAGCCTGTCTCTCCAGATATACTGTCCATTCTCCAAGGGCAAAAGCCATGTCTCATACCAGACTTTTCTCACCCAACAGTGCCAAGAACAATGGAACAAACTGCAATGCTGAGACCTTAATAAACATATGTGGATCCAAAAACCGACTGTAATCAAGCTCTGGAGTACAAAATAATGAACAGAGAGAAGGCCCACAGGGCTTTCACATCAAATCATCCTTTTTAGTCACCATTATGAATCAATACTTTAAAAAAAAAATCAAAGCTCTCATTGCTCGAATAACAATAGGTCACAGACATACCACCCAACAACTGCAAGGGACTTGCCACCCAGATTTCATCATTTTGCTACAAGCACAACAACTGTGCCCCAATTGCCTCTAATGAGAGTTCTCAGGCTACTGCATTGGATTCATCAAATTCAGAATCTCCAGCAACTACATCTTTCCAGGCCCAAGTTCAAACCCCAAGCAGTTTCTTTCCACTGACAGAACTCTCAATCTTTGGCAGATAAAAGGAATAAAGAAGAAATTGCTTTTTACGGAGTTAGGCTAATTGAGTTCCTTGCCTTTTTTTTTTTTTTCTATTCCAAGTCCTAGAGTAAAAGTAATTGCAGCATCTCAGTAGATGCTTGTAGAACCTTGCTCTTCCTAAGTACTCAAGCAGTGTGCTCCTAGGTGACTCAGAATGCACTCTGAACTCAGGTCAAAACCCAGCTTTCCTGATTTCACCCCAACCCTAATCTCAGAGGCCTCTGGCTTTGGACAAACTGCGGGCCACTCCCTTTCATCTCAAAATGCATACAAACCAACTCACTAATTGTTACTGAACACAGGCCATGAAAGGGCAGACTCTGCTGTGGGGACTGAGCAGACATCCCGGGAGCACAGGCACAGCCCTAGCCTTCATGCCCAACAGAATCTACACAAGAAAACAATGCCTAGCCCCCTAGATCCATGAGGTCCGAAAGTAACCATGGCAGAGATTCCAAATGCCTACTGGGTACAGGAAGCAGTAGCAAAGCCCAGACAGGGAATATAGTCTAGATTTTCCAGAAGCCGTCTTTGTCTGCTTCATTCCTGTTGTCTCAACTCAGTCATTTCACCAAAGGGGGCCAGTTTTCAAAAGATGTAGAGGATCAATCCTTTTCTTCCTTCCACATTATTCACTACAGTACTTCTTCACACTTAGCTCACCATCCCCTCCTCTCCTTTCTGTGTCCCCAAGTCTGGCTCTTTGGTGCTCACTAGGGAGTTTCTCCTGGTCCCAGTTCCCCTTCTGAAGGTAACTCTCATCCATAGCAAACACTTAGCAAAGTTCACTGATCCTCAGTGGGAGTGGTGTGAACAGTTGTTGGGGTGCCAGGAATTCTGAGCTTTAAGAAACCTTTAAAATTCCCAGGACACTTCTACCTATAGAGTCACAGAATTTCAGAAGGGGCCCTCCCTCCAAATCAATCCAAACTCTTTCTCTTTACCGTGGCTCAAGCTAAAGAGCAGAAAGGCAGTGCAGCTTGTCCTATACCACGTGCTGACGGGGAGCCAGCCCAGCCTGCAGCCTGCCTCTCAGAAGCCTATCCCTGGAACTTTCCCCTCTGAGTGCATTTCTCTGCTCAGCCTTCTTTTCCACCGCAGCCAGGCACACTCAGTCACCGAGGAGTGGGAAGCACTTGGACTTAAGTAACAAAGAAGACTGCATGGTTAAGTGCCAAAATGAGTGTGGTGGACAAAAAATGCAATTGGAATTTTCAGAGAAAGTCAAGAGCTATGTGTGCAAGAGTGGCGAGGAGGCTCTAGTAGGTACTTAATAAATATTTTGATGATTGAATGAATGAGTGAATCAGTGACTGATAGGATGTAACATGCAGTAAAACATTATTAACTCTTAGGCTTTGAGGGAGAAACTGAGAGTGGGCGATTGCCCCTGAAAGATAGCCAAAAATATAAAAAGCCGTTGACCTAAGTATTTATTATTCACTTTGTCTAAGAGGTCCTCGTTGTGTTGCTTCACCGTGCAGAGCTTTAGTGTATCTTAAACAACATTCACTTTTAATATTCTATCTCTGCATAAATTCTGTGATTCATTCATGCAACAGAAATCATTCATAAGTAGGGCTTTGTGGGGCAAACTTGGCCCCATCCTTCAAGGACTCACAGTCTGGAGAGGTGAGTGACAACGAACAGCAAAGCAGCACGAGCCAGATGCCCGGCAAGTACTTTAGTCCTGAAGTGCCCTGGAGAAGGCAGTGAAGAGCTAAGAGCTGGTCAGGTGTCCGAAGAGGTAGACACTTTGGCTAAAAGGGACCAATAGGGACACCTTTCAGAGAGGAGTCGTTGATACAGAAGGAGCAGAGGTGTGGAGGTGGACAAGTGTACATAGTGCCCAGGGTCAGCAAGGAAATCAGTCTGATGGGAGCAGAGGCCTGTGTGTGCTGCATAAAACGGGGTTCACCCGAGAGTGCTGCAAGGTGCCTGGTACAGGTTGCTGGACAGGGCGAGCCAGGAATCGTGGGAAAGAGAAAGAGGAGAAATACAGAAAAGTCAGACAGCAAATGGACTGTGAAGAACTTCCCTGATTCGAGAGAACTTGCTGGGTTTGTCGAGACAGATGCAATCTTGCTCTCAGTTCTGTTCTTTAGAGAGGGTACAAATTCTGTCTTGAATATCTTTTCTCAGCCACTGTGGCTCCCTGATGAAAACTCTCCCCCTCGCACTCGCCACCCATTACCTCTCCTCTCTGTGTGTCTCCATGTCTTTTTCTTTCTCCTTCTCATTCTTAACTCGAAGAGCATTTCCTGAGCACCAATACATCCTTGAGTCAAAATTGGATACTATCTGAGACTCTGAGTCTCAGATGTATATGCAAAGTAGGCGTCCAACAATTCAACTGATTTAAAATACATATACTGTACACACTTTTTTTCCCCTTTGGTCAACTCAGGAGCACAAAACAACTATTCCCTGACTGTCTTAGAACACAAGGGGCCTCTACAGGCATTTCTGGTCATACCAAGAGGTTATTAACCTCCAAGCGATGCTGACAATAATCCCGGACATCAGTTTCCAGGAGACAGTGTGGAAATCCTCTCAGAGTTCAATTACTGAAATTAGCTGGTATTATTTAATCCACAGAACCCCTATGTAGTAGGCAGGGTAAGCATATTTTATCCCTATTTTACTGATTAGTTTACTGAGGCTCAAAGAAGTTAAATAACTTTCCAGGGACATTTAGCTGGGAAATAGTAGGGACAGGATCCAAAGCAGATCTTGTCACTTCAGGTGTGATGCTCTTCACACTTTAACAGAGCCATCTGGTCCCATGTGGGCCACCAACTTGTGTCATTTCAGCAAGTCAGCACATCAATGGCCTCATCTTCTGAAAGGGGATAAAATGCTTACTAAGCCTCCCTCCTTAGAAAATCAAGGGGGCAGATGTGGTATAAAGATGTTTTTGAAAAGAAAAAAGTGCCATGCATATAAAAAGGAGTATGTTTTGATAGGAAAAGATAAGTTGGGTCAAAGAAACATTTTTCCAAGCTGGCAAAGTTCTGAAACTCTTATCTGCTCTCCATTCATCCCCTCTCCCTTCCCAGCACTTGGAAAGGTGGAAGCCTCTGCCTGCCTGGGGGTTAGCTCAGCTGGCTTTGCCTGTAATTATTTCTCATGTATCTGCAGATCACAATCCATCATTAGCTCCTGGGGAGGGGTAGCTGCTTCCTCCCAAGAGATCCTGTGGACTTCAGGGCTGCTCACATTCTCCATTTGACCCTGGCATTATTTGCTCTGAACAGGATAGGAAGTCAACTGCAGGTTTCCACACCAAAGGCCATTAAAAAAATAATGTTTCCTCAACCTTAGATGGTACTCTCTAAGGGGGTAAAAAACCAACTCTGAAAGGGAAGCTGTTCTGACCTGACTCTGAAAATTCCAGATGTGAAATGTAAGGGCCACTAAGTTGGACTCGGTTATCTAAGGTCACCAGTTTCCCCCAAAACTTCATATTGCCCAACCTGGTATGTCTAAGGAGGCATAAGAATCTAGTAGTAGGCTAAGTGAAAACAGAAATAAATACTTAAAGCCAAACAAGAATATAAGTTGGCATCTTTCCCCTGCATTCATGAAGTAGTACACTCTGAGGGCATCTTGGTGTTTACTTTTCTGCACTTATCAAGCCTTTGGCTGTCCAAAGTGTCTGCAACTTCATGGAGAGTTTGTGAAACACCAGGGTTTCCTTTAGAAACAACCCTAAATGAAGCTCACACCTATGGCAATAGGTCTGATGGCTGTACTCCTTATTCAATCCTGACCCAAAACATTTTGGGAAGCTCACCAGGTTTCACAATATACCATAGGATAGCAATGGAATTGGACTGTTTTGCTCACTTCTTCACAGGAACCCAAGGACCAAGCATAGTGATATGTGGCCAGGACTCTATGAGCCTCCTTTTCTCAGGGCAGTGCTGCCACCCCTCCAGGACAAGAGCAGCCTCTTGTCTCCACCTCCACCCCCAAATAGACCTCTCCCACACAGTGGGCCTCTAAGCAAACTCGGTAACATTATCTCATTTTTTAAGGCACTGCAACTTCTTACAATGTTAATGTGTTAATAATAATTTACCCCATTCTTCTGGCAGGAGCAAAACTGAAGCAACTTGAAATGCCATCAGCAAAAAATTATTTATTTCCCATTCCTGAGTAGTGAAGAAAACAAGGTTTTGTTTGGCCAGGTCCACTCTTGATAGCTATCTGGTTTCAATTAAAACTTCAAGTCTCCAAGGGAAAAACTGGCATTCTGGGCCGCTGAGGCCCAGCCAAGTTTCAGTGTCTCTACAAGATTTCAGAAAGGATGTTCCATCCAGCCAGCCACCTCTCATCTTCCTCCTTTTGCATATCATATAGAAGCTTCAGAGCAGAGACTAAAGTACAACTAAAAATAATGACCAGGTTGAAAGAACTCTGCCCTCCTAGAGATACATTTTTTTGTGCCAGAGAAGTATTGATTCCGCTCCTAATGGAATTGAAAGTCAAGATAACAGCAGAAATGGAATCAAGAATCCAGGGGAAAGTGCCTACCTATTTATTTCTTCTTAAGCAAACTCCTGCCTCTCCCCACTGACCATTTTCAACTAAACTTTCTACAAAGATTCCAAGCACTGTTCTCTCCTTGCCCCCAGCCCTCATTTAGGTCAGGTGATTTACAAACTAGCTTGCCATGAATAATGCACTCACAGGACCAGAAGCCCTCGTGGCACCAAAGGGGCTCCTTGGTTCACTCAGGTACACCCCTAGGCCTCCCCTGTGTGACGTCCAGAACTGGGCCTGCCAGCAGTGCCTTCCTATGGGATGTTCTGATGTTAACATACGAAAGATTGGATTACACTCCTTCACTTGCCTAGCCCATTCGTGAACATATAAGGAACATATATTTTCTCCCAAGCTATAAGTGGCCCCCTTCCGAACCACATCACTGCCTCTCAGCCACTCCTCCTTATGTTCACTACAAGCCATCCCATCCCCCACCTCCAATTTGTTTATTCCAGTGACACATCTATTTTCCCTGCTAAGGGAGACAAGTCTGTTTCCCTCCTCTGGCTCCCAATAGCATTCACTCACCACCTCCTCCCCCCAGCCCCGCTCAGGTTACTATAGTGGCTAGCAGCTCCCAGAGCCCAGCTCTAACACCAATTCAACTTCCAAAGACTAAGACTTTTATTTCCTTAATGGGGGAGGGGAGATGGTGTGCAAAGCAGCACTTTCTGAGTACCTGGTCTCCTATATTCTTAGGCTACATACCCTGGAGTTTGCAAATACTCTGTGTTTAACCATACTCTTCTGATCTGTCCTGAAGCCCTTCTTTGGTAGCAGGCAAAGCAATTAAGTACAGAAGAAAATACTGCATCTTCAGCTTAACTGAAACCTGGGACTTCCAAGTCAGGGCAAAAGAGATCACGCCTCCCTGCACTAGTCTTGGGATGGCAGAAACCACAGAAAGCAGGAGAAAGGGGAGAGAGTGACCTGGGATTGTAAACTGGCTACATTTTAAAGTGCTACAAACTTTCTCCTCCCTCACAGGCCCCTGGACAGCTGGCTCCGCCTCCCCATCCCAGCCAGACAACATCCAACTGGGGTGTGTGAGGATAACTCTCCCAGACCATCCTGGTCTGGCCCCAGTGTTGCAGATGTGGCCTGCATAGAACAACACCCTTCCTCTCCTCTCCACGTCCTTCTTTCCTAAATGACTCCTGCCCCTCCAAAACACACGAGTGTGCGTGTGCACACATACACACACGTTTTGAGGATAAGGATGGATTGGGAAGGGCACATCTGATTTACCTGTGTAAACTACAGGAGGGTAAAAGATGGGGCAGGACTGCCAGATAGTTTTGGCAATAGCGACTTTATGAAGTTAGTTTTTGCATAAAACTACAGGAAAAGAAGAAAAACAGGATGAAGAGTAAAGGAATGAAAATGAAGAGAATAACAAATAATGTAAGAGGAAAATAAGTAATATTAGTATATCCATAAAGACCATAGACTCCAACTAACTTTAGGAAAAAAGGTGTGGATAGTGGTGAAGGGGACGGGGAGGCTTGGAAGGAAAAGTAGCTGTGGTAGAATTCCAAAATAAACTGCCCTTTCGGAGGAGAGCTTCTGCAGGGATATAGAGAAACACAAATTGGCCTTTTAGCATTAGATGTCAACCATGAGATTATCAGGACAGTTTATTTGAAGCGGAATCGAATCGGAAATCCTTCCCTGAACAGTCCTCCTAGATCAACATACACACCCTCAGAACCCACAGAGACACACATAAAGAAGAAATGCAGCATCAAGGGGCAATAAGAACCCGCTCCCCACACTCCCAGTACCTCTAGCCTCATCTCATACTTCCAACTGCAGAACTTTCCGATCTCCAAAGAAAATACTTCCAGTTGGATCTTATTTCAGAATTGTAACTGGTGTGGGTTGTGAGAGGAGGGGTGTGTGCAGCCTGTAGGGGACGGGGACTGGAAGACAGCATTTCGGTAGTTCCTTATTTTTGTAGAGCCAGCATGCTCTACCGATCAGAAATTGCTATTACCCAACAATGCTTCCATCACAAATAGACACCAAAAACAGCATCAGCGTTATCACCATCTTGCTAAAGAGCTGCCCAGTCCAGTTTACCTGACTTTGTCTCTGGAACTTCTCCTACAGTATTTTAGTCAAAGAGATAATCGTTTGAAAGACAAAAACAATAAATCAATACTGAAGTGTTCCCTTTCAGGAGTTATTTCCCACTGGAAACCACCGAACGGGGAAGCCTGTCGTTAATTCCCAAGACCACGGCTCCTCTAGAAACACACACAATGCTTGCTTTCAAAAAAGGCATTCGTCTGCTTTTAAGGGAATTCCTGTCTTTTCAGAGTCCCAAAACCGGAGAGCACGAGAAAGAGACTCAGATCCATTGATTAAGATTTTAAGAAAAAGACTAACACAGAGCCACGACGCAAGCACACACCAACCTTCGCCGGCTGGACCACTTCTTCCCTGTTCTTCTTTCTATTAACGACACGTTAGATTCTGATACATTCCCCCCCCCCCCGCAAAAAAAAAAAATCTAACTAGATACAATGTAGCTCTCTAGCTCCACTTAACCTGCAAGTTACAAAGAGGGAGAGAAAAAAATATCCTGCCGCCTTCCCACCCCTTTCCCTCCCCCCTCCCCCTCTCTAGTCCACTCCGCCAACGCCAAACCCGCCAGCCCCGGCAGGCAGTCAGCGGCTGGACGGAGGGAGGGTGCAAAAGGCGTGGGGAGGGAGAAGGCCGGGGTCGGGGGGCGGTGGGGGGGGGATCAGATTAGGCCAAACTCAATAAGGTCCCAGACCTCCAGCCCGGCGCTGCCACCCTCGCCGCCACCAACGAGTCACTTAAAATGAGCCAGCATCTCTGCCCACCGCCGGCGGGCCATAATCGCGCCCATCCCCGGCAGCCTCGCCGGGACCGGCATCCCGCCCCTTCGGCCCGGTCTCCCCCTTCCCATCGGTGCAAAGTCAAAGCCCCGGCGAGACAGCTTTAACTTTTTCATGCAGGGAACACACACCGCCCCCGACCCCGAGCGTGCGGCGGCCCGCGGCGTGGCTGGAGGCTGGGCTCCGGGCTCCCGGGCCAAGGTCGCCGCGCGTGCTCACCCACGTCCCGGCGACTCCGGCTCCGCTGGCCCCGGCGCTCGCTCAGATCCCGGCTCCCGTCGCTCGCCCGAGCCCCCGAAGGTGCTGCTGCGGCAACTCCATGGCGATGAGCATCTGTCACACGGCGAGCCGCGGGCTGGCCACCCTCGCTCGGGGGGCGCCGGGGCCCCCGGGCGCCCGGAGGCGGAGGCGAGCGGCGGGCGCCCCGGCCGGCCCCGCGCTTCCCGCCCGGCGCGGCCGCCTGCGCCGCGCCACCGATTTACGGAGAGAGATATCAAGGGGGAAAATGGCGTCTCCGGAGCCCGAGGAGTCCTGGAGTAATCACATTCACACACACACGCCCGCACGCACACACTCGCACACCGCGCGCCGCGGGCCTGGCTAATTTTAGCAGGAGCCCCCCCACCCCCCAAATTATATATATCCCAGTCTCTCCAATCAATGCTATTTTTTTTTTCTTTTCTTCAAAGGATGGATTGGAGCCTTAAAAAATGTTGCCGGGTTCGGGCTCGCAGGAGGCGGCGCGCGGAGGGCGAGGGCGCTTTTGCTGAGCTGTGCAGTTCGGTCCGCGGCGCCGGGCGGCCCAGCTCGCCAGCTTGTCCGCCCGCGGTCGCTACTGCTGCCGCCGCCGCCGCCGCCGCCGCTCCATGGCCGCGCCCGCCCCGCGCCCCCGCCGCGTCCCCTCGCCACCCGCCCGCGTCCCCGGCGAGCGCTGGAGTGGGGTCGGGCCCGAGTGGCTGCCTCCCGCGCCCTCTCCCGAGTCCCGGAGTCCTAGTGAAAGGAAGGGGGAGGGCGCGGGCGGGGGAGGGGGAGGATCGGAGCGGCAGCGCGGCGGAGCCGAACGGGGACAGCCACCCCGCGATCTGCCTCGGAGGGGGTGCGGGAACCCACACCGCTCGCCCAGCCGATCGGGGGCCGCTTCCCCGACTTGAGCCGGGGGAGGCACAGCCAGTAACCGGCGAGCGACCTCTCCCTTCACCCTCCTGCAGTGAATTTCTGTGAATTTTGATCAATTGGAGGGAGTGGGGCTTGTGCCCGGGGAGAAGGAAAACACTTCGTGGAGGCGGACCGGGGACCCCTCGCCGCCCTCGCGCCCCTCCCGCTCCCCTACGCCCTCGAGGCCCAGTGGCTCTGCGCGCCGGAGTCCGCCGCGGAGACTGGGCTGTCGCGGGGACGGCCGTGGGCTCGGCACCGGCTCCCGGGCTCAACACTGCCACTATCTGACACAACAGGAGCAGTGTTGGGGGAACTGCGCGCCGAGGCGCGAGATGTGATAGGCTCTGAAACTGGGTGCATTTTTTTAACCTGGTAATTACATTTCAGGGGGTTATATTTTTGTTAAGCGACATGTATGCATTCAGATGCTTATGTGCATTTTCTCGTTATTCACAAAAATTCGACAGTTGATGAGGGGAAAGACACTGAGAGATGACGTTGGCATGCAATTCTCTATTAAGGATGGTGAAAAGAATAAGGTGGAATGTCTTCATTTCATCATACAAAATATGGTGGTATTTTAATCTCTTTGACTATTTGTATTGGGGCTGCAAAAGTGGACCTATTCAGGCCACTCAGTTGCAACCCCAGGCAACTGAGGAATGTAACCCCTCAGGGGTGTGTCTACATTATAGGACAGATAGAGATTCAGGAAGGTTTGCAAGTGGTTTTGCTTAAAGACCTTGTGTAGAGTTTACTCAAAACTTGGATTGTGGGAGAACTCCTGCTTACCACGTTTTATATTGAGAGTTCTGGGACTTTGGATTGAGGAATGATTTGGTAGTGATTGGGAATGACTCCCACCAACCACATCAGCCACTGAAGACCTGGGTCGCCTGCTCGTGTGAATTCTGTCACAGAGCTTCTTCACTCTCATCACTCTTTTTCACAGGAACGATGTAATGAAGTACAGCAACGGAGACTGGCTCTGAGGACCCCGTAACTCCCATCCTGGTCCATGTCCCTGGATCAGGTTCAGTCTGATTCTGAACAGATCACTGCCCTCTGACCAACGTGCCCTTGCTGTCTTCTTTTTTTCAGAGAAGTGTTCTGATTGGCCAAATACGTTTCCTCTATTACTCATCACTGCAAGACCTCTGTTAGAGCAATGTTTCAATAGGTCTTCTGTTACCCCTATACTGGAGTATTGTTTTTATTAGTGGGAAGGTAATGCTTAATTAGAAAAAAAATCAGCAGGGCATATGAACTGATAATAGAAATAAAGATCTAGGCACAAATTTTGATGTCAAAAGCAAAGATTCTGTGCAATCAGACGACCTTTGCCTGATTCCTTCTGTACCTAGATTTCTGAAATCCTATACCAAAGCCCCCAGAGGACTAAGATAGCATGTGGGTTTTTGCCTACACTTTCCAAATGGAGAAACTGAGCTCCAGAAATCAGAAGGGTTTGCCCACGAGCATATGGCTGGCTGGTGTCATCTGAGCCAGAACTAAAGCTTGTTGCCCAAGTCCCTTCCCTTCTTAACCTTAGCATATTTACAGGGTCTTCCATCCTGTGTTGTTGTGTTTCTTTGAAGAGCAGCTCAGAGAGCACATGGCATATTAAAAATTCACTATAATAGATGGTAAGTCTACAGCATTATGGTGCAGTAAACGTTTACCTGAGAGATCACCTAGTCAAACCCCATCATCTTAAAATTGAGGAAACAGAGACAGAGATGCAGTGGACTGCTCCAAGTCATTAAATTAAGGCAAAGCCATAAACAGACTCTATGTCCTGTGACTTCTCAGTCAATGTTCCTTCCATACATGTAGCCCATTTTTTGATCATGAGGGTGGGAGGAGGGGAAGGAAAGGGGGGTCTTCTCACTCTTTGTTTTATATAGCTATATATAAAGCACACATACATATGCACATATATATATCTACATCTACATATACTAATATGCATTACATATACTGTATTTTGGATATATTTTAAATTTTAAGCATATAATAACATTAATAATATAATAATATAATTTTTGTATATAATAATAAGGGATTCCTGAAAAAACTAAAGCCACACCCCTGAATGATATGTTTATTGATGGAATGGGACCTGTATTCAAATCCTAGCTAAATATCACAGGAATTCTTATCTTCTTTCCCTAGTAGGCCACTTTTTGGTTATCTGAGAACCAGATCCTAAAACACAGAAAGTCCGAAACTGGTAAAGAAGTTGGTCTGAAAATTAGTGCCATGCAATTTTAAGATACCTATTCCCAATGCCCCAGGATCCTTGAGAAAATAAAGGGGCAATCTGAGCAGCTGACAGGAATACACACAACACACATCTCTTAGTCCTACAGTCTCCAATGTCAGCATCTTGCAGTCACTCAGCAAATAATTATGTAGCATGAATTATACCAGACAAGATGGTAGCTACTAGAGATTCAAACTCAGAATTCACAACCCAGTGGGAGAGACTGACATGCAAACTTCTAACTACATCTAATATATGGAAATATCAGAAAGGAGATGTTTACAAAGTACACAGAGCACAGATGCAGAAATAGTAGAAGGGTGAAGTCGTAAACCATATCTTCTTGAGAATTGCTGCACATTTATTACGGGTTGGGTTGGCCAAAATTTTCCTTCTGTTTTAAAGTAAAAATAAAAGACACACTTTTCATTTTCACCAAGAACTTTATTGAACAACGTATTCGCCACTTTGTTCCACTACCTTCTGCCATTTTTCAGGCAACTTCATAATTCCATCTTCCCAAACCTTTTTATCTTTTTGAGCAAAGAACTTTTCCAGGTGCCTTTTACAATCTTCCAGGAAATTGAAATTTTTTCCATTAAGAGAATTTTGTAAAGATCAAAATAAATGGAAATCCGAAGGTACAATGTCTGGTGAATACGGCAGATGAATCAGAACTTCCCAGCCAAGTTGTAACAGTTTTTTCCCGGTCATCAAAGAAACATGTGGTCTTGCATTATCCTGATGGAAGATTATATGTTTTCTGTTGACTAATTCTGGACGCCTTTCATCCAGTGCTGCTTTCAGTTGGTCTAAATGGGAGCAGTACTTGTTGGAATTAATTGTTTGGTTTTCTGGAAGAAGCTCATAATAGAGGACTCCCTTCCAATCCGACCATATACACAACATCACTTTCTTTGAATGAAGACTGGCCTGTGGTGTGGTTGGTGGTGGTTCATTTCACTTACCCCACAATCTATTCCATTCCACATTATTGTACAGTAACCACTTTTCATTGCCCATCACAATTTGTTTTAAAAATGGAATGTTTTCACTATGTTTAAGTAGAGATTCGTATGTGGAAATGCGGTCAAGAAGGTTTTTTTCACTTAACTAATGTGGAACCCAAACATCAAAGCGATTAACATAACCAAGCTGGTGCAAATGATTTTCAACGCTTGATTTGGATATTTTGAGTATGTGAGCTATCTCCTGCGTGGTATAACATTGACTGTTCTCAATTAATGTCTCAATTTGATCGCTATCAACTTCAACTCGTCTACCTGACCGTGGAACATCGTCCAGAGAGAAATCTCCAACACGAAACTTCGCAAACCACTTTTGACATGTTTGATCAGTCACAACACCTTCTCCATACACTGCACAAATCTTTTTTTTTTGCGTTTCAATTGCGTTTTTACCTTTCTTGAAATAATAAAGCATAATATGCTGAAAATGTTGCTTTTTTCTTCCATCTTCAATATTAAAATGGCTACACAAAAATTCACCAATTTTGATAAGTTTTTATTAAATGCATGCTGATATGACAGTTGTCACAATACAATCTAACAAAATTGTTTCGAACGAAGTTCATGACAACTAAGTGCTACTAGAGCCATCTTACGGAAAAAACCAAACGAACTTTTTGGCCAACCCAATATCTATTTAACATACACATTTCTTTTTCCACTTTTTACACATATACTTTTTTTTCCCCTATAACCTGTTTTTCCAACCAAAGATAAAAGTTTTGAGGACAGGGCTGTTCCTTGCACACGCAATGTCAATAAATATAGGCAAGAATAAATGTCCCCCTGATATCACCAAATAACTAACTTGCTGCCAGCTGGGCTGTTGCTCTGTGCTTTAGACATCCCTGTGACTAACTGGTAAAATGACCATAATAGTACCCCCTCACTCCAGGCTCCACACCAGAGATACTGCAAGGAGCTGCAAGTTAATCATGCCCCTACATGGCTTGAGAGCTAGATAAAAGGCATATATACAAGCAATGTGTAGTTCAAAGTACAAAGGTTGGTCATGTCATTTTCACATCTCTGAAACTAAAGGTAGAAAGAAATGAGTCAAACGCATCCATTATTCCTTTGTAAGAAGTTGAGATCAAATTGTATAATCAAATCCTCAGAGCCAGTCATCTTCCTTTCTTCAGTTCAAATACTATATTGATTCTCACCTTTTTAGAAAATGAAGTAGTATTATCTAATGTAGTGCTTCTCAACACTTACTGTGAATCAGAATTACCTGAGGGAATTACTGATGCTTGAGACCCATATTGATTTAATTGGTCTTAATAATAATAAATGCCCTGGGTGCTTCTAATATGCAACCAGCATTGATAATCACTGACCCAATAGAAAGGGCATGCCCCACAATGTGATCAGGATACTTAGAAAGCTCCTATCCTCTTAGGTTAGGTAGCATTAAAGAAGTAGTACCTAACCAAGGGAGGTGACAGCCACAGTGAATTGTAGTGATTTTTGGAGTTTGGGGGCAATTCTGGAAATGTAAAGATTGGGAGTATGTTCCAATGATGTAATGAAAAGACCACAGACCAAATTGTTAAGGAGACTAACTTCTAAGCTTATTTGGAAAGTCCTCTCATCTCTCTGACTCTAGGATCCCACTTTTGAAAAAGGAAGGGTATCTTAAAGTCTTCTGAGGACCAAGCCAGCTGTAGAATTCTCTCCATTTTTGACTCCGGGACACAAGACAGTCCCAATAGGACAGTGAGAACATATTGGAAACAGTCAGAGTGGGATGTGAAAGCTGTCCTTAAATGTAAGAAAGACATTTTGGGAAAATAAGAATTAGTTTGTTTGACTCTGCTCTATAGGGCATAGCAAGCACCAATCAGCTCAGGTAATGAGGAGGCAAATCTCAGCTCAATATAATGGAACGTAAGATGATTCCATGATTGGACCTAAGAGAACAGATCATCTTAAATAGAAATGAGCTCCATGCCATGAGAAGTGTTCAGGAAAAGATTGTGTACCCTTATTTTTCACTTCCCCCAACCACAATCTGTGAACTCCTTGAAGTCAAGGGCTTTGCATTATACCTCTGTATCGTCACTGAATAAAATTGTACCTGGAGCCCAGTGTACGTCCAGTAAGAGTTCATGGAATGTCAAAAATATTTAACAGTCAATATGACATGGAGCTAATTGGTCAGAATATACACTGACACATGGCCTTGCTCAGCCAGTTGATATATCCTTAGTTTTTGGACCCTTTGGAGGTTCAGGAGGGACAGGATGATACAGTGAAGGGTATGGGGTGAGTTTGGAGCAATAGTTATTTAAAAATTCTAATATTTTAGCACCATCAGGCTTATCCATGTATATTAGAGTAACATTGGTTTTATATCATGAAAAATGAAAGAAAGAATCAATCAATCAATAAAAGCTACAGTGGAGAGATAGAAACTGGTAAACTTGGACTCTAGTCCTGTTCTGCCATTAACTGGCTGGGTGAAGCTGAAGACATTATTTCAGCCCCCTCTACCTTAGTTTCTTCATGTATAAACTGAGAACCATAATCTTATCCTAAGGTATCAATCATCATGAAATATGGAAATATCCATTTCCTTACAGGAAATATCAGGTATAAAGTTACATTGCAAGTTAAATAATTCTGTTCAAATACTGGTTTTGATAATTAAATATGATGTGGACATTTAAATGACTGCCTCCGGATGCAGCCTAGTTCTACCCCCTCTGAGGATCACAATGTATTTTTCTCTCTTCTAGGAAGTGAGAAGGCAATTTCTACTCCTGATTACTCCCACCCCAGCCCCACTTTGGAAAGGGCTCTTCTCTCCAGTGGCTTCCCCTTATGCTACTGTGGTTGCTAAGCAACAAGGAGCTAAGCAGGAACAAAATGTAATTGTCCCAGGAAGGGAATTCCAGGTCTGACAATGACTGGATTGCAGTTTTGGAATCCTTGCCTTCCTGGTTGCAAGAAATTCACTACAGGAAGATTTCTTATCATGTGGTTCTTTCTGCAGATGCTCCAAGAGACCAGCTTTCACTACTTGAAATGTGGGGGAAGGAGCATTCTTCTGGGTTTTCATTTTCTGGCTCCCTGGCACATTTTTTTCACTGTGATTTCAGAGTGCCCCACATCTGCAGCAAGATTTGGAATGTTGCCAATTCTTAACTGAGCCTTAGGAGCCCAGCTATAAGGAATTTATGTTTATATCACTGTGTATGGCACAGGAGCCGAAAGGAGATCTGGGAGGTATACCACAGGGAATGTAGGCTCTTCATTGCCCCTAAAAATCCACCTACTTGGGCCAAAACAGACAGAGGTATGCACAGAAATGTGTTGTAAGGATGGCTTGTTTATATTGAAGGGAATTTATTGAAAGGCTAAAGAGAAACCTCATGGAAGGCAAAAATAGGAAGTATACCAGGCCTTGTGGGAACTGGGAAGTTGCCAGGCAGCTCCTCTCTCTCTCCCTCTCCAGGGTCACACTGTCTCTTGTCTGTGCCTCTTTTTATCTATCTGTTTTATCCTTTCAGAGACAAATTCTCTCTGCAAGATGCTTCGTTTTGCTCCTTCACAACTTTGGCATTTATCTGACTTTAGTTTACCCTATCTTCCATGAAAACCCTCACCTGCCATCCTTTCTGTGATTCCATTTCCTCATAGAAAAATATCTGATTGCCTCCCAGTGCATCAGAGGGACATTCCTGGGACCCATGACTGTGGTCAAGGGGCTGGCACACACATGCCTCTCCAGCCTTAAGCATTTCTTAAGGAGGGCTATAGGGAATGTATCTATGATGGGACCTGGGCTGGACTTGAACTCCAGGAATATTTAGAATGAAGAGCTAAAACTCTCAGAAAACTTAGGTTTCCAGCACCAAGGTAATCTTGCAACATGGGAAGAATTTGAGTTTTGAGGTTAGACAGGCTTGGGTTTGACTCACTCTGAGAAAAACTAGACAGGCTACTTCTAGTAGCCTTGATCTTCTTCTTGATCTTCTACTTCTAGAAGACTTGATCTTCTTCATCTGAAAAATATGCCTACTCCTAGTAGCATCAAATCTTTAGGGTTTTAGTGAGGATTAAGTGCAGTTAAATGAGATAATGTATGAAAAGACGTATGTGGCCAAGATTATGCTAGATACTATAAAAAAGTACAGAAGATACATAGCATAGTTTTTTGTCAATAAACTTTCATAGAGAATCTACTGTGTTTGACCTGTACTTTGTACTAGGCATACAAAAACTATTAAGATATGTCCTTTACCTTGAGAAATTTCAGCCTAGCAAAAGAGACCCAGGCAATGTTAGAACCCGACTGTCATTCCAGCCTCTTCATTTCTTAGCGGTTGAACCTGAAGACTAGATTGACTCATTCTTAACCTCTTGCCCAAGGCCAACTCTAGCTATTAATAGCAGGAGAATCTTCTGTACGCAGCTTTTCCCTGACCTCATGCAGCCTGCAATCAAATTTTGGCAGACAAGATTACATGTGAATTAGTAAATTAAAAATACAAGAGATAATACAAACTGTGCCTGCTACTGACAAATGTGAAGTTGCAGATGGGATTCCCTCATAGGAAAGAGATTAGGTGAGATGATCTTTAAAGTGCTGTCTATCCACATGATGCTATGAAACTAAGAGTTGAAAAGAAAAAGAAATCCAAGTAAGCTACAGTTAAAATAGAAACCTTTACAGTCAACTTGAACTGCCTAAAAAAAAAAATAGGACATAGATCAAGAGGAAGCTGGGTAGTTCAGTATGGGTAGCTCAGTTTTACCATGTGATAAATTATAAGCATGTGGAAGTGTCAGCTCATTATTGCTGTTTGGAGTTGTCTCCTGGCTTGACCAACGTCATACGAACATTAGAAAGACCTAATGCTCATATGGGGAGGACAGCTTGGGTAAACATTAATTTGAGCCATGCTTCTTCACCAATGGGTTCATTCTATACTTGAGTTGGAATCCACAGAATCCCTCTTTGCCCCTTAATAGTTAAGCTATTAATGTCAGTACACCTATCAAATATAGTGCTCTGGATCTTGACACTAGACAGATCTTCAAAATGGCTTTGGTTCAAACCCAGTTGCAAATGATTCAGCACAAGGGCCATGAAATGGAACCAGCTAAGGAAGCTGAAACAAGGTGCTCAAAGTTACAGCACTAGCAGAAACTAACACACCATTTTAAAGCAATTATACTCCAATAAAAATGTTAAAAAAAAAAAAAAGTTACAGCACTAGTTTGTGGAACAGGGCTTTGAAGCTCAGTAGTCTGAGTCCAGAGCCCACCCTCTTATTCACAGACCCATACAGCTGCTCTATTGCAATACTGCGTAGCCAGGAAGCAGCACAGAGACACCTGGATGTTCCTTAAATCACCTCTTTAGAAAGTATTGAATGAGCTTGTTGATTTCAGCCTTCTTAATAAAAAAATCATAGTAACATTAAAACTTTGAATTATAGAGCTGGCAGGTCCTTTAGGGATCAT
This sequence comes from Eubalaena glacialis, assembly GCF_028564815.1. Classification (NCBI taxonomy): domain Eukaryota; kingdom Metazoa; phylum Chordata; class Mammalia; order Artiodactyla; family Balaenidae; genus Eubalaena; species Eubalaena glacialis. Next base: position 30,155,446 of record NC_083730.1, read on the forward strand.
TTGGACCAAGAAATTCATTTTAGAGATGAGACAAAATTGAGAACCAGAAAGATAAACTGATAAATTTCCCAAATTTCCATGCAGGTGACAAAGCCAGGTTTAGAAACCAGCACACTGGACTGGCAATTCCAGAGCCCTTCCCATTATACTCAGCTGCCAGGGCTTTAGCTGTACCCTCTGCAGACCAACTCAGACTAGGAAAAAGAGAACAAAGAATTAGGAGGTTCACCAAATGGGCATACCCATGAACCTCCAAAACAGGGAGATTTGGGCATGTTCTCTTTGAGAAAATAATTTGGCATATACTTTTGTGATTGTCCATTTTTACTCCAAATTGTAGCCCAGAGGAAAGAAAATAGGGTTGAATGCTTCATGGTTAGACTGATATTCTCTCAGCAATTACTCTAATTTTTGTCTTGTAATAATTGAGAGTAAGAAGACATATTAGAGGAAAGTAGAAGAAAAAATATTTAGAGAAGTAAAGAATAAGCTGTAAGTATGAACTTGCATGTCGGATATTTCAGAAAACAGTTGGTAAAGCAAAGTCAATTATTATAATGTCATATATTCATATTGAAAGATATAGGATTCATCCATCCATCTTGCAAGCCACTGGGTGTAGGGCATAATGATAAGCACTATGAGATGTATAAAGAAGGGTAGTATACCATCCCAACATGGGAGGCACTCTCAATCTAGACAGGAACTCACAAGCTTTAGTTTCAGGTCTGCAGAGAAGTTGATTCAAGATGATTCTAAGTTCAATCAGAAATGATGACCAAGTACAATAACTTACAACTTTGCTTATCCAGATCCTCAGTTAATTTTACCAAGGCAATCATTTTCTGAACATCTCACATAGTATTATAAGTAAATGATTTCCCTTGTAGACAATATTTGGGTACCCATATTTGATTATATTGTCTGTAATCAATCTGTATCATCTGCTATTTAAAACTAGAAGAAACTGGCATGCAGGATGAATGTCCATCGGGCCCTAAGACTTTCTACAATCAATTAAATTATTTGTGTGTGTATTTGTATTTCCATCCTAGTTCTCAGTTTCTCAACAGTCAATTCCTTCTCTCTAGACAATAAGATAATGTGTATAAAATACTAAGCACAGTGGTTAACGGGATGGCAAATAGGCAGATGGGAATAGTTTCCACTTATCTTACCCACCTAGATTATCTTTTTTTAAAAATTGAAGTACAATTGGTTTACAATGTTGTGTTAGGTGTTAGTTTCAGGTGTACAGCAAAGTGATTCATATATATATATATATTCTTTTTCAGATTCTTTTCCGTTATAGGTTATTACAAGATATTGAATATCGTTCCCTCTTCTATACAGTAGGTCCTTGTTTGTCAATTTTACATATAGTAGTGTTAGATTATCTTTCTCTGTCTTCTGTATGAACTATCATTTCTTCAGGTAACTCAAAATTCTGCTTATGGTGATATACCATCCTTTGGAGATTATTACTATCTGTATCTAATGCTTTAACCATGGGAGCAACCTGTATATAGTTGCAGAGTTGTGACACATAATACAATTATCTCAAACTAATATACTCAAGTTTGAAAGAACAAAGGATAAATGAAATGAGCAAATTAATAAAATTTAATTTTGTTTAACCTTAGTGCATAAGATAAGCATTGGCTTGTTTATATAATGCTGTTCTTTAAATAAGGGTGCCTCCCTGTGAAAGTGGTGACTAAGCATTTTCGCTAGTTCAGACACAAGACTGATAAAAAGCAATTCTATTTCTTATCTAAAGATTCATATATTTATTAGTTGTGCCAGGATAGGTGTGAAAAGGGTCAGAGCTTAGTGTTATATCTGTTCAGAAGGTGTGGCAGACTTTGGGGGGGAAGCCCCCTGAAAGCAGTGGATCAGCCATATAGGCAGGGCAAGCTTCCAACAGAGATATAAATGTTTAGTCACAACTTCTATAAAGGGTCAAAGATAAAGTTGTGGGTGTGCCAACAGGTAGGCAGAGCATGATGAATGTGAATCCAGGGCAGCAAAACTCTGCAGGTAACATCTGCGAGATCTGTACATGGCTTGGGAGAAAGAGGAGATTGTCAGAGTAAGAAAGGGACCCAGATCAAACCAGTTCATTAGAAATGGTAGTCATAATAGAGATTAAAGCTAAAGTGGAGTTTTCTGAACCCACTGTAGAGTGGTGATGCCCAAGAAGGTATCTCTGGCTCTGAAACTCAAATGGAGGGACTCTGGCAGTCAGAATGAAGCCCCGGTGGGGCAGTGAGTCCTGTCAAGAATTAGTACAGGAATAGACTATCCTGGGAGGAAATCAAATATTCAGCATCAGATCATGTCAGGCGGCCCCAACATTACTTGCACAATGATTGGATTCTAAGAATCGCCCTATAAGTTAAAGAAGAGAATGGAGAGACTGGAGTGGTTGAACTTTTATGTAGAAATCAATCTGTCTACTATGGAAAGGTGAGGAAGATACCAGCAGAAGAACTGAGGTGGCAGAGTGAGAGATGTTGTTAAAAAGGTCCTTATATGTTGTAAATACAATTTCATTTATATTAGGAAACAGCTTCTACCCAGGGTCTAGCTTTTAGTTAGTTGGTTTCAAGAGTAAATTTTTAAAATTTGCTAACTTAGAAAAAATTAGAATTATTATCTAATTGAATACGGATTAGTATGAATTAGTATGAATACAAGTGTTCTGTTTTGCCAGTGGATTTTAAGTGAATCAGGAAGAGAAACAAGCATTTTACTTCAGCATTTTCAAAGTATTTATTGAATAGCAACTACTGCTAGAGACTTTCCTTACCATAGATTTCTCTCTTGCTGCAACTCCTCCTCAACAACTGATACCTACCACCACCACCACTGCCCCACTATCTTCTGCATGGGTTATTTTCTGTATTTATCACCAATCCCTTTCTACAGTGCCTGGTTAAAATACTTGTCTGCCTAGTCCTTACCACCCTAAAAAGGGGCTGCCAGAAACATGGCGTTCTACCTGCCCATGTATACTGAGTTAGGAGACTCTGACCTTGCAGAGGTAGGAAGGAGAAGCCCAGAGGCGAAGAGCAGGTCACCTCAGAACAGTCAAGAGTTTTGGCCAGGGAAGGCAATGGCTAGCTTAATCATTTTCTACAGTGGTAGATATCAGATGATTTGCAACCTCCAGCCAGGCTCCTCCCAATTTTTATCCCCTCTACTCTTGTAATGATATTCCCAAGCTCTCTCTACCCTTCTACATGTCTCCACTGGCTAAGCAGAGCTTAAGGTTATGATTTACACTGACTTACAGTAGGCTTTTGGTTATGTGGAGAGATAAATAGACTTCTACTTCTGGCTCTAATGAAGTGGCTTGTATCATACCTACCCACCCTCTAAGAACAAAGCACATCTGTTTGAAGGCATTTGATAGCATCTAAGGAAGCCAAAACCTGAAGTGTCATGATCCCCAAAAGAAGGAAAAGGTGTTGAGGAAAGCCAGATACTCTGCACTGTTTTGTTCCCTCAAGACATTTGCTGATTCAGAAGCCCTACATGGAGTAAGAGTCCGAGCAACCAAGCAGAAAGGAGTAACTAAAAAGCAGAAAAGCTGAGTAGGGTCTGAGTATGTCATGAGGCTGGGAGACAAAAAGAGGAGTTTAGGACTTCCAAGGCAGCCAGGACTTGAGGAGCCAGAGTCACAGAGAGAAGTACAACACAGAGAAGTAAGCTCTTGTACTGATTTTCCTCTCACAGAATGTGATGATTCCTAAGGAATATGTAGCATGGGAATAAAAATATTCCAATTCAGGCCCCACTGAGAAGGATGGATTCTGGTAAATATTCCCACGCTTTCATTTGGAATCCTAGAAGGCTCTCATTTTAGGAGTAAGGGTAAACTAAAAAAATACTAGGCCTTACAGTATTAGAAGCCCAGCTCCAAATTAATTCAATATCTGATTAAATTAAAGTGAACAGCCTGTAAGAATCAAAAGAACATTCTCTCTGGAGGAAAATAACATGAATTAGAACTTCTGTAATTTTTATACACATGCCAGATGTGGCATCAATCAAAAGTTAGCAGGCATTCAAGGAGATGGAGAAAAAAAAAATAGACAATTAAAACTGAGTAAAAGTTGATCCAGATTTGGAATTATCAGACATGGACTATAAAATAATTGTGATTAGCATATTAAGAAAAAAAAGAAAAGTTGCAGAATTTCACCAGATCCATACTTTTCACTGAAAAAAGAAACAGAAATTCTAGAAGAAGAAAACTCAGAAACAGAAAGTAAGTTCTCTATAAATGGGTTTAAAGGCCAACTAGATACAATTTAAGAGAAGAATGGTAAACTGGAAGTTAGGTCAACAAAAGAGATCCAGACTAAAGCATAGACTAATAAAAAATACAGAAAAGATATGCCTGGAACATGAACTATATAGCAGTGATTTAACATTTTTCAAAGGATTAAAACATTCTACAGTTCAGAGAATGATCTATGACAAAATGGAATTAACTAGAAATTAAGAACAAAGAGATAGCCCAGAAATAACATAAAATCCCATATGTTTGGAAATTAAACAATATACTTCTAAATAGCTCATGAGTCAAAGAAAAAAATCACAGTGATAGATTAGAGCTAAATAATAACTAAAATGCACCATATTGAAACTTTCAGAATGCAGCTAAAGACATGCATGGAGTGCAATTTATAGTCCTAAATGCATGTAGTAGAAAACAGCAGAGCCTGAAAGATCACAATCCCATTATGCAGCTATAGAAGTTAGGAAAAAGCACAGCAAAATAAGCCAATACTAGTAGGAGAAAGGAAGTAATAAAGATTAAAAAATAATCATAGCGGAAATTAATAGAAAAAGACAACAAATATATAGTAAATTATATTTGCATTTTGAAAAGGGTTAAGTAGCCTCTTATACACTCGCATGTAGGCTCATGATTCAAAAATTTGAAATGATTTTGCTAGGTAATATATACCTCAGATTTCTTACTATTGACCTGTATGCATGCATGCATTTCTGAGATGTTTTGAGTCATTTTTAAAATAGAAACAAAAAGCTTTGGCTTTTGCAAAAAAATTTGTTAATGAGCTTATTGTCAATTATATATATTTGGGTTTGTATTTATGTGTGTTACATAAATAATATTCTTTTTTAAAATTGAAATATAGTTGATTTACAATATTGTGTTAGTTTCAAGTGTACAGCATAGGGATTCAGTTTTTTTGCAGATTATGTTCCATTATAGGTTATCACAAAATATTGGATATAATTTCCTGTGCTATACAGTAAATCCTTGATGCTTATCTATTTTATGTATAGTAGTCTGTATCTGTTAATACCATACTCCTAATTTGTACCTCCCCCTTCCCTTTCCCTTTTGGTAACCATAAGTTTTTTATGTCTGTGAGTCTGTTTCTGCTTTGTATATACATTCATTCATATTATTTTTTAGATGCGACATTTAAGTAATATCATATAGTATATGTCTTTCTCTGTCTGACTTATTTCACTAAGCGTAATATTCCTTAGGTCCATCCATGTTGCTTCAAATGGCAATATTTCATTCTTTTTTACGGCTGAATAATATTCCATTATACACACACACACACACACACACACACATATCTATCTCACATCTTCTTAAGCCAATTGTCTGTTGATGGGCACTTGGGTTGCTTCCATGTCTTGGTTATTGTGGATAGTGCTGCTATGAACATTGGGGTGCATGTATCTTTTTGAATTACTGTTTTTATTTTCTGTGTATATATAAGCAAAAGTGGGATTGCTGGATCATATGGTAATTTTATTTTTAGCTTTCTGAGGAATGTCAATACTGTTTTCCATAGTAGCTGCACCAATTTACATTCCCACCAATGGTATACGAGAATTCCCTTTCCTCCACATCTTCTCCAACACGTATTATTTGTAGATTTTTTGATTATAGTCATTCTGACAGGTGTGAGGTGATACCTTATTGTGGTTTTGATTTGCATTTCTCTAATAATTAGTGATATTGAGCATCTTTTCCTGTGCCTGTTTGTCATCTGTATGTCTTCTTCAGACAAATGTCTGTTCAGTTCTTCTGCACATTTTTTTGATTGGGTTGTTTGTTGTTTTTGATATTGAGTTGAATGAGATGGTTGTATATTTTGGATATTAATCTCTTATTGGTTGTATCATTTGCAAATATTTTCTTCTATTCCATAAGTTGTCTTTTCATTTTGTTGATGGTTTCCTTTGGTGTGCAAAAGCTTTTAAGTTTGATTAGGTCCCATTTGTTTATTTTTGCTTTTATTTCTTTTGCCTTGGGAGCCTGATCTCAGAAAATATTGCTACAATTTATGTCAAGGAGTGTTTCACCTATGTTATCTTCTAAGAGTTTATGGTACTGTGTCTTACATTTAGGTCTTTAAACTATTTCGAGTTTATGTTTTAATTGTTTTACATGTAGCTGTCCTTCTTTCCCCGCATCCCTTGTTGAAGAGATTTTCTTTTCTCCATTGTATATTCTTGCATCCTTTGTCATAGATTAATTGAAGGTAGGTGTGGAGGTTTATTTCTGGGCTCTCTATTCTGTTCCATTGGTTTATGTGTCTGTATTTGATTACTGTAGCTTTGTAGTATAGTCCGAAGTCTGGGATGGTTATACCTCCAGCTTTGTTCTTTTTTTCCTCAGGATTGCTTTGGCAATTCGGGGTCTTTTGTAGTTCCATATAAATTTTAGGATTATTTGTTCTATTTCTGTGAAAAATGTTCTGTATTTTGAAAAGAATTGCATTAAATCTGTAGATTGCTTTGGATAGTTTGGCCATTTTAATAATACTGATCCTTCTGATCAAAGAGCTTGGGATATCTTTCCATTTCTTTGAATCACCTTCAATTTCCTTTATCAACGTTTTATAGTTTTCAGAGTATAGGTCTTTTGACTCTTTGGTTAAGTTTATTCCTGGGTATTTTATTCATAAATAATATTCTTCAACCCATATATATATATATATGCATATAAATATATATAGTTTCAGTTGAACACTGAAAGTACAGCAACAAATAAGATAGATATAATCCTGGCTTTTCCCAAATTTATAGTCTAATGGTAATGCTTATATAGAGAAAGTAAAAAGGAAGAAATAAAAGAAAGGAGGAGAAAGGAAAGAAGGAAATCTTTTCTCATACTTCAGAGACAAAAGCAAGAGGAGATAATTATCTAAATTAATCTAGCTTTTATTATTTGTTTTTAACCTAATAACCCTCCCTTTTCTATTACCTGGTTAATTCAGATTAATTATCAATTTTGATTTTGTTTAGACCACATATCTCAGTTCATTCCTATTTTTATTTTATCTGATTTTATAAACTAAACATCTTGTAATTTTATATATTCCCTTAAGATCTTCATTTGAATAATTTGCATGATTCTTAGAGGAAGGATTCTGAATGGAGCCATGAATCTTAACATGGTATTAGGTGCAGGTTGGGCATTGAATAAATATTTGTATTAAATAAATATTTGATAACTTTGTATCATTTTATATGCTCTACACATTACAGAAAGCTTAAGGTCTTGGAGATTAAAATAATAATTTTATAAACTTAAAAAATAATAAATAAATAAAGACGTTTTAGAAAAGACAGGAACTAAAGATGGAAAATGGCTGTCTTATGCAATGCAACAGGGATATTGAAGCCCAACCTTCCTTTCAATGCCGTTGTTTATTGTATGTCTCTTCCCCAGTCTTTTCCTCCTCTTCTCTGCCTATGAGCATCAGCTTTCTTTTGGGCTTTGCTCAGGCCTCAGCTCCTACCAGAAATCTTCCACTGAAGCCTTTAGCTCTGAAGAACCATTGCATTTTCCATTTTAATCACTTATTGACTCATTTCCTACCTATTTCTCTAGGCATTTTTCTTCACATACATGTCTTGTCTCTAACAGGAAATCCCTTCAGTCAGGAGACATTTAATACAAGATGCTACAGGAAATACAAACAATATGCATACCCTCCCACACAACCATGTGCACACATGGAGCTCTGATGGCTTCTCGTTCGTTGTTGCCTATTTCTTAATAGGACTTGTAGTAGATACTGCTAGTCCTAAAATCAATTCATTCATTAGTCCCCCAAATAATAGAATCTCCACATTTTTGATGAACACTAGGAATAAAGATTTTACTTCCAGCTACTTTTGCTTCCGGGTGTGGCCAGTGTGATGAAAGTAATAGAGGCATGTGAAATGTTTTTCCTGACATTCCTTTTCCCTATTCTAATACCTAGAATGCAGGTGCTGCTGTCTTGGACCATGAGGATGAGACTATGCACTATAAAGCAACAAGGTAGAAGCCTGACACTATACCAGGTTATACACATATACTGGAGCACTATACCAGTCAGAATCACCTACCCAGATTTTGATTTTACATGGAGAAACTACTGTCTGGCAGTTTCTGTTAGTTTAGGGTTCACTTTACTCAGTTACCTAACCAATCAGGCCTCTTCATCAGGATGTCATGCTAATATTCCTGTCCCTCAGTACTCTCATAGTATAATAATAATGACTTCTCAGTATTTTAAAGACTACTTTAGACAGAAGTAAAATTTTGTTGTCCTTGAATTCCAAAGTCAGTACACATTTCTTACTTTTGAATTGTTCTTTAACAAGGAAGAATTTATATTATTAAAGGACACTTCCTAGCTCAAACTATGTCGCTCATCAAATGAAACGACTCTCCGTAAACTGATTTAATTGTGTTAAGATATTGTCACCAAGTTTTAGTTCTAGAGTACAGATAACCAATAGTTAGCTGAAGACTTCTCTTATGACAAAGTTTCTGTGGTGCAAATAATGAGTTAATCTTTTACGTTCTAAGTAAAATTGAAAAGAAGATTTTTAGGCAAAATGAGACCCCCTCCTGAGAACTCCTAGAACTGCTAGAACTGGGGCTTTACCATTGCACCTTCCCCCATCCCACACCCTTTCCCAGCTTCTTTATTAAGTTAATATTTTCCTACTTTCTGTTATGTTCCATGAGCTCAAAGTACTCTGTTTTTCGAGGTAAAATTAATACTTGTATTAATTAATCCATCTTAGATTATTAATGACTGCCCTGTATACATGTCCCCTGCAGTGGCAGTAGCAGAGCACCAGCCTTGCCCTACTCTGCTTAGTAGGGAAGGTAATTGTGTGGAAGTATTTCTTGGAACAGTTTCTGGAGTCCCAACTCAGAAGCACCTTTCTTATGCTTTGATAGCATTCTCCTTAGGGACACTCCTTGGGAAAACCATATTGGGGTAAGGAGAAGGGGTAAAAGTGGGGCTAGCTAAAACTTAGGCATCTGACCTCACCATTCAGGAAACACTGATTTGCATTAGTTTATAGGAAGAAAAACAATGATTGGAACTGATCCAGTCATAGTCCTGAACAGGGTAAAAGACCTATGGAGACTCTTGGCTGACTTGGGTTTGTCATTTAAGAAAAACACTCAGAAGGTCTTGAGTGGAACCTAAGTAGTTACTGAAAGTGATGGGGAACTTGGAGTTTGTGCTGAACCTTCGTAAAATTTACATTTTATGTTTTAAATGCACAGGTATTTTAAAGAATAAATAGAGTAAGATGAGGGGAGAAATTCTGAGAGTGAATTGAAGATTGAAGGTAATGATGAATTGCCATTCTATCCATGTGTTGTCTTCAGTCTTTGGGTGAATATCATATGTATAATATGATCTTTATAGAGACTGACCTAAAGGAAAACATCTGTGAATTTCCCTAGATATATCTGAATCTCAGGGAAAACTGGAAAAATAGAAAAAGTTCTTCAGGGCTGTACAGGTCCAAATTTATATTTTGTCTCTGACCTTCTACTAGTTGCATGGCCGTGGGTCCATTACTTAACATTTTTGAGATTCAATTTTACTTTCTATAAAAAAAAAATCTGAAGGGAGAAAGCTCAAATCAATAGAATTAGAAATGAAAAAGGAGAAGTAACAACTGACATGGCAGAAATACAAAGGACCATGAGAGATTACTACAAGCAACTATATGCCAATAAAATGGACAACCTGGAAGAAATGGTCAAATTCTTAGAAAGGCACAAGCTTCCTAGACTGAAACAGGAACAAACAGAAAATATAAACAGACCAATCACAAGCACTGAACTTGAGACTGTGATTAAAAATCTTCCAACAAATAAAAGCCCAGGACCAGATGGCTTCACAGGCAAATTCTATCAAACATTTAGAGAAGAGCTAACACCTGTCCTTCTCAAACTCTTCCAAAATATAACAGAGGGAGGAACACTCCCAAATTCATTCTACGAGGCCACCATCACCCTGATACTAAAACCAGACAAAGATGTCACAAAGAAAGAAAACTACAGGCCAATATCACTGATGAACATAGATGCAAAAATCCTCAACAAAATACTAGCAAATAGATCCAACAGCACATTAAAAGGATCATACTCCATGATCCAGTGTGGTTTCTCCCAGGAATGCAAGGATTCTTCAATATATGCAAATCAATAAATGTGACACATCATATTAACAAACTGAAGGATAAAAACCATATGATCACCTCAATAGATACAGAAAAAGCTTTTGACAAAATTCAACACCGATTTATGAGAAAAACCCTCCAGAGAGTAGGCATAGAGGGAACTTATCTCAACATAATAAAGACCATATATGACAAACCCACAGCCAACATGGTTCTCAATGGTGAAAAACTGAAACTATTTCCTCTAAGATCAGGAACAAGACAAGGTTGTCCACTCTTGCCACTATTATTCAACATAGTTTTGGAAGTTTTAGTCACACCAATCAGAGAAGAAAAAGAAATAAAAGAATCCAAATCAGAAAAGAAGAAGTAAAGCTGTCACTGTTTGCAGATGACATGATACTATGTATAGAGAATCCTAAAGATGCTACCAGAAAACTACTAGAGCTAATCAATGAATTTGGTAAAGTAGCAGGATACAAAATTATTGCACAGAAATCTCTTGCATTCCTATACACTAATGATGAAAAATCTGAAATAGAAATTAAGGAAACACTCCCATTTACCACTGTAAGAAAAAAAATAAAATACCTAGGAATAAACCTACCTAAGGAGACAAAAGACCTGTATGCAGAAAACTATAAGACACTGATGAAAGGAATTAAAGATGATTCAAACAGATAGAGAGATATACCATGTTCTTGGATTGGAGGATTCAATATTGTGAAAATGACTATACTACCCAAAGCAATCTACAGATTCAATGCCGTCCCTACCAAACTACCAATGGCATTTTTCACAGAACTGGAACAAAAATTTTATGTATGGAAACACAAAAGACCCCAAATAGCCAAAGCAATCTTGGGAAAGAAAAACGGAGCTGGAGGAATCAGGCTCCCAGACTTCAGACTATACTACAAAGCTACAGTAATCAAGACATTATGGTACTGACACAAAAACAGAAATATAGATCAATGGAATAGGATAAAAATCCCAGAGATAAATCCACGCACATATGGTCACCGTATTTTGATAAAGGAGGCAAAAATATACAATGGAGAAAACACAGCTTCTTCAATAAGTGGTGCTGGGAAAACTGGACAGCTATATGTAAAAGAATGAAATTAGAACATTCCCTAACACCATCCACAAAAATAAACTCAAAATTGATTAAAGACTTAAATGTAAAGCCAGACACTATAAAACTCTTAGAGGAAAACATAGGCAGAACACTCTATGACATAAATCTCAGCAAGATCCTTTTTGACCCACCTCCTAGAGAAATGGAAGTAAAAACAAAAATAAACAAATGAGACCTATTAAAACTTAAAAGCTTTTGCACAGCAAAGGAAACCATAAACAAGAGGAAAAGACAACCCTCAGAGTGGGAGAAAATATTTGCAAATGAAGCAACTGACAAAGCATTAATCTCAAAAATTTACAAGCTGCTCATGCAGCTCAATATCAAAAAAACAAACAACCCAGTCCAAAAATGGGCAGAAGACCTAAATAGACATTTCTCCAAACAAACACAGATTGCCAGCAAACACATGAAAGGATGCTCAGCATCACTAATCACTAGAGAAATGCAAATCAAAGCTACAGTGAGGTATCACCTCACACCAGTCAGAATGGCCATCATAAAAATATCTACAAACAATGAATGCTGGAGAGAGTGTGGAGAAAAGGAAACCCTCTTGCACTGTTGGTGGGAATGTAAATTGATACAGCCACTATGGAGAACAGTATGGAGGTTCCTTAAAAAACTAAAAATAGAACTACCATATGACCCAGCAATCCCACTACTGGGCATATACCCTGAGAAAATCATAATTCAAAAAGAGTCATGTACCACTATGTTCATTGCAGCTCTATTTACAGTAGCCAAGACATGGAAGCAACATAAGTGTCTATTGACAGATGAATGGATAAAGAAGATGTAGCACAAATATCCAATGGAATATTACTCAGCCATAAAAAGAAATGAAACTGAGTTATTTGTAGTGAGGTGGATGGACCTAGAGACTCTCATACAGAGTGAAGTAAGTCAGAAATAGAAAAACAAATATCGTATATTAACGCATATATGTGGAACCTAGAAAATGGTACAGATGAACTGGTTTGCAGAGCAGAAACAGAGACACAGAAGTAGAGAAAAAATGTATGGACACCAAGGGGGGAAAGCGGCAGGGGGTAAGGGTGGTGGTGTGATGAATTGGGAGATTGGGATTGACATGTATACAGTGATGTGCATAAAATGGATGACTAATAAGAAAAATAAATAAATAAAAAATAAACATTAAAAAAAAAAGAAAAACAAATACCGTACACTAACACATATATATGGAATCTAAAAAAAAGGTTCTGAATAACCTAGGGGCAGGACAGGAATAAAGACGCAGAGGTAGAGAATGGACTTGAGGACATGGGGAGGGGGAAGGGTAAGCTGGGACAAAGTGAGAGAGTGGCATGGACATATATACACTATCAAATGTAAAACAGATAGTTAGTGGGAAGCAGCCGCATAGCACAGGGAGATCAGCTTGGTGCTTTGTGACCATCTAGTAGGGTGGGATAGGGAGGGTGAGAGGGAGACTCAAGAGGGGGGAGATATGGGGATATATGTATATGTATAGCTGATTCACTTTGTTATAAAGCAGAAATTAACACACCATTGTAAAGCAATTATACTCTAGTAAAAGTGTTAAAATAATCTGCCTTCATCATTGTTATGAAGCTTAAATAATAAAGTATAGGCAAAACATATCTAACACACTGTTCATTTATTTTTTCTGATGAGTATTATTATTATTTTTATTGAAGTATAGTTGATTTACAATATTATATTAGTTTCAGGTATACAATACAGTAATCCAATATTCTTATAGATTGTACTCCATTTAAAGTTATTATAAACTAATGGCTGTATTTCCCTGTGCTGTACAATATATCCTTATTGTTTATTTAATTTATACATAGTAGTTTGTATCTCTTATTCCCCTACCTTATCTTGCTCCTCCCTGCTTCCCTTTCCCCACTGGTAACCACTAGGTTGCTCTTTATATCTGTGAGTGTGTTTCTGTTTCGTTACATACATTTGTATTTTTTTATTTTTTGGAATATATATATATATATATATATATCTCATAACATAGGCTATTTGTCTTTCTCTGTCTGACATTTCACTAACATAATACCCTCTAGATCCATCCATGTTTTTGCAAAGGGCAGAATTTCATTCTTTTGTGTGTCTGAGTAATATTCCATTGTGTATTATGTATTGTGGTGTATATATATACACCACATCTTCTTTATCCATTCATCTTTTGATGGACACTTAGGTTGCTTTCATATCTTAGCTATTGTAAATAAAGCTTCTATGAATATTGGGGTGCATGTATCTTTTTGAATTAGTGTTTTCATTTTTTTTTTTTCCAAAGTGGAATTGCTGAGTCATATGGTAGTTCTGTTTTAAGTTTGTTGATAAGCCTCCATACTGTTTTCCATAGTGACTGAACTAATTTATATTTCCATATACAGTGCACTAGGGTTCCTTTTTCTCCACATCCTTGTCAACACTTGTTATTTATAGACTTTTGTTAATAGTCATTCTGACAGGTGTGAAGTGGTATCTCATTGAAACACATTGTTCATTTCGAAGCCCATTACAATGTCCAAATCTCAACCAAAGCCATTTAGAGCAGGTATAGGGCTATCTGTTCATTCTATCACCAACCTATCAGCCAGGGATATGAAAAAGCACTGGTGATGATGTCAGGGAGTTTTCACCAATTCTGAGGCTGGAACATACAAGATCATCATCTTTAAACTCAGTATTGTGGTGAAGACAGATGTCTCTCTGGGCACATCTGAGCTTCAGCTTGGTGAGGGATGGAGTAGATGGTCTCATGAGGTTTCATGTGTCCTATAATTCTTTGCACAGCAAGCTATTGCCTTTGTTATTTTGTTAAAGCCACTGCAGCAGACTGACCTAATTTAGCTGTTACCATTTCCTCCTTGCAAAAATGAAGCTCAGAGAAGGCCAGGACTGTTGTGGTACTTTCATAACTTGCCTAATGTTTGCCTGCCTTCTCCCACCTTCTGAGTACCTAGAACCCAGCTTTATCCAGAACCTCTCAATAGCTAGCTTGGGTTGGATCTCAGGACTCTTATCTCTGTTTGTCACTGTCTGGCCAATGAGCTGATTCAGTGTTAGTTGCAATAAGTGGTTGTCTGTTCAGTGTGATATGCAGGTTCCCTCAAAGAGCTTCCTCTTGGCCTCCATAATGACCTATGTGAGTCAAGCCTCAGAGCCTCCAGAAGGCATCTCACAGCTAAAATACACAGATCACCCAGGAGAGACTAAAGGGTGAGGTTATTTGCACAGTAACATCCATTAATTAGCACATTGGCACAAATTTTTTTATCAGATTAGGGGCCTGTATCCTTGGAAATCTGGAGGTCAAGCATGGAGGGAAAGAAGCAGGATGCAAAGCTGGCATGATGAGATGAAGGAGGGAGGGAAGGAAGACATCTGGGTTTTGGAGCTCAGTCCCAGGTGAGTCTCCGCAGTGGAACATGTGAAGGAGCCAATATCAGCATAAGGCAACAAGTTTCTGGAGGAACGGACCCTAAAGATACCATGTTAGTGGTTAATTATGGGTGGCAGGAATATGGACAAATTCTCCATTTTTCTTTATACTTTTCAAATTCTCTAAAATATATATAATGTGACAAATATCACAGGAAGGGTATTAACTATACTCTAAGAATTTTAAATGTTGAGTTGCTATGATTCCATGTCTGACCTTTTGTGGTTGAGAGGAGGAACAGAGTAACTGTCACAGGTATGGCTACAGCCTATGTAGGCTCTACTGCCCTATAGCTTTATATTATAGTCACATTTGTTTGTTTGCCTCTGTGACATGTGCATGTGTATTAGTTCACCTTCACCCTTGAGCCTACTTTTCACCCTTGGATACACTCCCACTTTAGTGCGACTCCTTCATTCCACCTTCTCTAGCAGCATCTGTAATACAATCATGGTTATTTAATTAAAAGGCTGTTCATAGAACATTTTTTTTCCTGGGAGAATAGCCCTACATCCATAGGTTAAAGCTGAATCTTGGCTAAGTTTTAGTGATTCAAAGCAAGTAGGAACCTTAGCCAGAAATCTATAGTTAACTGATTCATTTCCTCACTATCTTTTCGCTCTGTGCAGACATACATTGTCTGAACTGCTTTGATCAGATAATTCTGGTAATAAATACATTTGATCAGACATGATTAATGCAGCTATCTACATGGATCCAAAGCTCTTTTTTCCCTTCTGCAACAATTGCGTGAGGCTGTGAGTTTCTGACTGGAAATGATTTGGTCAACCATGTTACTTCAGCCAGTGTCAGGCTGAATCCAGGCAGCCCAAGCCAAAATGATCAATTAAGCCAGGAGGTGTAGCTTGGACACCAAATATCTAGAACCTCTCAGATCCACAGTTATCTACAAAATGAGGATAAAATTCCTGCCCACTTAATGACTCAACTTACTGTCAGGATCAAATTAGGTTATGAATGTTGCAATCCTCTGAAAGTTAAAGTGCTGTATAAGTGGACAGTGCATTAATCAACGGACTGGTCATTGTACAGTCTAATCAGATCAATTAAGATCAATCAGATCAACAATGTCTCTGAAGGAGAGAGCACGTAAAACCAGCTTGTTTTAGGGCCATCCCTTGTGTCCAATTTGCCACTTTTCCCCATTCTTACTCCTGGAAACACTGCAAGTGATTTCCATCTGATTTAGGAAAGTAATGGAGCAAAGAGACTAACTGTAAACATAAAGAATACAATGGGAAATATTATGTGTGTATATAAAGAAAGAGAAATAAAACCAGGCGAAAAAACTTTACAGCTTGTCTCAAAAGAATTATAAAATTAGTGGATGAGGGTATGTTATTACATTTTTATATTTGCATTTTGCCAATGGAAGGCCTCATAATATTTTTACTGTACTTGTAGATTTGGCTCTTCTGCGTATCACATGGATTGAAAGCGGAGTCTCTGGAATTGGGGACTGCTGGGAGGTGAGCTGATTCCAGGGATGGAAGACAGCCTGAAGTTGTGATAGGCCAGGCTTTTTTAGCATCTTCGCCTGGCACAGAGCTGAGCAGGTGCATGGCATTATGTCTGATTGTGATGCTTATGCCAAAGCTTCCATCAGACTCTTTTAAAGATGCTCTTCTTTCCCACTCTCCATTCTCCTCATTTGTACTCTGTCTTAAAAAAGGAAAGCAAACCAAAACAAAACAAATGTTAATTAAAATAGGGCCTCATGATTCCAACTTTGGTGCTTACTCTTTATTGCCCTGATATTGTCATTCTAATGCTTTTGAATGATTGATGTCTCAGTATTTGATCCATATCTGAAGAAATTTTGCTTCTGCATTGCAAATTTGGTTAATTTCTTTATTCAGTTTGCTATGGACTAAACTGCATACCTCAAATATTCATATGTTGAAGCCCTAATCCCTAATGTGACTATATTTAGAGGTAGGACTTTTAGGAGGTGATTAAGGTTAAATGAAGTCAGAAGGGTATGGCCCTAATCTGATAAGATTGGTGGCCTTATAAGAAGAGGAGGAGAAAGAGACCTGGAAGGTAGCCATCTACAAGTCAAGAAGAGAGCTCTCACCAGGAACCAAATTGGCTGACACCTCGATCTTGGGCTTTCCAGCCTCCAGTGTTGTGAGAAAATGAATTTCTGTTGTTTAAGCCACCCAGTCTATGGTATTCTGTTATGGCAGCCCAAGCTGACAAATACACAGTTAAATTGATTGGGCTTTTTAATTCTCAATCAATTAAGAAGGATCAATTTGGTTATTCAATTATGAAGCTATTTGTGCTTCCAAAATATGTACTGCCTACACTATTCAGAAAACAAGAAGGTGGTATCCAAATGGGTTGCATAACTTGACAATATTTATCCAGTGATAAGCATCGAGCAGCCTAGCACCAGAGCCTGCTGAGTCCTATTCTAATGTGCTTTATACCATGGCATAAATTAGACACCGTCAAATCCAGAGCCTTGTCTAAAGTGCCAAAGTAATCCATCTAAACATGACTTAAAATCCAGAAATCATAAAAAAGAGGATTAATAGAAATGACTATGTTGAAAAAAAAAAGATTTCTGAGCAGCAAAAACCAAAGCAAAACAAAACCCTACCATAAGCAAGTCAAAAGGCAAAATGACAGACTAGAACAAAGTATTTGGTGATTTGTATCATAGACCAATAACCTGATAGGGAAGTGGGAAAAGCAAATGAACAGACAGTTCACAATAAAAGAAACATAAACACCTTTTACATAAACGTAAAGATTCTCTCTACATCCCTCATAATAAGAGAAATGCAAATTTAAATTTCACTGAGATGTTATTCTTCATCTATCAGATAGGCAAAAATTGAAAAGTTTGATACTATATTCTATTCCAGGGTTATGGGGCAACAGTCACTCTCATTCATGATGGAAGGGCAAATTAGCACATGCCTTTTGGAGAGTAAGTCAAAAATACCCAAAATTATAAGTGTATATCGTTTTTACCCAGATTTTCTTTTATGAGAATTGATACTATAACTTGCACAAGTGTAATGACTTTCATCCAAAGTTATTCATTCAGAAATATTTGTAAAAGTAAACAAATGGAAACAACCCAAAGATCCATCAGTGGGAGACTGCTCAGATAAACTGTGGTATAATCATACGATAGAATACACAAAACTAGAAAGAGGTATATTGTTAGGTGAAAAAATCAAAGGGTAAATATTATGTTAACTTTCAAAAATAAAATACTTATATAGACCTAAATAAATACTGGAAGATATACAAGCTTGTCAGTGGCTTATGGGGATGGAGATTAGTGAGTATGAGGCTAAAGGAGGATAAGAACGTGAGATTTTTGACTCTACACATGTTCCTAAAATAATTTTTTTGAACCATGTGAATTCATTACCTATTCATAATTAAATAAAAAAAAAATAGAACTAGAGAGAGAGAGAGACAGAGAGAGAAATCCATGAGGGGGTTCCATGAGTGGAATCCAGTATTCTCCCCAGTAACCTATGCCACTTTGTTCTATTTCCTGATGTGAAGAAATTCTTCATTATGGCTATTTTCAGTAGTTTCAGATTAATAACAACTTTGTTTGGCAGTTTTAAAAAATATACCTAGAAGAGTTATTAACCACATGTTCTGAAAGTACAATATTTAAAAGAAGTTTGGCCAAGAAATTGGAAAATATAATAATCCCAGAATAATCTTGCCACAGTTTAAAATGTTCTCTATTACTGGCTGTCTATAATGGAAATAACACATACCTTAGAGACAAGCCACATTTGGGTTCAAATCTCATTTCTGCCACTAACAAGCTTTGTGTTCTTGGATGAATATCTTTACTTCTAAAACTTCAGTTACTGCTCTTAAGGATGGTCATAGTAGTAATATCCATAGTAGCCGTAGTGAGTATCCATTAAGATCATTCAGGTTAAAGATCTGGCATTGGTAGATTTGTCATAGAGGGTAGCTATTATTAGATGATTTCTATATTGTCATTGTGAAAATTCTACAAAGCCCATAGTTATTTGCAAAATAAACGCGGTCTAAAGAGGTCAGTAACATTTTGCCTCCCTGAAATTTCACTCTTTCCAATCTCACTTACCATCAGAACACAGAAAAAGAAAGAAGCAAACAATAGCTCTCAGTAGCAAAACAGATTCTGCAAATATCTGTATGAACGTTTGAGCATTTGACTCTTAGAAGAGCTCTCTGAAAGCCCCCTGTAGAGCTGATTTGGCTTGGATTTCAGGGCAGTACTAAGAACAGAGTTAGAGAAGGGACTGACAGAATCATATCTGCTGCCCAGTGAAAGTGACGAACCATGGTCTGAGACGACAGCTAAATAAAACAAACACAACAACTTAAGAGCATAACATCTGAGAGTTTTTTTTAACTAGGAATACATATCTACATACCCCAATAAGTTGTGAAGACCTTGCTGTTTCAGGCCAGGTCCATAGCAAGTATTTATGCAACAGGTTTGACAAGGTAAGGAAGAATAAAGACTTTCATTAAAAATAGTTAAAATAAAAATTAATGTTGATGCTTAAATACCTGCTTATGTAGAAAACTCAATTGTCTTTAATTATTTATTCCCTGTGTTTTTTCACGAATAGCTAAAGTTTCACTGTATTCAGTACCTAAAGGTTTGTTAGAAATAGAAACTCTAACAGAAAAGTCTGGGCTAAGATGAATAAAAACATCTAAATTAACTCAAAACAAGAAAGCTGCACAATAAATGGGATATTGTTCTTATGTGCTCATGGAAACTCCCGTAAACAAACAGAACCAAGTTACCTGTCCTGCCTTTGATTTAAGGCTTATGCATGCATAGAGCATAGCCTGTAATATTTTCCACCAGGCTCTCAACTCGAGTTATTCCTATTTGTTTAGATTTTGGGATATCCAAGAGCTGAACAGTCACTTTTGCAAGTTGCAAATTGCCTTAAGGGGAAACACTTCAGTTGTTGTGTGTGTAACTTGGTAAATGATACCCGCTTTTGGAGCCATGGAATAGAGATCTTAATTCCTGTTGAGCTTTTGTTTATAGATACACAAGTGTGATGAGGGGGCTTGCCCTCAAAACTTTGCTGCCATCCACTTGGGACAACTACAACTCTTCTCAGCAATAGAACCACAAGAAATTCTGCCATATTTTCCAAACAAGCAGCAATCAAACTGCCAGTGCACCCTCTGCATCACATATTTTGTGGATGACATGTGGCTATGTTCTTTTGGGTCAACATTCCTCCTTTATTATGTGGAGTCCCCAGTCACTCTGCAAATATTCATGCCACTGTTGTGGCTGCTAACTGCAGAAATTATAGGACCAGGATCAGGAAGTGTGTTTATGATGGAAAGTGACAAGTCGCCTTTATTGTTGTTATCATCATCATACAAACAAAATAATAATGAACAATCAACTCATGTTTGTTAATTGAATTCCACTTCAACAATAGAGTACAGATCCATAACCTACAGGTTCCTTGAATTGATGGTGGGGTTGTATGTGTGTATGTGGGAAATGGTGATGGGGAGGGCAGGAGAGAGGTATAGAATCATCTGGGGACTTATTCCAAGTGTTCTTGCACATCTCTATGGCTTTCCGCCATCCCCAATTTATTTGAATACATACTTGTGAGGAAGTTTTGTGGATTTAGAAAAAAAAGTTTCCCAGATGATTCTGATATACTAAACATATAGCATAATAATAACACATACCATATAATAGCAAACATTCATTGAATGTGCTCTGTATGCTGGACACTTTCCTAAACTCTACCTTTTCCTGTTTAAGACCTTTTCTCTGTGATTAATGCAATGAGATGATATTACAGTTTGGAAATTAACTGCATGATGTTATCCACATCCTTTTCCTAATCCCCTTGTGATAATGTTTTATATTTTCATAAGAAAAAATAAAATGGTGTACTGAAAAAACATTTTCTTGTGTGCTGTATGTGGCTTTGAATAGAAAACATTATCCTGAGCCTCAGTTTCCTTATTTGTGGTACATGTGGATAATAAAAGCTTCTTTGTTTATATTGATATATAATAATAGTTATTATTATTATAGTGAGATGGTTAGTTAGGTTCAGAGTGTGGTTAAGAAAGCAGGAAATTTAGGGCTGCAACAGGAGATCAAATTTTACATACCAAGAGGGTTTGGCTGTGCCTAATCTGAGCTAAATATCATGAAGTACAAAGAAATGTATGGTACTTCCTTCCTCCTATAGGTTTTCAGGGCTAAACTACATGAAATAATCAGTGAACAAGACACTTTTTTACCAATATAGGGCTAAGTTCTAGGTCAAAAACTTGAGATTAGACCATGCTAAAATACTACGAACAAAAAGTGTAAAGAAAGGTAGAGGGTAACATGGACTAGATCCACGAAGGAAGTTTGATTGAGTTAGGTCTGGCTTGCAGCAGGTGGAGAGGAAGGGGATATGTTTTCAGGAACAGCACTGGTGGAGGTAGAAGGAGAACTTGTAGTCCTAAGTAATCCTATTGTTTTATTCTACAACCCCCCAGGTCAACCATTTATATTAAAATAAAGAAAATAAATGCAGAGTTATATCATGCAGTGAGTACTTTTGCAGAAGCTTACAGTGTAAGTAAAATATGTACTTCTAAACGATTTTTGCCTCCAGAGGAAGTATCACCTGAGGCAAAAGCTTAGAGCTCTGTGTTATAATTCCTGTAGCCTTATAACACCCAGCATCATTCCAAGTATATTGAGAAGAACTCACTTTACATTTACTAGTGGATTAGAAACATAAGGTGGGATGAGGTGATAGACATGGAACTCTGGGCTTTGCTAGAGAAAGGCTGTGCAAAAGGAGAGTGGGGACCACTACAGATAACCAGCTCTCCTAATCTATTTTCCCAAGGCATGGCCCTATCACAGTTGCATAGCCCTGAACCACCCACCTTGAAGGCTGGGAAGTCTGTGTCTTTCCCACCCCCACCCCCCCCACCCCACTCTAAATACTACTCCTTAACAGTAGACAAAATTTGAGGCTGGGGTGGTGTGATTAATACTAACCTGTCTGGAGGGCACTTCCATCACCCCACGGCCTTCTCATTCTTTTAGATGCTGAGAAAATGCTTTTCACAGCTATGATGACACAGCCAGAAATATCACCTTTTGAAGACATCATAACGGTGAGATATGACACTCTTTCAGCCGTTAGAAGGTTATTTGCTGTAGCCATTAAATACAGCCCTGTCAATCCCACTCACCTGAGCCATATTTCCTCCCTCAATAGATTATCCGTAAATACAGGCTCAGGTACAAATACAAGTAATGAACATTCACAGCTAAAGAAAACATGCACAGTCCAATCTTGCCAAAGGACAGAGTTTCCCCTCTAGGAAGGAAGCCATACTTCCATGGAGGAGGCTCAGCAGAACCGAGAGGCCAGGTCTCCTGGAGGGGTCTCAGACGTTCAGGTCAATGTGACTTCTCCATTCTCTAGTAATGCAGAGCCCTTGCCTCCTAAATTCCAAGAATGTGCCTGACTGCTCATTTGGTGTCCCATCTTCCTTTGCTGCCATTCATTAATTAGAATGAGTTATTAGTAGTAGCTTTAATTCTAGTTAATATTAATATTGGTAACAATGCATTACACATGTGTAGATTCTACAATTTCCAAAGTACTTCACAGGCAGGTAGTATACTCATTTAATCAAATATATTATATATGTATGTATTTATGTATAAATGTATATATTTATGTGTATATATATATGTTTTTCTAATCCAGATGCTTTATTAAATATCTTATGTGTGCTTAGCACTTTCCTAGGAACCTGGTGAAATTAAAAAAAAAAAATGTAGAAAATATTGGGTTGGCCAAAAAGTTTGTTTGGGTTTTTCCATAAGATGTTATGGAAAACCCGAACTAACTTTTTGGCCAACCCAATACATAGTAATTTAACATCAAATTAGGGCTAAAACTTTCACCCTATGCCAGCGTGAAAGAATACTGTGTAATTAAATGTAAGATTGCATAGCACAAGTGACTACTTCTGAGGAGTTTAAGAGAAGTCCCCTGGGATTAGTTTGGCTTTGAGAATGAGAAGTCTCCAAGGGACCTTTATCTGGATTCTAAACATGGGATCCCTGTAAAGAATGCAGCAGGTCATCCCAAGGAGTGAGTAGAAAGATTAGAAGGCAAGAATATTCCTGACATACATGGGACTATTTTCTGGAAGATAATAGAACACTTGAATTGCTCATGAGACTTCCCACATTGAGAGAAATAACCCTGGAAAATCAAGTCTTAGAAATAATTTGTAGATTTGTGTAATACTGTGATGTAGTGATTTCCAAGGATGATCTCCAAATCCAGAAACTTTCCTTGTTCACAAGAGCTCATGTCCCACATCCTTAAATAAATTCTCACTCAAGTGAGGTACAACCCATGGGAAAAACCGTGAGAGACTTAGGACTTGGTCTCATTTCATGGCTCAAGACAGGTCTGTCCACCACAGAGAAAAAATATTAACCTATTTATGAGTTGTGTTTTTGTCTACATACCTATTCACAAAGTTGATGTTGTATTTGATTAACCAAGAGGACACACTTCATGCAGAGGCTCCTGGTTAATAAAAGGAGATTGTATTTCAAAAATATGCATTAATTTCACAAGTTCATTTCTTCCATTGGTCAAATATTTTCATGTGGCAATAGCTCTATTTGTAGAATAAAGTATTATTAAAATCCTTTTGACACTAGAAGAACATGACATACATACTTATAGGCTAAATGTTTTATCACGTCACCAGCTCCCAGATCTTCAGTGTATTCTCTATCTTGAAGCTATAATATACACATAAAATTCATATAAATATGTTTTTATAAATATATATATGTATATGGTGGGGGAAGTGAGTTTGTTTATACACATATTGCAAGGAATTTTATTTTGTGATCTGGCCATTAACATGTCAGGGTAGGAAGGGAGCTACATACAACAGTGTGTGGAAGAGATTTGGTCTGCTCAATTTTGACCCACAACAGTCTGTTCACCATACAGTAGCTGGAAAGATCTTTTGAAAGGTAAAGCAGTTCTCATCAATTTACTGCTGAAAGCTTTCCAACGGTTTTCCATTACAGTTAAAATAAAACTCAAAGTTATCACCACAGCCTAGAGGCCCTTCCTGATCTGGTCCTGGTTTCCTCTTAATTATTTCCTATTGTTTTGTTCACTCTGTCCACGTTGTGCTTTTGCTGCTTTTCAAAGATGCTTAGCACATTTCTGGCCCAGAGCCTTTGCCCTTGATGCTCCCTCTGCCTGGAACACACTTCCTTCAGATCTTCACATTCACTTCTTCACTTTACTGAGATTTCTGCTTAAAGGTAACCTCCTTAAGGAGGCTTTCCCTGATCACTCCATCTGAGACTGGCTTCTTGTCCCTCTCTAGCCCATTGTCTTGCTTTACTTTGCTTTATAGGAGCTAGGACAACCTGACATTATATAATGTATCCACTTGTTATTCATTTAACATACATATTTTCCAAACAGGGATGTCAATTTCCCAAAAGAATGAGTTCTGTTTTGTTTTCTTCTGTATTTCTGACAAATAGTAGATATCCATTAAATGCTTGCTGAATAAATAAAAATAGTAAGATAGCATTTGTTGGATTATTTATTTGTTTATTTACTTATTAATTAATCTATAATTACCACCATAAACCTACTATCCAACCTGAGAACTAGAACATTATCAGAAACTGTCATCTGCCTATGTTGACCCCTCCTTCCCTCACACACTCTGCCCTCCCATCCAAAATATTTATCTTGAATTTTGTGTTATAATTTCCTTCCTTTTGAAATATAGTTTTATTATATATGTATGTATCTAAAACTGTATATTGTTTAGAATATATTCTTTCATTGTTGTTGATATTGAATTTCATTTAAAAATAGTATATCATTCACATGTAATCCCCTGGAACTTTTTTTCACTCAATTTTATACTATTTAGATTCATTGACATTATTTTATTTTGATATTTTTATGTTATATTGTTTTGATATATGTCTATGATCCACTCATTTGCACAGTTATATAGCAGTATTTCATTTTGTGACTGTACCACAGTTTATTTTCACATTGTCCTCTAATGCAGTGGCCCCCAACCTTTTTGGCACCAGCTACCAGGTTTCATGGAAGATAATTTTTCACAGCTGGGGTTGGGGGGTGGAGGGATGGTTCAGGCAGTAATGCGAGTGACGGGGAGCAATGGGGAGTGGCAGATGCAGCTTCGCTGGCTCCCCCGTCGCTGACCTCCTGCTGTGTAGCCCAGTTCCTAACAAGCCACAGACCAGTACAGGTCAGCAGCCCAGGTGTTGAGGACCCCTGCTCTAATGATTATTCTAGTATGGTCCTCTCTCTCAGGAGTTGAGAAAATTTGGCAGAGTCCTTAAGCAATTTGACCAAGGCCACTGAAATAGTGGGGATCTGGGCTCAGACTCTGTATTGAGTACTCTTTCCAATTTGTAGAGACTTGTTAGGGGGTATCTTGAGTGTGATGCCCTATAGTCAGTTGAAAATTGAGCATGTTTTGGACTTTTTTTCCTGAGGCAGCCTCTCCTAGCTCTTTAGAACTGGGCTCACTTCTGCTTTCTTACTTGTAGGTTCAGTTCCATTTAAGTTTCCAAAATAAATATGGTAGAAGGAAGAAGTATATTAATGACCCTAGCTGATGAGATTTTAAATGAAGTCCCCCCAGGATCCGACATAAGAGCTGTTGTTACCAGACAGACTCAGGAGTTAGTGTGCCTCCCCAAGTCCCGGCCTTGTTATTACCAGCTTCTTATTCTCCCACATTGACCCAACTCTGTAGTCATGGTTCTTTCTCTGAACACTATACTATCATCCTTTCAGGATTCTGTTCTTTCTCTAGAAATAGTCCTCCCACATGAAATGCAGCCCAGCCTTGTAGCTTTGCCGTGACTAGTCTTATCCCCTAATTTCTGGGAAACAATATTCTCCCAATATGACAGCATCTGAATCCTCAGCTCTGGAGCCCTGATTGCTTGATCAGAACTCTAAAGCAGATCATTCTTGGATTTATGACAGAAACCATTGTATTTATGGATACAAGCCTTTCACTTAAGCTGCACATCAGGAATTGATCTCCTATATAGCCAGGACAGATTTTCTGAATTCATGGGAAAAAAAAAAAAAAGACTGAAATCAGGGGTGAGATTTGTGACCAAAGACCAGACAGCCTGTAATTGGTCTTGATGGATCTAAAACACAAGTGATATAATCCGAGACAAAGAAGAGTATATTTAATATTGACATAACTTTCTGATGCAGCATCACACATTGTTGGAGACAGTGCACATTGGGATAATACTTTGGAGATCAATTTTATAGCATGTATTTTTAAAGTGTTCATGGATTTTGGCCCTATACAGTTACTTCTGGAAACATATTGTTGAGATCATTTTAAATACAAAAAACTTTTACACACAAAGATGTTCATACAGCATTATATACTTACAAAAAGAAAGATAACAAGCTAAATGTTCATTGGGATAATAAACAAATTAGTTAAATTAAAATAGCTGTAATTTCCATTAGAAGAATAGCATTAATCTTAAAGCTTTTACACTAACTTTGAAAATATTGGCATTGTAATGTTACATGGAAAAATTAAAATCATACATATGGCATAATCACAAGGGTGCAAAACACCTTTCCTCTACTAACTATGCTGGAAAATAAGACTGCTGGAAGTGCTCCAAAATATTCAAAATGATGAAATTATAGCTGTCTTCTAGTTGACTAGGTTTACCTTGTCTTCCTTAGCAATATGTATCACTTTTCCAAGGAGAAAAAATTAACCAAACTAAAATAAATCAAACATGACACCTTGTCAATTATGAACCCAGATAAAAGATATACAGATGAGAGTGAAAAAAGTAGCCTCAAAGAGCTTTAAACTGTGTCCTTCCCTGCATGGATCTCTCACCCTGTTGAGATCAGAGTAGGGAAGCCCTTTCTAGCTGACTGTGGAACATCTGTTTTAGAGACTAACTTCAATAGTAGAAATAGATCCAAGACATAAAATAATTTACTCCATGGTAAAAGTAGACTTTCAAATCAGATGGAATCAGAGGGATCAGTTAATGTGTGTAAATGTATTTAGAACAATATTTGGCACATAGTAAATGCTAAAAATAAAGGAAGCTATTATTATTATTGTCATAATTCAGTACAAGGCACTTACATTGGTGGCTGTCAATTTAGGAAAACAATGATAAAACTTCAGATTAGAAATTAAATTAGAAATTCAAATACTAAAAAATGAATCCATAAACAAACTAGAAGAAAATTCATCACAGAGAAGTCCTTCCTCAGTATAATACCAAAAGTAGAGCCCACTGGGGATTGGAAGGACAATCCCTTTAACCATAAGCAATTAAAATTTTCTGTAGGAAAGGAAGCTAAGAGAAATGACTATCTGAGGTAAATATTTACAAAACAGCTATTTTATTTGTTTCCACAATTTTTAAGATATCATGCTCATTTTCTTTTTTCTCCTTTACATAAGAGTTAATAACCTTATTATGAAAAAGGTATTGCAAATCTATAAGAAAAGAGGCAGTTATTCCAATAATGTAAAAGGAGCAAAGGGGTCAGTGATGTCAGCAACATGGTTGAATAAGACATCCCTCATGTATATCCTTTCCTCAACAACAATAATTTGGCATCCATTCATGGATAAATGTGTCTTCATGAGAGCTTTATGATCCAGGTGGGAGACTGTGAAACTTTGGTGCAGCCCAAGATTGAGAAGAGCTATTTTTAAAAGGCGGGCTCCCAACAAGGCAGCTGACTTGCTGACTGTGGTCTCAGCTACACAGAAACAGCTCTGTACCCCTGAAGAGTTGGCAATAGCCTGTTTGGCTTTATCTACAGTAGGTACAAGAATAAAGAAAGAGAAAGGAATTAAAACATGTCACTATAAAAAATAAATAACAAAAAAAGACAATAGGGGCTTCCTTGGTGGCGCAGTGGTTGAGAATCTGCCTGCCAATGCAGGGGACACGGGTTCGAGCCCTGGTCTGGGAAGATCCCACATGCCGCGGAGCAACTAGGCCCATGAGCCACAATTACTGAGCCTGTGCATCTGGAGCCTGTGCTCCGCAACAAGAGAGGCTGCGATAGTGAGAGGCCCACGCACCGCGATGAAGAGTGGCCCCCACTTGCCGCAACTAGAGAAAGCCCTCGCACAGAAACGAAGACCCAACACAGCCATAAATAAATAAATAAATAAAATTAAAAAAAAAAAAGACAATAAGAGAAAAAGAAAAGAACAGCAACAAAAAAACAACAGTCAAAAGACAGTGAATGAAATGGCAATAATAAGTCCCCATTTATCAATAATCACTTTAAATAGAAAAGGGCAAAATTCTCCAATCAAAAGACACAAAGTGGATGAGTGGATAAACAAACAAGATCTGACAATATGCTGCCTACAAGGGACTCACTTTAGCTTAAGGACACACAGAGGTTGAAAGTGAAGGGGTGGCAAAAAATATTCCATGCAAATGGTAACCTAAAGAGAGCAGGGGTGGCTATACTTGTATAATATGAAATAGACTTTCAACAAAAGTAGGTCACAAGAGACAAGGAAGGTCACTATATAGTGATAAAGGGGTCAATTAATCAAGAGGATATAATAATTGTAAATATATATGCACTCAACATTGGAGCATCTAAATAATTAAAGCAAATATTAACAGAACTGAAGGGAGAAATAGACAGCAATACAATAATAACATTAGGGGATTTCAGGACCCCATTTTGAACATTGGATAGATCATCCAGACAGAAAATTTATAAGGAAACAGTGGACTTGAATGTACTATAGACTAAATTAATCTAACAGTCATATACAGAATATCCCATCCAACAGTAGCAGAACACACATTCTTCTCAAGTAAAAACACATGGAACATTCTCTAGGATGAATTACATGTTGGGCCACAGAACAAGCCTTAACAATTTTATGAAGATTGAAATAATATCTAGTATATTTTCTGACCATTGGTATAACACTAGAAATCAATAACAGGAAGAAAACTGAAAAATTCACAGAGGAAAAGAAATATGTGGAAATTAAATAACACACTCCTGAACAACCAATGAGTCAAAAAAGAAATCAAAATGGAAATCAGAAAGTGTCTTGAGACAAATGAAAACAAAATCACAACTTACCAAATTTCATGGGATGCAGCTGAAAGCATTCTTAGAGGGAAGTTTATAGAGAAATGCCTGCATTAAGAAGAAGAAACCTCAAATAAACAACCTAACTTTACACCTCAAGGGGTTAGAAAAAGAAGAACAAACTAAGCCCAAAGTAGCAAAAAAATAGAAATTATAATAAAGTTCAAAGCAGAAACGTGTAATAGACTAGAAAGACAACAGAAAAAAATCAATGAAATTGAGTTCATTTTTTCAAAAGATAAAGAAAATAGACAAAATTTTAGTTAGACTAAGAAAAGAAGAGAAAGAAATCAAATAAACAAAATTATAAATGAAAAAAGAGACATTATGACTGATACCACAGAAATATCAAGGATCATAAGAGGCTACTATGAACAATTATATGCCAAAAACTGGATAAATTAGAAGACATGAAAAATTTTCTAGAAACATACAACCTACTAAAAGTGAATAATGAAAAATAGAAAATTTTAACGAACAATTAACAACTCCTTAAAAACTAAGGAGATTGAATCAGTAATCAAAATCCTTCCAATAACAAAAAAGCCCAGGAGCATATGGTTTCACTGATGAATTTTAACAAACATTTAAAAAATTAATACCAATCCTTCTTAAACTTTTCTAAAAAATTGAGACGAGGGAACGCTCCCAAACTCATTTTAAGAGACCAGCATTACCCTGATACCAATGCCAAATAAAGATACTACAAGAAAAGAAAACTATAGATCAATAACCCTGATGAATATAGATGCAAAAATTCTCAACAAAATCCTAGCAAAAGGAATTCAGTACCACATTAAAAGGATCATACACCATGATTAAGTGGGATTTATCCCTAGGATGCAAAGATTGTTCAACATATATAAATCAGTAAATGTAATATACCACATTAATAGAATGAAGGATAAAAAGTCACATGAACTTCTCAATAGACGCAAAAAAGCATTTGACAATATTCAACACCTTTTCATGATAAAAGCTCTCAACAAATTAAATATATAAGGAACATACCTCAACATAATAAAGGCCATGTATGACAAGCCCACAGCGAATATCACATTCAACAGTGAAAAGCTAAAAGTTTTTCCTCTAAAATCAGGAACAAGACAAGGCTGCCCACTCTTACCACTCCTATCCAACATAATACTCTAAGTCCTAACCAGAGAGATCAGGCAAGAAAAATAAATAAATAAATAAAAGGCGTCCAGATTGGAAAGGAAAAAGTAAAGTGTTCTTTGTTTGCAAATTACACGATATTATAGACAGAAAACCCTAAAGACTTCAACAAAAATTGTTAGAACTGGTAAGTGAATTCAGTGAAGTTGCAGAATACAAAGTCAATGTAAAAAGTAAGTTACATTTTTATACACTAACAACAAAATATCTGAAAGAGAAATAAAGAAAACAATTTGATATACAATAGCACCAAAAACAATAAAATACTTAGAAATAAAAACTAAGGAGATGAAAGATCTGTACACTGAAAATTTTAAGACACTGATGAAAAAAATTGAAGACACAAATAAATAGAAAAATATCCTGTGTTTGTGGATCAGAAGAATTAATATCATTAAAATGTCCATACCATCCCAAACCATCTATAGATTCAACACAATCTCCATCAAAATTTGAACAGCATTTTCCACAAAAATAGAAAAAACAATCCTAAAATTTGTATGGAACAACAGGAGACCCAGAATAGTCAAAGTGATCTTGAGAAAGAAGAACAAATTGGAAGGCATCACACCTCCTGGTTTCAAGCTATAGTAATCAAAACGGTATGGTACTGTCATAAAAACAGATACATAGAGCAATAGTGGAACAGAGAGCCCAGAAATAAACCCATGCATGCATGGTTAACTAATATTTCATGAGGAAACCAAAAATACTCAATAAGGAAAAGATAGTCTTTTCAATAGATGGTACTGGGAAAGCTGGATATTCACATGCAAATGAGTGAAATTGGACCCCTATTTATATCACCCACAAAAATGGACTCAAAATGGGTTAAAAACTTAAATGTAAGACCTGAAACAGTAAAAATTCTAGAAGAAAACTTAGGGAAGAAACCCCTTGATATTGGTCTTGGCAATATTTTTTAAATATGACACCAAAAGCACAAGAAACAAAAGTAAAAATAAACAAGTAGAATTATATCAAAATAAAAAGCTCTGCACAGCAAAAGAAACAATTAGTAAAATTAAAAGGCAACCTACAGAATGGGAGAAAATATTTGCAAAACATATATCAGATACCAGGTTAATATCCAAAATACATAAGGAGCTCATATAACTCAAAAGTAATAAAACAAACGAACTGAGGATCCAAAGACATTTTTTCAAAGAAAACATACAAATGGCTAATAAGTTACATGAAAGATCCTCAACATGACTAATCATCAGGGAAATGCAAATGAAAAGCACAATGAGATATCACACCTGTTAGAATGGCTATTATCAAAACAGTAAGAGAAGTGTTGGTAAGGGTGTGGAGAAAAGGGAACATTATTGCATTGTTGGTGGAAATGTAAATTGGTACAACCACTTTGGAAACAGTATGGAGGTTCCTCAAAAATTTTTTTAAAAAGCTACTGTATGATTCAGCAACCCTACTTCTGGATATATATCTGAAGGAAATGAAATCAGTATCTTGAAGAGATGGTGATTATTCATTGCAGTGTTATTCACAATAGCCAAGACATGAAAACAACTTAAAGAAAATGTGGGATACATACAGACACACACACAATGGAATATTATTCAGCCATAAAAAAGAAGGAATTCCTGCCATTTTCAACAACATGGATGGACCTTGAGGGCATTGTGCTAAGTGAAATAAATCAGACAGAGAAATACAAATACTGTATGATCTCACTAATATGTGAACCTTAAAAGAAGAGGCAAAGTAATAGAAAGAGAGTAGGATGGTGGTGGCCAGGGGTTGGGGCCAATGGGGAGATGTTGGTTAAAGGGTACAAACTCCAGTTATAAGATGAATAAGATCTGGGGATCTAATATTTAGCAGGGTGACTATAGTTAACTATACTGTATTATATACTTGCAAGATGTTGAGAGTAGATCTTAAATGTTCTCACCACACACACAAAAATGGTAATTACTTGAGATGTATTTGTTAACTAACCTTATTGTAGGAATCATTTCACAATATATATGTGTATCAAGTTATCATGTTGTACACCTTAAATCTACACAATGTTACATGTTGATTACCTCTCAGTAAACAGAAGTGGAGCAAAGGATAAAACAAAGTGTATGTGTATGTGCATGCTTGTGTATGTATGTGTACAAACACATTATATATGTATATATATAATATTTATATTTTATATTCATTAGTTATTGTAGAAATGTGAATTAAAACAACATGAAATACCAGACTTTGTTTTTTTTCTCAAATGAATTGGCAAAGATGAAAATGAAGATAATGCTTGATATTTTCGAGATTAGGGTTTGTGCATTGTTCTTGTGGAATTTAATACTCTTCTGGAAAATTTTTGTTGTTGCTCTTCAAAATTATGGAAGCCACTTTGGTCTATCACATGCTTATGAGAAATGCATTATTTCTTTTATAAAAAGATAGAGGGAACTAGGACTATGGATTCCAATATGAACACAGTGCAGAGTTTCTAGTGGGTAATATTTTTGTTTTATTTTTAAGAAAAAATACTCTTTAAAATAGTTTATATATTAGAGTGTTCATACATCAGCATGGAATCTTTCAATTAATTAAATGCTAATAAATCATCTAGTTCTAAAATTAAGCATCAGATTAAATTAAGATCAGTTAAGTCTAATAGAAACATTGACATATTGTGATGTGCTCCAGAAATATTCTCTCTCTCTCTCTTTCTCCAAATGAACATTAGAATATTGCTCATGATTGAAGGGAAACACACTCTCATAGGAATATATATTAGTAAAAGCTTGTGGCAGAATTTGACAATATGTAAAGTTTAAAATTGTAACCATGCTTTGACAGAGAAGCCTCATTTTCAGGAATTTATCCTAAAGAAATAATCAGACAAATGTTGAAAGATGTTTATACAAGGGTGTTTATTTAAGTGTTGTTAATAGTACTGAGAATTTGGAAATAAACTAGATATTCAGCAGTGGGGAATTGGTTTGAAATTTATGCTATGTGGAGTAGAATATGGTATGTAGAGTGAACCTTTAAGTATTTGAATTTATAAATATAATCACTGAGTTTACTGAAACATAAGATGTTCATAACATATAAAGTTAAAACTCAACCACAATATAGTATGTGTAGTATAATGCTTTTAATATAAAAATCATACACACACTTGTGCACCAATACCCAAGCAGAATCAACTTCCAGGAATAATACTTATATTAAGCAGTATATAATAATACTTATATTGAAACAGCATGTACCTCTAAATGTAGGATTACAGATAACTTTTTTCTCTTTTTTTTTTATGTTTCTACAAAACATGCATATTATTTATTCAACTTCAATATAATCTGACAGTTTCTCACCCAAGCTACCACGTTTGTTCAAGCCACTGTCACCTTTTACTTGACATATTCACTTGGATCCTCCTGAAAGTAGATGCAGAGATAAGAACTAGAGGGCAAGTAATTGGATTTGGGAGGTGATCCAGGAAGCAGAAAGTCCAGTAAAGGAGAAAAACCAGCAAAGTGTGTGTTAATACACTGCTGACTGCTTTGTGGACTGGGGCTTAATCCCACTGTGCTCTGTGTGAATGGACTTCTGAGCTGTCCCATTGAGGGACTGGAAAACCAAGGCATTTAACTCTCCTTGGTAGAGGATTGCCCCACGGTGTCAAATTTCTGGTAGTTGGTACCAGAAATTTGAGCAAACTTCTCTAGCTCTAGAGGAAAATCCTCAGGCAGAGAAACAGAGCTGGGTGTGCTTGTGTGGGGAGGCTGGAGGAGTGTGGGTGGGAGCTGTACATTGTCATTGCAGCTGAACTCCTGTGTGGGTCTCAGGATGTCGCAGAGGATCGTCTACCTGGTACCTCTGAATTTCTGTCACAGTGTCTCAAAAGGTCTGCCTACTTCTACCCTCACCCACTCAGAGCCTATCAGAGCGATTATTTTAAAACTCGAATCATACTATGTCAGACCTTTGCTCAAAACCCTCCGATGGCTTCTCAACTCACTCACCAAAACAAACAACCCCCCTCACCCCAAAGCTTAAATAATCCACAAGGCAGTACCTGATCCAGCCTCCATGACCCCATGTCTCACTTCTTTCCTCACTGGCCTCACTATAGCCACACTGGTCTCCATGCAAGTATTCCTCCAAATACGCATTCGTCCAGGGCCTTTGCAACTAGTTCCCTCAGCCTGGAAGGCTTCTCTCCGCAAATGTGCACTCACCTCAGGATCTGCCCACATGATCCCTTCTCAGAGCAGCCTTCCCTGACTACCATAGGTAAAATAGCAGCTCTCTGACTCTATTGGCCTCTAATCCTATTTGATTTTCCTCATGACAAATGAATGAATGGATGAATGAATAAGCCAAGAGAAATCATCTTCCAAGAGAAGTATAGAATGAGGTAGAGAATATTTCTCCAGGATCATTCCTTCTTTGGTATTTTCAGCTCAGTAGGGCCACTTTTACTAACCCTCCATGACCTTGACAATTCTGCTTAGTCCTGTTGGTTGCTTTGCCACTGACATTCTGAAACACAGCCTTTTGGCTGCCTGCATATATAATATCTGCCAGTGTCACCTGTTTAATCAGATCCCCAGTGCTCCAGGCTGTCTGCTCCCTTGGCTCTCCACATCCTGGAATTACAGGTGGACTGGAGTTCCTGTCACAATGACCTGTCCTAGGCAATCAGTCCAGAGGGCATGGCCTGTGTTCTCATTAGGTCCTTGGTGCAAGTTCTGATCAACTCTGTGCTTGTGTCCTTGTAAGGCCAAATAAAAGAACTTGGTGTGCTGGCACTTAGCCTTGTAGCCCAGACTTCCTTGACAGCACACCCTCCCATAAGCCAAGACAAAATCATCCTTCCATCACCACCTTTCCCAGCTTTACTAGTCTTGGATCCCTGCCCCAACCTCCACCCTGCATCACTGCTATGACTGCTTATGAAACATGAGGTCTACCCACAACTCTCTTCTCCCATGATTCACCTGAAATAGTGACAAGGTTCAACACTGAGAAGTGATAATATATTCCCTCCAAAGAATGTGGAGTGTTTGGAAATGTGCCCGGGCAACCCATTCTTAGCACCCAGAGACACCCAGGTCATTCATTTACCCAAGAGAGGGAAATGAGGTTGAGTTTGGAAGTCCCTAGTGTGCCTCATAGAAGGGAGACGTAGAGTTGACATTTCTGTTTAAATCAGTAGCATTTAATCCCATTTGGTGACATGCAGTTCTCTTTGGAGCTATTCTGTTGCATCATATCCCATTCCATGGGTAACAAATGCACACTTAAGTACACATAGCTTTGATGCCAAAATTCATTTTCTGATATACTATTATATTGTAGTTTTAGTTTGAAGTTATGAGACTGAATTTTCAAGAGATTGCTAGTAAAATTTGTTTCTCTAACTCTCATAACTAAATTCTGTTTTTAACATGAATCACCTGAACACATTAGAAAAAGTAATTATTTCTATACTTAACTATACCTAAATGCCTGTAAGGAAGTCTCATAGGGGCTTAACGGCATTCAGATGTCTTCCTAATACTCCCAAGTTTGAAATGATCAAAAGATTGCTATATATGTTTATCCTCAAATAATTTGGGGTTTGAATGAAAGTCATTCCATAAATTTTTATTATATCCTAGCCCTTAAAGAGATTTCATTTCAGCAATATACTGACCTTTTGCAATCTTATGCTATGTTTGTGACAATTAACCCTAAAATGTGAATTTACATCTATATGAGAATAAACATTTTCTCAATGTTGATTCAAAACCACAAACACTATATTTCACAGAAATAATAAATCTTCAATAGAATTATTTATTAATCTACATTCTTACATTTGTGTTTCTCCTTAATATAATTCAAATAACTTTTCTTCTTCCCTTCCTTTTCCACAGAATGCAATTCAACCTTACCTGCAACTCTGTGTGTAAGATTGTGCTTGAGGCTTTGAGATACACAACATGATTGGATACAGGTTTTAATTTTGAGAAAATTACTTCCTCTCTGTTCTCAGAGATAGGGTTTGTTGTAAACCAAGAAACCACTCTGTGTAGAATTCACAGCTAATAATAAAATAGCCTACTAATTATTAAATGCTCATTTTGTTCTAAGTATTGTGCTACTTTGCATCTATTATATAATTTTATTCTCGTCCCTATAAAGTAGGTACTATCTTTCTTTACCAGATGAAACAACTAAGGAATCTTCCCTATTTGATTTGATTGGGGGACTTCTAGTTCTATCTTTCTACATTCTGATGTAGCTGTCTTCACTCATTTGTTTGTATATTTATTGAAAAAAATGTTTTTCATCTCCTACTCTATGTAGAAGTATATCAGGAGCTGTGTTAGGAGCTGCAGGAAACACAGAGAGGAATGAGATTCAAACCCTTTCCCTAGAATTTAAAATACAGTTGTGTATCATTAGGTGACACAAACTTCCAAAACAATAACACCTTAAAATCTTAGTGGCATAACACAATAGAAGTTAATGACTTCTCACCATAGTGTTTGGTGGGCTGTCTTCCATGTGATGATTTCAGGACCCAGATTCCTTTCATCTGGTGTTTTTGCCATCCTTTTGCTCTAGAGTCATTCACTTATAGCTGGTGGATGGGGAAAAGAGACACAAGATAGGCCTGGTTAGGCCATGGTGCACATCACTCTGTTCTATTGACCAGAGCTCAGAACATGGCCCTGTGTGATTTCAAGAGTGGCTGGAATATGTAGTCTCACTGTGAGCACAGAAAGAAAAGAATATGTACAATAGTAGTAGTCTCTCAACCAGCTCACTCCTCTGGGCATCAAATATACCTTCACTCCTCCATAGAACACTTGTCCTTGCCCCATGGAAGACAACCCAACAATCTATTCTGTGCATCCAGCTCAATGTTCAGGCACTCTGGGTGATGCATGTCCTATCCATGAGGATAGTCCCTGTGTGACTCCCTATGGTCTGGTGACCTGTGAACTCTAAGGACAAGTTTTCTGCCCTCCCATCCCTACCCCCACAACTCCCCACCCCACCTTCCCACTCCCAGTTTACATTGTAAAGTAGGGACAGTATAACAGCTATAAAAACTCTCATCAGCAAAGTTCCTCAACAATTATGAAATCCTGCTGGGTGACCCTTGTAAAGGTTCTTTATGGGAGGGGTTGAGGAAGTTCTGGATGAGACCTTGATTATAACTCTGGGAGAAATTCCTTTGTGCACTGTTTTTCATGGACCCTCTTTGAACATTTTCCCTATGGACACATTGGAAGTTGGTGTCGGGGAGTTTGTCCTTCTTGAGGGCTGTCCACCATTTGTCACCTATTTTCTGCTGGTGCTGGTTTGGGGGCTCAAGTGTTGTTTTAACTCTTACATAGTCACAGTTTTCTGTGGTAAGTCTATTTGCTTCCAATTATTTCCATGGGTTAGTAGCCAATCCTTAGTCTCTTTACTAATGATGATTCTCAAACCTGAATTCTTTCTTCCCCCTTCCAAATGACTTTCTCTGTAACCTAAATGGACAGTAAGCTTGAGGGAGGAGTGGAAGGAAGGGCCTAACATCCTTAATCTGATCTTTAACAGTTGTTGGAGCTTCTTTGAATTACAAATGAAAAGACTTATTAGGCCTGCCTGATCAGCAGGATCTCCTTTAGAAAACTAAACAGCAGAATAGAACAAAACTCAAACCAACCAACAACAAAAAAAGTGGCAAAAATTAAAACTAGTAACCACTCTACAGCAAGGATATGTTTATGTTGTTCCAATGCTTCTGACTTGCAGTTGGAAGGGTGAGGCCCACCTTGTCTCATGTAAAAAAAAATCCATGGAAACAGATGAATTTATGAAAGCAGGAAGACATTAGGTAAATAGTTTTAGAAGTCATTCATTCCCATTCATCATCATATTGTAGCATCTTCCAAGCCCAAGAGTAAAGAGTTAAGCACTTACAATTGCAGGAAAGAGTGAATGAGCAAATTCTTATTGAAAGCCTCTGGAAAATTCATTCCTTTGGGTTGGCAGTTCCAAATAGGATCCTGCCATTCCTCAGTCTTCTCTCTATGGACATAAATTGCTCCCCTTGTTTGTCCTAAAGATGAGTCTCCTATTTTGGAAGACAATGCAATGTAGTAGAAGGAATACTAATTTTGAAATTGGTAGGTTCTGTTTGCAGGCCATATCTGTTTATGTGCTAGGTAACTCTGAGCAAATTACCTAACCTCCCTTTAGCACATTTTACTCATTTGCAAAATGTAGGTAATGGTGACATATCTTCCATAGCATTACTTGAAGGATCAAATGGACTAATGGATGGGAAAGCAGTTTCAAATGTAGTAGTTATTATAATTGGCCCTCAATAAATGATCTTTGATAAAAATGGTCAGTTTCTAACCCCATTCTCTTTCTCAGAAGGATTGTAGATATAGGGCATTAATCTCAAAGGAACAGAGCTTGCTGTTGGCACCTTCTCCTACCCAACTCAGAAGATTATTGGAGAAGTGGGAGCAGAACTCACTTCACCCTGGCACTCTTTCTCTAGGCAAAACCCCAACTCCTAGAACTTTGTCCTTATGGTATCAGTGTGACAAGTGCAAAGAGCACTGGGCTGAAAGTTCAATACACACTTGCATTTCTTCGTTATTTTGTTCATTCATGCATTATTTCAGCAGATGTTATTGAGGGCCTATGATGTATCCAGCACTGTGCTAACTTGCTGTAACTGTGGAGTTGAGTATTTTAACCATCCCCCACCCCCATATTAATAGGAACTTGATGGAGTCACCTAAACTCTTAATGTGTTGGTTGACTCAACTGTCCACAGTGATCAGCCCTGCCCTGTCTTGCTCACAGTTTTTATGACAGAACAGCTTGGAGAATGCTTTGTAGAAATAAAAGGACTAGACAAATTATGAGGTGTTAGTGTATTATTAGCATTTCTTGAGTAGCCTTTGGCATATGGCATGGCTACTGTGCTCAGGTAAGACAACCACAAAAGAAAGCTGATCATAAAGAAAGAGAGAAACTATTGTAGTTTAATGACATTTTGTTGAGTGCCAATAACTGAACCCAAGATTCTTTCATGATTGAGTTTGGTGTGAAGTCATGGCTGTGAGAAAAAATGAGATGTGAATTCAAGGAGAATAAGAGTAGGTGTGGGAAAGTGGATATAGTGACTATTTTGGAGTTTTTAACATGCTGTCTCACAGGAGTGGGCTGGCAGGGCAAGATATGTCTGATGAATACATGGGATAGCAACATGAAATTAGCTTTGGTAATAATATTAGTTAGCATTTATACCATACGTTGCTTTCAAAGTACTTTACAACGGTTAATTGGGTAATTGCATCCCTGTGAATTAGGTCAGCATGGTTATTTCTCTTTCACCTCATTAATCCCTTCTTCTCCTTAGCTAGCTAAGGCCCTTAGTCACCTAGTTACACATTCAGACTTTAGTTAGGTGTGTCTTCATGAAACATTGCATTAGTCTTAAAGGGTAGACAGAAGAAATGGCTCAATGATACTCTAATGTCTTCTTTGTAATGCTAAATGCAGCCTTATTTATCAAACTTAGCTTATGGAGAACTAGTTATAACACCTTAAAGAGCTACATTCACACTTTCCTTCTGCTTCCAATAAGAGGTAGACCACTTATTCTCATACTATGTGGACTGTGTTGAAAAACCTTTGGATACATGACACAGAGAAGTGTGTTCTAGTGTGGCTTCTGCCACTTACTAGTTTATTAGATGTAATGATTCAAAGTCATCCACACTTCAACAACCTTTGTAGATTTCTAAGCTTCAGAGTTCATCTTTGTAAAAATGTAAATAATAATACCTGGACTGCTTTCTTCCCTGGTGATTTTTGAGGATGATACAAAAATCTTAATTTAGGGAAGGTTGTATGACCAAATAAGATATGTTAGTATAATTGGTTAGCAAGGTTTTAATGACATTAATCAAAAGATGGCAACTATATAGTGTCACCATCTCTTCTCCTGGGCCTATGGGCTGACATTACTAATTGATCGTGGCCCTATTTTTTTCTTTTTTCTTCTTTTTCCTGAGCTAAGCCTTAGTCTCAGAATCCTTCTCAATGTAGCTTTCTTAGCCACCACTACTGACTAATTGGAATTGGTACAGACAAGAAAAACATTTGCCAAACCCAAATCTAAATCTCTTCTGTTGTTTATGTTTATTTTGTTGTCTTCAATAGGCTATATATATATATATATATATATATATATGTTTTTGAAACAAAATATTTTTTAAAAAGTGAACAGTCTTCTCTTAGTCCTCTTGTCTTCTGCTGTTTCTAAAGTGAAAATCTTCTTCTCTGGCTTATTTACATGCTCTGATAAATATTGTCTCAGGAAAAGGAAAATTAAAGGACATCTCAAAGTAACGTTGGATAGATTAGGAGGTATCTATTAGGAAGTTCTGAATCAAGACAATTCATTTCATTGTAACTCTTGGAACACCTTGGCTGGAAAATCTAATCTGTAAAAGTCTAATCTTTTAGCCTATATCCCATGCTAGGTTAACTTTATTTAAATAAAA
This sequence comes from Eubalaena glacialis, assembly GCF_028564815.1. Classification (NCBI taxonomy): domain Eukaryota; kingdom Metazoa; phylum Chordata; class Mammalia; order Artiodactyla; family Balaenidae; genus Eubalaena; species Eubalaena glacialis. The sequence continues at coordinate 30,196,528 of NC_083730.1, forward strand.
TAAGATCTTAACTCTAGTTGAATTGAATCTAGGTGCTCATGTGATTTGACCATGTTCCAAAATTAGCTTCTGTTTTCAACCTCTGGATGTGTTTACAGTTTGAAGTTAGTAATAAAAACTCATAGAAATATTAACATCACCAACACCTGGGATGATTGAAGCACTTTTTTTTTTTTTTTTAAAGAATCTCTCTTTTTTAAGAAAAAAGAGAGATACTTTTTTTTTTCCCTGCTGGACTGGAAAGGAAAGTAGCCAGGGTGAGTTGTGAGAAAAATTCCCATTTTTAGTGGGGATGCCTCTGTAAGATTTAGGCAGATGAAGTAGCGTCCGTGGAAATTATAGGATATAAGGATTCATTTTCTAACTCAAGATTTAAAGGTATATCACATGAAAGTGATAGATCATTATGCTGGACTATATCTGCAGCAAACTTGTTATGACTACTATTCCCTTCTATGGTATTCTCTGCATTATAGAGAGGAAGTGAAAGACTCCTTTTCCCAGAATCCCTTCTCTCTATGGTTTCAAGTTAGAGTTTATCAGTGAGAGACATTTGCATGTTATTTGGAAACAGGAAAAGAATAAGAAGTCACTATCCTTTGGAGATAGTTTCAGCCAAATTCATGGGAAGATGAGTGATTCACAGTAACTTCTTGGTGAGAGCCACTTGGTTCACCTCTGAGAACTGAGAGATTTGGTACAAACTTCTCAGGGATTTTTGAGAATTGAAACAGCTTTCCAGAGAGCTCCTGAAACTCTCTGCTTTGGTGTAAAATCTTTAGTGTCTGCTTCCCCAGCCTGTGATTTCAAGTTATTATAATAGTGAAGCCCCTATTTCCTGACTTAAGCTCTTTACATTTGGAATACAGGGGTTTTTATTTCTTGACCGAACTCTAACTAATAGAGGGTTTTAAGTTTTCACCCTGCAAATGGTTGTGAGACAATGGAACTTTAAGGATGAAATTTCGAATTGATTCTCTAATAGAATTATGATTGAAGACAGTAATAACTTCACTGCCAGTACAAAATGGGTCTCTGATAGTCCATGGTATGCAGTAACAAAACAGTTATTTACATTATCACCTCTAAATTTCTGGATTTTGTATATCTATAGTAGGCAAGATTTTGGGAGGCAAAGTACCAATAGTAGTAGTAGTAATAAAACTTTACAGTGGAAAGAGTACAAGGAATGTGGAGTGGGGCTAGCTATTTCTGAGAGCAATGTAGAACTTAAAAAAAGAAAGCAAGCATTTTAAATTAGTTATTCAAGGAATGAAATAATACCAGACACTATGACTTTAATTAGTATCTTGAAGAAAATCCTTTTTTCTTGTATCCACTGGCCAATATTTAAAAAACCCAAACAAAAGTATAATCCCAAAGGTGGGTAAACTGAAATTCAAAGTGAATGTACAGGCCTACTAGGTCTCTTATACTAAAGTTAGAGCATTAACCAAGAAGGAGCGGAACCTTGAAAATCATAGGGAGACATTTGGGCAGATTTTGAAGAATGTAAGTACCTTGAAAACCCCAAACTTACCAGGCCCCCTGTGCCAGCAGAAGCAGCACCATCTGTTTTGATGCCTTACCACCCTGTAGTGGTTTCAACTCAGGCATTCACCTTGCAAGAAATATGGATTCTCTTTTAGACCCACAAGCTACCTTTCTTTGCTTCCAGACTCATAATTAGACTTAAGTCCTGGTAAAAGCCAGGAGGATAGGAATAAAACATAACTTATGATTGAGAAGCAAGAACCACACACCCAAAAATAATTATAATATTTTGTCAACTTATAGTGGTTTATGTGTAGGACGAGATTATATGTGTTAGGCCAGGGAGTAAAGAGTTTAATGTTAAATTGGAGTAATCACAATAGAAAGTCATGGCTTCTGACCCAGTTCTCAGACTTAACTTCACAGATCCAAGATTTTTTTTATATAAATTTATTTATTTTTTATTTATTTTTGGTTGTGTTGGGTCTTCATTGCTGCGGGTGGGCTTTCTCTAGTTGTGGCGAGCAGGGGCTACTCTTTGTTGCAGTGCATGCGCTTCTCATTGTGGCAGCTTCTCTTGTTGCTGAGCACGGGCTTCAGTAGTTGTGGCACATGGGCGCAGTAGTTGTGGTGCATGGAGTTAGTTGTTCCGTGGCATGTGGGATCTTCCCGGACCAGGGCTTGAACCCGTGTCCCTTGCATTGGCAGGTGGATTCTTAACCACTGCGCCACAAGGGAAGTCTCTCAAGATTCTTAAGTAGAGGAAAAGTTGTGACCACATTAAAGGAGGACTTTACTCCACTGTCAACATGTACATCATGTATCTTCCTCCTGTTCTTCCTCAGACTGACTTGAGGTTATTTGTAAGAGTGACTCTGCATCAGAGTCACTAGGTATTCTATACCTAGAATTCTGAGTAATCATTTGACATCCAAATTGATGCTTAATTCTAGAGGATTCAAAATGTCCATTATTCTACAAATGTAGAATAGAAATTTATAAAGTTCAAGTGATGAATGGAGCTTTAGCCTAAATTCCATGTCAAACAAGGTTCCGTGATACACAAAATTCCAGTAGTTATTTCTTAGTTCCTGAATGAGTGGTTGTAATAAAGACACTTAGAAGTGGCAAAATCCTCCACATCCTTCCTGACCTGTGGAAAGACAGCTACAGTGATTAGAAAAACCAAGTGATAGCTTATCTCCACCAAAATAAAAAATCATAACCAATACAACATACTAGGGGAAATTACAGAGATTAGTGGTATGATCAAAGACTGGAATAGGTGTACCTGGCCTCTCCTAAATACAGATGGAATTTGGAGAATAAAAGTGAATTTTTGTGAACTTAATCAGGTGTCAGCTCCAAATGTAGATGCTATTTCAGATACAGTTTTCGATTTGTTTTGTTTAGTTTTTAATTGAACAAACCAACTAAACTCCTGATGTCTGCTATCCAGCTACTGCTCTGGTAATTATTTTTCTCTTCTATTTCTGTTAGCAAAAAAAATAAAATCCTATAAACAGTGTGCTTTTAGTTGGCATGGATAGAAGTCAGTATACATTCACTATCTTACTTCAGACTCTATCACAATTTAGCATATAGGGATCTTGACTGTCTCACTATTACAAAGGACATGATGCTAATGCATAACACCAATGACATTATGTTGCTTGGAAATGATGATCATCATGTTGCAAATAAACTAGATGCCTTGGTAAGTCATATGAAAGTCAGAAGGTAAAAAAAAAGCTCAGTAAAAATCCAGGTATTTCCCACCTTGAGGAAGTTTTTAGTTGTCTGGGGAGTACTGAGATTTCCTTGCAAAGGTGAGGAACAAATTGTTGCATCTTGTACCTACTACCTCTAAGAAAGGCCACAGCATTTGTGGGCCTCTTTGAATTCCAGAAACAACTTATCTATATGAGGGCATGCTAACCTGACCCATTTATCTGTTGCCAGTTTTGAGTTGGGCCCAAGTAAATTCTGTAGAAATTATAAGGTACTCTGCTTCTTGAGCTCTCAGACCAAGCAGATTTCATGGTGCTCAAAGTGTCTTTAGAAGATAGGGAATGAATGCTTCATAATTCCAACAGAAGAATCATAGCACTGATTCTTAGGATTTGGGGGCAAAGCTATGCTGTTTCTTGTACAAAACTATGGTTCTTTTGAAAAGCACCTTCTGCTTTCTACAGGGCCCTGGTAAAGATGAACATTTACTCTGGGACACCAAGTTGTTATATGACATGAAATATCCACCTGTAACAGGTGATTCTCAAAGTCATGAATCTGGGCATACTTGGCAGCATTCTATCACTCCATGGAAATGGGATATACAAGCTTGGGCTTGATCAGGATCTGAATACATAATTGAAGTGTATGAGCACATGACTAAGATTCTATATCAGCTAACTTTTGCTGCATAGCAAGCATCCCAAAATTTAATAGCTTAAAATACAACCATTTATCTTATAATTCTCACAATGTAAGGGTCAGTTAGGTCATTCTTCTGGTCTGGGCCAGTTTCGCTGATCTCTGCTGGGTTTTCTCATGTGTCTGCTGTTACCTGGCAGATCAGCTGATTGCTGAAGGATCTAGGATGGCCTCATTTACATGTGTGGCTGTTGACAGGCTATCAGTGGGGGCAATGAAAATGACTGGACTATGTATCTCTCATCGTTCAGAAGGCTAGCCCAGGATTTTTCACAAAGAGGTTGCAGAATTCCAAGAAATGCAAGAATAGGAACAGTGAGGATTCTTGAGGCCAATGTTCAGAAGGCCAAGTTACTTCTGCCACATTCTATTTGATAACAAGGATAATAAGGACGCCCTAGATTAAAGAGATGGGAAAATAGATTCTACCAGTTAATGGCAGGAACTTCAATGTGTCATTGCCAATTTTAAGCACATGCATAGATTTCCATGGCACTTATTATTCTTGCTACAATGATACCTCTTCCTCAATCATCATGTATGGCTCCGTGGGAAGTTCTCTCTTACCAGAAGACTAAGGAAGAAAAACAATGAACCTGTTTTAAAGATAATTCTGTACAATATGGTAGAATCACCCAAAAAGTGGATGACTGAGTACAATGGCTCCTCTCAGGAGAGCATTTGGGGATAGTGCTGAAGAGAAATTCATCTAAGTGGGCAGAACTTAGAATAGCACACATCTTTTTTCAGTTTTCTTGGAGGAAAGATGACCAGGGGTACACATTTATTCAGGGATGATTAGGCTAGATGGTCATGGATGTAGTAAGAACACGATTAGAACACTGGTAATAACAGTCTATTGGAGAAGTTTGTAGAAGGGCCTAACAGAATACATAGAGAATATGGAGATATTTATGTCCAGTTAAATGCATAACAAAGAGTAACTACTGCTGAAGGGGTTTTCACAGGTTAGGTGGATAAGAAGACCTGTGCTGCTTATGTTATTTAGCCTCTTTCCTCAGATACCCCGGTCATTGCTCATTGGTTTCATAAACAAAATCTGGGTCCCTGATGGTGGTGGGGGGTGGGGGTTATGCATGAGCTCAACAACATGGACTTTTATTCATTAAGGCTGATCTGGCTACCACAGAGCTGAGTGTCAAAACTGCCTATAGAAAAGACCAACAGTGAAACCCTTATATGGTACCATTCTCTGGGAGAAGAGACTGTTACTTGGAGACAGGTGATTAGAATGAACCTCTTCTACCACAGAAAGAATAACAGTGTATCTTCACTAGAATATATACAGTTTAGATTTGTATTTGCTTTTTCTGCCCTCAGAGGTACCTCCAAAACCACCATTTTGGGACATACGGTCATGGAATACCCTGCCAGGTAAAGATTCATTACCAACTGAGGACAAAGGAAACATGGAATGTGTGGTATAAGAAGGAAATTATTAAGCCAACTCTGGCAACTGTGATGAGTTGCAAAAATGAGAACTTTGGAGTTATGCATATTTTCTTCCTTGCTTTTTTGTATTTTACATATTGACCAATTCTTCCCTTCTCCTTTGTGAATCTCCTATTTCTAATAAAAGATATGTGAATATATTATTCAGGGTTTAAGTTAGAGGATAGCAAAGGAAATTTGGTCTAAGCTTAAAAATGAAGGACATTACTGAAAGATAAAATGACACATAGGGCTTTACGTCTACTTTTTGGGCAGAAAATGAGTATAGTTACACCATGTCAGATCAAAATGATGTTAATATCTTATTTGAAGGTTAAATAGGGTAAATCATGTGTAGGAATGCTGAGGTGAAGAATGATGTAGTCTCTGCTAAACTGTCTATTGTCAACTGGGCATCAATACCATACCTTCCTAAGGTCTCCTCTGTATTGCAGAGGAAAAACCAAAGTCTACATTTCCCAGGATCTCCTTTCATATATAGTTTTAGTTTAGCATTTGCCACTTGCATAAGGTTTAGAAGACAAAATGCAGGCGAAGCTACCATTCTCTGGAGGCTGTTGCAGCTAGATCTGTGAGTAAATGTGAAATATGCAGGAGTTTTATGGTGAGCTCTTGAGAACCACTTTGATTACTGGTGCAAACTAAGATTATTGGTGGGAGCTTCATGGAAGCTCTTGTGGATTGAAGGGAATTTCTGGCAAGCTCTTATGAATTATTGGCTTTGGCTTCAGTGAACTTTGTTCTCCAAGCTCTTCTAAAAGTTGACTAAGCCCCTTATTCTTATATAAAACCCTATATATGCAGAATAACTTCTACTTTCTTTCCTAAAACAACTGGAGGGATCTATAGTGATTCTTTAGACTAGTGATTGCCAATATTGATGAATATGAGAGTCTGCTTGTATAGTTTACATCTTATGAGGGAGAACATGCCTTATAGAAAATACTCTAAATTTAGTAAGGCTTTATTAAAATTAATTTGTATTTAATTAATCATAATGGAATCTATATACATTAAAATACATTCTTGAGATGTCATTCATTCAGTTTTTTGGGAACACATATGCATTCAATGACTCCTTGTAGTTAACCTTGTCTCTCTTAGCTGTCCCTGTATCATTTCATCCCAGGGAAGAGAAATGGAAGACTGGAAATTTGACAACTGATGGTGTGGCTCAATACCCTCACTTTTTCAATAAGAAGTTTGAAATTTAGAAAAAGTGATTGCCTTTGATTACCCAGCTAGGACTAAAACAAGCACATTCTCATTCATAATAGAAGATAGTTCCCAATAAAAAGCATCCCTATCCCAAAATGTCATTAAGTTTACAATTCTTTACTACTAGTTTTCTCATCTCTTAAATTTCATTTTGGGCTTAGAAATGTTGTTTGAAAATGCAGACACCTTGTGAGATCAAGCAGAGGCCTGTTAGTTATACATGCATCTATATAAATTGTTTTCTCTCCAAAACTGAGTTGAGCCAATGAAAGAGTGTGGTGGCCCTCACTGAGCTGCAAGGAAGAAAGTGTCTTTTGGAGCTGTGATCTCTCACTCAAAGTGATACTTCGTAGGGTAAGGCCAGCCTGATGTAGGGGATGAGTTTATGTAGCCAGATTTTATTCCAGGAAAACCAGATACTGGGCTGTTAAGAAAAAGTGCAGAAAAGAAACCTGGAAAACCTTCCCAAAGGTGTACGTACTTAGCCTAAATTTGAGGTTTATCCATGATTGGCTACGAGAACTGTGTAACTATATCCTCATGCTACTATCGTCATACAGCAAATGTGTTTGCTCTCTGTCACATTTTAGATAGTGCTAAAAGAAACCTATGAAGACCTTGCAGTGAATAAAACACAGTCCCTTTTTTCACGGAGTTTGCATTCTAGCTGCCATGCTGAGTGTAGGAGAAGTGAAAGACAGGCTCCCTGTCTTCAAGGAGCTTATAATTTTGGGGGGAGACAAGAATAATATACTAGACCAAAGAAAATACAAGATTAGGCAGAGTCAGTTACTAAATTGAATGATTTGGATGACATGAGAAAGATAAGGCTTATTTTTCCAGGTAGAAAGTTGTAGAATATTTGCAAAGAAAAGCCTGAATGGGGCACATGAAGCAGTCATACAACTATTATAGGCAGGAATACCTTGGTTTTTATATTTTCCATAGCAGCCGTCTGTATATTGGAGCAAACTGTTTCAAAGTGAAAACTGAAGTATGTTATCTATGGATTAAGTATACTGTCAGTGCATTCTACATAGATTCTCCAGATCAATTATTTTTCTGGGGCATGTGTGGCAGCTTGGAGGCTCTGCTTGATATGCAACCTAACTTGGCAGCCTGGCCGGGTAAGAGGGTGTTTCCAGAGGACCTGGGAAGGTTGAGGATTCCATGCACACTCCATAAGTGAACATAGAAGACAGAGAAAGTTCAATATAGACAGTAAAGACGTAAGAGGCCAAGAAGTTATCATCGGGCTATCCAGGACAGATCTAGATCATAGAATTTGTGAGTACATCTCCAGTATGCAGAAGATATCAAAACTGTGTTGGTATCCTTGGCTGAATTTATTTCTTTTATTTGTTCATTCATTCTTTCAGCTACTCAAAATGTGCTGGACACTGTTCTTACTATTATACCATCTGTTGGGGGAAAGTAAAGAGAAAGAGATTCATTGCCCTGCAGCTTGATAAGCGCCTGCAATTTATGTATGTGCAGGCTGTTGTGGGAGCACACTGCAGGAGCTTTTATTCCAACTGCTGTGTGGGTGGGCGGGGAGGAACAGGTGTGAGCATTCACCAGCAGAGGCACACAGAGAGCGCCCAGGTGTTCATGCTCCTACTTAAGGTCGAGGGCCAAGGAAGGCTTTTTGGGATTTTCTTTTGGTAAGTAATTAATATGTGTTTCAAGTTAAATGCCAAGAGAATGAAAGGACCTCACAGGTGCTAACTGTTATTAAAATAAGGAGAGCCTTGCTCATCTTGCTCTGTCTAACTTAGTGGTTATTCTTAACACTACCTGTAGATTAGAATCACCTAGGCAACTTTGGAAAAAAAAGGCCAGTGCCCAGGTCTCATCTCTAGAGATTGGATTTAATTGATTTAGGGTGAAGCCTGAGGGGGTGGGGGAGATAAATAACTCCCCAGGTGATTCTAATATACAGTCAGGGTTGAGATTCAATGCAAGTAACTCAAAGCACTCTTTTCTCTTATCGTAATAGTTTTCTGAGACCACTTAATTTTCATCTCCTTTGTGAAGTCTTCTCTGCTTTGTCCATCTGTTTGTGTATTACTGAACTTTGCCATCTGTAATACCCAAGCACCTCCTGACCAATACTCTAACCTACTTAAAAGAGTGGGGCATTTGCAGCAAGATGGATGGACCTAGAGATTGTCATACTAAGTGAAGTAAGTCAGACAGACAAAGACAAATATCATATGATATCGCTTATATGTGGAATCTAAAAAAAAGGTACAAATGAACTTATCTACAAAACAAAAATAGAGTTACAGATGTAGAAAACAAACTTATAGTTACCAGGGTAAGGTAAGGGGGAGGGAGGGATAAATTGGGAGATTGGGATTGACATATACACACTACTATATATAAAATAGATAACTAATAAGGACCTACTGTACAGCACAGGGAACTCTACTCAATACTCTGTAATAACCTATATGGAAAAAGAATCTAAAAAAAGAGTTGATATATGTATACGCATAATTGATTCACTTTGTTGTACAGCAGAAACTAATACCACATTGTAAATCAACTATATGCCAATAAAATTTTTAAAAAAGAGCAGGGGTTATGTCTTTTATTGCTCTTGCATCCTGGAAACTTGACTCTCAGATCTGGCTAAATTATTCAGGCTGTGAATCAGAAGTATAATTGTTTTTAATGTCTGCTGATGTTTTACACAGAAATTGGGATATTTCATAAAATATTAGTGCTGCAAGGGACCTTAACAAACCCTAATCAGATCCCTTTCATTTTATAAATGAAAATATTCAAAGACAAGTCACTTCTCTGAGTGCACAGCATTGTTGTGTGATTGGTTGTAGAACTCTCTGAGTGCCTTCCCTCTGATGCCTCAGAGGCTCTCAGGATGCACTTGTGGCATTAGGAGGAGAAGACTGGTACAAATTTGTACTTTTCCTAGAGTACTAACAACGTTAAAAACAGAGTGGGAATTAGACTATGTTTGGCTCAATGTAAGTTGAATGGGTACTCAAGTCCCTAGAAAGGGGAATAAAATGAAGAAACTGGTGTTTAGGTTAAGCAGTTCTCAGCCACATTCAATTTTGTCCTCAAAGGGGCATTTGGCAATGTCTGCAGACATTTTTTGTAGCAACAACTGGGAGAGTGCTACCTGCATCTAGAGGGTAGAGGTCAAAGATCCCGCTAAACATCCTACAACGCAAAGGATAGACCCTCACAACAAAAAATTATCCAGCCCCAAATGTCAATAGGTTGAAAAACCCTGCAGTGGATGTTCTTGTCAGCTCAGGAGAGAGGGCAAGGCCAAGAACAAAAGATAGAGAACTGCCATTTACAAACTGTATCTCCAAACATAATGGCCAAATAATTTCTTCTGTCAGGATAATAAGATGGTGAGATGTTTGATTACAGGTGAATCATTTTAAGAGCATTTGATAGTGAGATGAAGTGGTGATGGACACATTGTTAACCAGTATTCTCACAAGGAAGTTCTAAATTTATCATTAGATTAATCCATTGTTTTGCTTATGCACAAAGGTCCTCTGAAGATAACTTTTGACCCTTTTGGGTCTGAGAGCCATACACTTGGTCCAAAGTCCCAGCATTAACCTCAATGTTATGGACTATATGTTTGTGCCTCCCCTAAATTTGTATGTTGAATCCTTAATCCCCTAATGTGACTGTGTTTGGAGATGTGGGCTTTAATAGAAGTAACTCAGGTTAAATGAGGTATAATCTGTTAGGATTAGTGTCCCTATAAGAAGAAAGAGCTCCATCTCTCTCTCTGTGCACTAAGAGGAAAGGCCATGTGAGGATGCAGTGAGAAGGTTGCTGTCTACAAGCCAGAAAAAGAGGCTTCATCAGAAACTGAACCCTTCCAGGCCTTGATCTGTGCCTTGCAGCCTCCAGAACTGTGAGAAAGAAATTTCTGTTATTTAAGCCCCCAGCCTGTGGTATTTTGATGGCACCCTAAACAGACCAAGATACTCAGGAAGCTTGAACAACTAAAAAAGAACAGAAAATAATAAAGATCTCCAAGAGTATCTTAAAGGGAAAAGGTAAGAGAGTGAAGCCCAGGCTTTCCTCCAGCGAAGACTATCAGTGAGGATCCCCCTGCCATCCCCACACCATCGCTATGTCCTAACAACTCCTTTCCAATAACAGGCAGTTCTAACTGACTCTGGTCTTTGGAAGCTAGGCCTCCTCTTGATTGCTGAAGACTTTTCAACAAAAACAAAACATATTGAATAATACAATTAGGAGATATTTAAATAAAAGGAAGGTAAATGATATTTTTGTGGCATGAGGATTATGTATCGGGCCAACCATTAATAACAAAAATAAATTGTTTCCTTTAGTGCACTACTTTTAAATATTGGGTTTGCATAAGAATTATTTAGAATACTTGTTAAAGATTCAAATTCATGGGCCCATCAACATAGATTCTGATTTAGTGGCTTTGAAGTAGGGCTTAGAATCTGTTTATAAAACCCTGGGCATTTCTGTAACAGGCAATTCACTGATCACACTGAGAAACACTGTGTCCATACTTCACAATGAACTTTTCAAGGGCAAATTCATTCACAGTAAATTTGAGAAAATGGAGAAGAAAAAGATGAGGGAGTTGGAGAAAAGGAAAGGGACTGGGAAATAACAACAATGAAAACTGAGATATAATTCAGATATGAAGAGTGAGGGCAGCCATGGAGCAGAATTGCATTTTAGAGCAAGTCACAGTGAAAAGGGATGGAACCTGCTAGAACTTTGTAGCAAGAAAGTTCAGTTTATTTCAGTTTATCATAACTGGCTTCTGAATTCCAGCCTTGGCATTTGCAATTGTTGGCAGAGACAACAGTTAATTCACTCTGTCTCAGTTTAAAACTTGAAACCAGTCTAGAGTCCTCTAAAAAACCTCTTTTTGATTCACTAAGGGGATTCAGGAGAAAAGATTCAGGAAATTTAAGTGCCAGTAAGAGGATGGGAATCAGGCCAGCTGAAGATATACTGGGAGACATATTCCATAGGCATATCTCATAGGATATTCTATGGGCATATTCCATAGATATCTGTAACCAGACTCTACCAAGAGAAGAACCTCTCAGGGAAAACTATACCATATACCCACACATTCTGTGCCCCTTAATGTTTCTTTAACTAAGGTGAAATCAGGTTTAAACAAACATCAGTCACAAAAAAGAAATGGAGTGTTTAGATATGGGTGGGCCATGGAGATATGGGAGAGATGACTTTCTGCCTCGAAGATGGTGGTGATGGGATAGCTACAGATTGTGCATAAGTATGCTGGATGTCTATTGCCAATTGTGTTACATTGGAAATTAGATTGCCCAGAATCTTGTGGGAATGCCTGATACTTTCTGAGTTGGGTTATACAAAAGTGAAGTTGCATGAGATTTAGGAAGTAGATGTGAAACGGAAGTCATTATGCTTTGCAGGTCCTTATCAATGAGACATGGTGAGAGAGAGACACAAAGGAAGAGGTGGGTTCCAATTTGTTCTTGATCTTCTCAACTGGTAGCCTTGATGACCAGCAGCATCCACGGTCTGCTACCTGACATTTCCTGGTAAATGCATAGAACCAAAAACCTTCTACAGACTTCTATAGCCCTCCCCACAGTTGGACTACAACAGCTAGGTGCTCTTATCTTCCAAATGTTCCTGCAAGCTCCAATTCATTCAGTCACACCATGGCTAGTTAATGACTTTTCTCTGATCCTTCCACTCCAAATCTTTACTTCCCCAGTGACTCCCTCAGTCACATAAGGTCTAATTCCTATAATAAATTTCTTTTTCCATGATACTTGTGATGATACTGCTTCCCAGACTAAACCTGATTAATAACAACCTCATGTCACTTCCCTCCACTAACCCTTCCAATGCATACCAGCCTGATGGATCTTCAAAGCACGAAGACCACTGAGGAAGAAAAAATTCTCCATATATCCTCAAGATAACTCTTCCCATAATAATTAGTATCCAGATCTGAAAGCTTCCTTTTAGTGAGTACTAGAGAGAGGTTGGATGAGTATAGCTATTGCTTTGCAACAATAAGAAATTGGGGGCATCCCTCAATTTATAAAGAGTTTGGACTGAGACACATGGACTTTAGGGATAATTGTAAAATCTGTTGAGCCCAGATGACTGTCAGTGACCATAAGCCTGGATATAAGCTTAGAATACTAGGTGAGGAAGTCAAATGACAGGCAAGTGGATATGCTCCAGACAAGCCACTTGGCGTAAGTAGCTTTAGGGGAGTGATTGCAAATGCAGAAATCAAAGGGACTGCCAGGAGGTGTGAAAATGACAACTTAAAGGACAATTTAAGATGCTTTAAAGCCAAAGGGAGACACTCTGCAGGGCAAATAATGCGTTACTTTCCTTTTCTAGGGAACTAGAGATTTTAAGTGCAGTCTGCTCACAGCCAGAGGAGACCACAGGAAGTTCACATTCTGGGTCAGTAATACCAGTGGTTGAGGTTCTGCAGGGTGTGGGTCCCACCATACTCAGTGGCAGTGCCCACCAAACTCTGCTTTGGATTGGTGGTCTGCAGAGCTTGTGGTGACTCAGCACACTCGCTCCCCAGATAGAAGGTAGATGAGCAAAGAGAGTAGCTTTAGGTTAGTTAGTAAAACACATCTTTATTTCAACACAGCTGTTTCAATGCTTTTCTTCTTTCATCTGTTTTATAGAAAATATTTTATGAGGATTTCTAACCTTACTGAGGCTGAAATAATAAGGAAATTTATTTTTCAAACTTCAGACCAATGGGTAGATGGGGATATGTTTCCTTCCTGGAGTCCTGTGGCAATAGCATCAGCTGCTCCTCCTGAGTGCTGTTGGGTGGCATGGCTGCAGGGATGTGCACACAGAGGGATGGATATTCAGACTCAGCAATGGACAGTTCACAGTTCCTGCTCCTTCCCCCGTGGTATGAGCCTCAAAGTTTTTCTTTTTCCACTCTTTGGCATTCTCCATGGGAAAACACTCTCCCTTTCCTCTTCAAATAAAAGGAAAATTCACTGTCAGTTCAAAACCTCTGAAGGATTATCCTGAGGTTCAAAACTGTGTGCTGACCCCTGCCTTTAACTGCAATCACTTCCCACCCTGATGCCTCACTAAATTATTCCCAAACCTGAAAATTACCCCCTCCCTCACCACAAATGAGACAGTCCTCTGAGTAGGGGGCTAGCTGAGGGCAACAGCTGCATGAGCTTGGCAACTACTCCTGAAGGGATAAGATTATCCTGTGATAATCAGACCTTCCTCCCTCAGGGGCACTGGGGCTTGTAACTGTTATGCTTATCTCTACTTTATGTGTAAGTAAAGGGAGGGTCATACCTTGATTCCCTTAAACTGTCAGTTGAAATCATGTTTAACTGGGAGATTGAAGGCTTCCAGGCCTCCTTAAAATGCTAATGAGCTTTGAGATGTGTGATGGCAAGGGCTTCTGACTTGGGTTTGCTGGTGTCCAGGGCTGCTGTGGATGTAATAGAGCTCTGTCCCTACATTAAAGTGCCTTCCTCTTTAGCCCTTTCAAGGTATCCTGAAGACTGTGGAACTCTTTCTCTATCAGACATGTGGTGTCACCACCAGCACATTTCTCCAACCCACTAGCTCCCCAGATAACCCCATAGAATTGGTGGAGGCATGAAAACTGTGAGGCAAACAAAGTTGGTCTCTGGTGCATTCCCATCAGAACTCATGGAGAGCTTCACAGGGGATGGGACTAGCAAAGCCAAAAATAGAAAGTGGCAAACCCTGGATAGTGAAACCTGGGCAAGATGCCAAGATTTAGTCTGCAAAGAAAATGCAGGACTGGGAAAACAGTCAGGGTCAGATCCCCAATTAGCACAATAGAAACCCACAATTCCAATAAGAATTGGCATTTCTGGGGTTGCTGGGGCCAGAAATAGACTGGAGCTTATAAGGAGAAAGTCCTGTGAATTAGTGTTGGCGATCACTCCCTGATACAGTTCTCTTGACAATTTTTCCCTAGGGCAGGACTTCTATTTTACCTCAAGGATGCACCTCTATCAGTCTTAAAGGGCCAGTATTCAGAATTCTTCACAATTTTCCTCTTACAGATTTTTTGTTGTTGTTGTCCCCTAATCTGATTGTTGTTTCTCCCAAAAGGTGGAGTACTAAGACTGGAGTACTAAGCTAATTGCTTTGCTTCACTGAGTTTCTGTTCCTCCTTGAAGACAATTTACACACTCTCTTTCCCCTATCTATAGTAATATCAACCTTGGGTGTGTCACTTAGTGCTGGGTGCACTTGCTGGCCTCAAATTCAGAACTGACTAACTCATTAAAAGATGTTAATGGCAGGTAAGGAGCTGTTATTCATCTTTGTATTTGCCTTTTAATAGAGAATTTACTTTCTCCAAAACCCCCTCTAATGAAAGAGGGGAGAACCTGCCTATTTTGCCACCTCTCAAATCCTGTCCTATGGGTGTTATCTATTCCACCTACTAGCCCAAGCACAATACTGAAGTAAAGAACAGAGCATCTCTCAGCTTAAAGAATGTTTCCCAGGCCAGTGGAATCGGGCAGTTGGCAACTCCTAAATCTGTTTGCAGACAGTGCTGAAAGTTGAGATTAGTCTAGCTGCAGGATTGGATACAATCTTTGGATTGCCTTGCCAAATATGGGTTAAAATGACTTTGGCTGCTTTAAACTCCAGCTTCAATGGAGGAAGAAGCTTCTCTTTCTCTCGTCTTTTCTGAACTCCTGGGGCCTAACAGTCAGTGTTTGGCTTAGAAAGGGATTCGGTATCTTTTTATTATAGTTTTGATGTCAACCCCAGTGCCACATGGGAAGCCTTCTTATGTTCAAGGGGCAGCCACAGCAGAGAACAGCAATCTGCGTTTTTCTTTTTCTTTTTTTTTTTTTTTTGTTGCTGAGATAATTTTCAAGGACGCAATGTTTGTGTTTCCAAATTACCCCTCCACTTTTCAATTTTTGTACCCCCTTATATATCCCCATATATCATTTTCATGGTTTTGTGGTCTTAGGCTGTCCTTCCTTTGAGAGGAAAGCAATCTGATAATAAGCCTATATTAAGTATTCAGACCTGAGTATATTATTCCTTTAAAGGGTGTTTAGATTTTTAAAAAGGTTACAGGAAGAGAGCAATACTTAAACCATATTTGTCTTACATGCAAAAACATTTTTTTGCCCAAAATATAAGTATCAGTTTCCATAACCCAAGCAAACTCTGGAAGAGTTCAATCCTCTCTTGGTAGAAGAGGATTCTTAACCACTGCGCCACCAGTGGTTGCAGTGGTTAACTGCAGCTTCAATTCATATTGTTGGTATTACAGGTAAAGCAATGGCTTCTGTGGTTTAATTAATTAATAAATGTCTATAATCCAGAAGATTATAGAATTTGGGTGGGAAGTTGATGTGGGAAGAGGGTGTAGAGCAATAAGGCAGAATGATGGGAGCCCCAGAAGATGAGCATGCGTTGTTTATATAGTCACTGCTCACCACTGTTCATTGGTATCAGGGTATGATCAGCTCTGATTATTAACACCTTGAAGTCTTTAATCCTTTTTAGACATCTATGCTGTTTAAAAGATAAACTTACAAAAAAACCATGATACTCTATAAAGTATAATAATTTTGTTGGAAGATTAATATTAGTATGGATATTTGTGGTGGTATCATAAAGTAGACAGTTTTAGCTGTTTGTGACATAAACATTGATGGGACACATAGACTCCAGGTGAAATGTATACTATGTTCAATGTTAAAAAGCAAAAATGTTTCCACTGCAGACATATGTTCCTGGGACAGAGAAGTCTGTTAAGGAAATCTTTTCTGTCAATAGCACACATTATAATGGTGGCTGATATCTTGACCAGGGATGTTTGTGGTATGGGAGGTAAAGACATGAATACTAAGAATGTTGCTTTTTTGCTCAACTGACATCGGAGAACTTGATTCATACATCTACAAATATGGATTTTTTTAGGTGATCATGTGCTAAAGCAGCTAAGTTGTTGTGATTATGTCTTGTGTTAAAATGAATCATTTTCAAAATGTGAATTTACTTATTTAACAAGGAGTGTTCTTTTTCTGAACTGGATGTACATGTTTAGCTCTAGCAGGTAGAGTGGTTGTTAATAATTCACATTCCCATCACTGGGGTATGAAAGTTCCAGTCATCATCATTCATTTTAGCCATTCTGTGCTATTGTATATTATTTTGGTTTTAATTTGCATTGTCCTGATAACTAATGAACATGAGAACCTTTTCATACGTTAATTTGTCTTTTGGACTTTTGGATTTCAAGAAGTTCCTCTTCAAATCTTTTGCTCATTTTTCTGTTGGCTTTCCTGTTGGAGTTCTTTATATATGCTGGGCATGAGTCTTTTTTGGATTCATGTATTGCAAATACCATCTCACTCATTGCAGTTTTCCTTTTAACTCTTATTGGCTTCTTTTTGTAAACAGAAGTTCTTAAATTTAATAAAGCCCAGTTTATCAGCACTTGTTTTTTCATGGAAAGGCATTTTATTTTAAATATAGCAGTATGTACAATGTCAATCTCAAACTCCCAATCTATTTCTCCCCCCTCAGCACTTTTTTTTAAGCACTTTTTGTATTGTGTTTAAGCAGTCTTTGCCTACTTCATCTTAAAGAGATTCCCCTATGATTTCCTCTAAAACAATTATTGGTTTTCTGTTCATATTTAGATATATAGTCCATGTGGAACTGATTTTTTATTTATGATATTTTTTTTCCACAAGCACCATTTATTGAAAAGCCCATCTCTTTCCCAAGGTACTATAATGTTATCTTTATCATAAATTAGATGACTTTATAGGCATGGGTCAGTTTCTGGATTCTCCATTCTGTTCTACTCCTTTATGTTTGTTTTGCTACACTTTTGCCAAAAGTACACCCTCTCAAGTATTAAAACATTATAATAAGTTTTGCCATCTGGAAGTATAAAACTCAGCTGACGTCCAGGAAGAGGATTTATACTTCTTCAAGATTACCTGAGCTGTTCTTAGCATTTTGCATGACCATATAAAATTAGAACAAGCTTGTCAATTTATACTCACACATACCCATGTTGTGATTTATATTTGGATTGACTTGAATCTCTATTAATCGGGGAGAATTAGTCTCTACAATATTGAGTTTTCCAATCCATGGTCATGGTATATTCTTCAATTTATTTAGTTTTTCTTTTATTTCTCTCAATAATACAGTTTTTGGTATTCATCTCTTACATATGCTTTATTAGATTTATTATTAGGTATTTGATGTTTTTGATGCTATTATAAATTTTAAATGGTATATTTAAAATTTTTTATTTGTTTGCCACTAGTCTATAGAAGTTCAGTTGATGATTCCTTCAAATATTTTTTTGCCCATTCTCTTACTCCTTCTTTTCTGTGTCTCCAATTATATTTGTTTTTGTGTTCGTATGCGTCTTTGCACTTTTCTGTATATTCCATTTTTTTCTGTGCTTTAGATTGCAAGGTATCTGTATCTATAGATCATCTACCTATAATCTGTCTAATCTAGTGTTCTGTGTATTATGGGTGTTTTAACTTATCCCTCAGGTTCTTATTTTCAAGTATTTTAAGTTCTGGAATTTCTATTGATTCTTTGTTTTTTACAAGTTCTGGTGATATTTTCTACTTGTAACCCATTTTATTTATATCTCTGACTATCTTAAAAACACATTTATCATTTTAACATCAAAGTTTTTATTCTTTCCGGAAGCATAATCTAGATCACTGTCAGTTTATTATTACGTTTTTCTCATTGTTCTCAACTTTCTCGTTCCTTTTTAGCATGCCTAGTAATTTTTGATTGAATGCTTGATGTTGTATATAAACATTGTTAATGAAAGAAGATATCTTCTTCTGAGAGGATTCACCCTTTCCTCTGTTAGGCTCATTCAATGGTGGCTGATTATCTTTATTCCAATCAGGGACTGAGTTCAATTGACCCTGGGCTGCAATTTTGGAAGGCTCAATCTGGTGTATTCCTAGAGAACTTTCAGTCGAGTGGTGGCTCTTGAACTCTAATCTTTCTGTCCCTAGGACTGCCATACTATCAACAGTTCTGCCCTGCTTTTCAGAGCCTTCTGATTATCTTTTAACTTTCCACCCTGTGCATTCTCAGAATTTGACAAATCTCTTGATGGAGGAATCAGACACATATGAATTTTCTCAAATCTCTACTATAGTCTCTTAGTCCTATGAGACCACAAAATATACTGGTTACCAGTCCCCAGTAGTGGTCTTCTGAGCAGGTAAAGCCTAGCCTGAATATTTCTGCTTTTTTCCTGTTGTAAGAATCGACCAATGCTCCTAGGAAAAGAGTGTCTGCAGATCACCACCTCATCTCTCTTAGACTTAAAGAAGTGAATTTTGAATGAAAAATAGGTTGAATGCAAGGGAATCTGAAGGGTGTGTGTGTGTGTGTATGTGCGTGTGCATGTGTAAAATGGTCTCTGTATGGAAAGTATTTAATTTTACTTATTAGAAGTGAATAGAAAAAAATCCAATAACATAATGATTTTTTAAAAAGAGTAATTTGAATAAATTTAAGAGTGGAATGTGGAACCATTAATGATCTGAAGGGTATAATTTGAAATATTCAGTTATAGTTCACAGCATTTTAAAGAGGAAATTATGTGCTATTCTGGTGTTCTAGAACTTGGGATTTCATAGTCCCTGTGAATGTAAATGGTCTTCACTACTAGTTAACTTTTGTTGTCTTTCTGGATATCTGTTTCTCCGAAAAGGTTGCAGGGCAAAGTTTAGGTTGTATACTCCCCCATCCCCCGCCCTTGGTGCTATGTTCAAGTTCACAATAGGATATTAGTTCATCTTTGCTGGCTGAGGAAGTTCTTAATGCTGTTCACACTATTTCTGTCTCTCTGCCTTTGAGGCACATGGGAAAATTAAACTTACTGAGTCTCTAACATTTGGACCAATTCTAATTCCGGCCAATGAGTTGTGAGAGGAATTGTATGCCGCTTCCAGGCCAGAGCATTTAGGTAGTGATGAGACCTCCCAGAGCACACTTTCCTAATGCTACAGTGGCTATCAGCTTCCAGGTAGTGGCCGCTCTGTCAGCCTGGGGCCTGAAGTTGAGCATGTAGTGGAGTAGAGATCTCAGCCCACCCAAGATGGACATGTATCAATAATATGAACAAGAAAGGGAACTTTGTTGCTCTCAGATAGTGAGATTTTTGGGGTGTTTGTTACTATAGCACTACTAATCCATTCTGACTGACACAGTAACTGATGGATTACTTCTGAAGTTTCAGTTGCCAAACTGCTCCAAGAAAAAATACCAAACATGTGGGGCAACCACATGACTGGTTCGTTTTCCTGGCTTTGGCTAATCAGGCAGCATGGACATTTGGTACCTTTCTCTCCAGTTCAAATATTTAAAGAATGTGTTTCTTTTAGCAGCACATGTACCTAGACAGATGTGAGGCTTTGAACACATGGAGACCAAAAATCCCTCATCGATGTCTCCAAGATTGTATACCTTAGGATACTTGAGTATCCTTACTTAGTGGCATACATTATTAACAGTATAACACCTGCTTAAGCATTCTATACAGGCATATATTTTAATGCATTCATCAGGCATCAGGTGTGCTTTCCAGAGGCTATTTATGAACTTCATATTTCTCCTCTGTTACATGCCTTAACTTCACTCTGTGCTTTCACATCTCATGGAATGAGTACATTTTCAAGAAAAGAAACAATCAGTTTTCAGGCAACATATCATGATGTTGAATATCTTGGTCACATCCTCTCTTGCCATTTTTTTCTGTTGTGTTTAACATTCCTATACTTTGCAATGTCTTCACCTTTTCAGTTACTCTCAGCTTGGTACCAGAGTATCTCTAGGGCTCTGCTCAAGCCTGAAGGTTTCCTGATTATTGTCATTTTAGATTGAGGCCACGCAGTAGGAGTTTCGCCAGATGGAAATGCTAATGGTGGGCCTGTACAGGTCTAGAAGGTCTCTTCTGAAGTCATTCCTGGGAGTTCCCTGAGGTGTAAAAATATATTGGAGGAATACAGGCAACTCCAGAGGGAAGACAGATAACACAAACATCTAAAAATTGCATAGGAGAGAAGGGAACATGTCATTTTCAGACTCCTGTCATAGTTGTCATTTTTCTTGGTTAAAGTCATGGAAATCCGAGGCCAACCAAGAAAAATTATTCATTGGCTGCTTGAAAGATACTCTTTTTTTTGTATGTTTATTTCATATTTATTGAGAAGCAAAAAAAAAGAAAAAAATGTGTAACATGGTGAGGCCCTGTAGAGAACACACATGAATTAGGAACCATCTTAATATTGAGGAACTTATACTGTATTTAAGGAAAGAAATTCACACTTCTAAAACAATTATGGTATAGTAGGCAAAACACATTATTCATTATTCATAGTTCATTCATCCAACTATTTCTTAATTTATCCCTTAAGCAAGTAAATATGGAGAACAACACATGGTGAAAATAGAAAATTGATAATAATGATAATTCTTAACGCTAACATTTATTAGGTGCTGTAATGTGAAATATAATTCTATTCGAAGAATTTTTAAGAATTAGCTCATTGAATTTTCAGTGCTTCAGTTTCCTCTTCATTTTAGCAAGGAAGAATTTGAGGCCAGAAAGGCTTTGTAGATTGCCCAAGGTCAACACAGCAGGTCAGTGGTGGAATTGTGAGGTGAATCCAGACCATCTGACCCCTGATCCTGTGGGATCTCCGGCACATTTTTGAATCCATGAAACTATAAAGAGGCATCTAAGACCCTTGGCAGAAAGGAATTAGAAGTACTACCACTTCCTTTCAAATTTATAGTAATTAAAAAATGTCTGGTAGTCTAAGGTGGCCCTGATAATAGCTAGAGGAAAGTGACGGTATACAAGTCTCAAGAGAGAAAATTTATCAGAGCTAAGGAAGTGTTGATGGTGGCAAGATACTGGATTTTTGATGAAATGAAGAGCAGGACTAATTATTGGAGATAAGCTCTGGCTCTAGGCTTTCCTGATGCTTTCTGACCTTGTTACTCTGGAGAAAATATGGATATCAGCTGAACATGTTGTAGGCCTGCCAGATTTTCTATAGGATGTTTACACAGCTGAGATCTGTACAAGGCAGCAGTGGTGTAGATGGAAGCACTAGATTGGATCCAGCAGTGTTAGGTTGCCCAATCAGCCTACATCTCTGAGGGATACCAGGGATTTGGCAGTACCATAATGACCAGCACCTCTACACAAATGAACTATCCAGAGGCCCTTGGTGAAAGAATTAGGTCTCCAGGGCAGTGGTCTCTGAATTATTGGGTTGGCCAAAAGTTCATTGAGGTTTTTGTGTAAAACATTTTCGGGTTACAGAAAAACCCGAACGAACTTTTTGGCCAGCCCAATATGTCGTCATACATCTCTATTGGTAAAAAGAAACAAAACAAAAAGCACCTGTAAACATAAACATATATTTATTTATAAATTAAAAAAGACATCATGGTACCGATAGATTATGAACATTAAAAATATAACCAAAATATAATTTTCTTTTTCTTTTTTTAAAAAAATATTTATTTAGTTAGTTATTTGGTTGGGTCAGGTCTTAGTTGCAGCACGTGGGATCTTCATTGCAGCATGCGGAATCTTTTGTTGGAGTGCGTGGGCTTCTCTCTAGTTGTGGCGCGTGGGCTCTAGAGAGTGAAGGCTCTCTAGTTGCGGTGTATGGGCTTAGTTGCCCCATGACATGTGGGATCTTCATTCCCCGCCCAGGGATAGAACCTGCGTCCCCTGCACTGGAAGGTAGATTCTTAACCACTGGACTACCAGCAAAGTCCCCAAAATATAATTTTCAAATAATGCAAGATAAAATATACAATATTATAAAATGTATCCCCAAATATCATGACATCATAACCATCAATAGCTATATCACAAGACACTATGTACAGTAGAATAAGAATAACTAATTATATAATCTAGTGTTTTGTCTCATAACATTCCTGATGAAGAGCTATATTATCTCTATATCTCTATATCTATACTACACATAGGTACAAGTTTAAAAGAGAGTGAGATTGTTTTTAGCAGGAGGGATTATGAGTCTGCATTGAGAAGATGGGATTCAAGCTATTATTGAAAAATGGAAGGGATATTGATAGAAATGTAGTTATTCCAGGTGAAGGAATTGGAATGAGTAAAGCAAGTACTGTTAGAGGACATAAGGAAGCAGAGCTTAGGGACACAATCATCAATTTAATTTTAGATATAATAAGCTTGCATTGCTGCTCAGATATACAGGTGACAATGTCTCTCAAGCAGATGTCTCTTTAGGGCTGGTGTTTTGGAGCAGTTTTGAGACTAGAGTCATTGATTTAGGAATCATCTTCATAACAATATTTTCTAAAGTCATGGAAGTGATTCATCAAGAGAGAGTAGGGAGAGCATAAGGACTGCTTTTATGAATAATGAGTATACTGAATGCTCTTTGGAAGCCTTTTTCATCTACTTTTTAGGTTTCCTTCTCTTTCTGGAAAGTTGAGGTTGTTGGAAGAGTGACTACCAGATCTGTGAGTCTTTGGAGCAGAATGAAGGTTATCAAAGTTAGTGCTGGATGTGTATATCCACAGACATTACTTCTTCTCAGTGGAAAGAATAGGCTGGTCATGTGTGTAGTGGAGCTAGAACCAGATTGGAACTTGAATTTGAGAAGTTGCGTTGAGTGGTGGATAATTAAAGCTGTGTGATCAAGAAAGGAAGGGCTTTATATTAATATCAAAATACGAGATCAAGAGGGCATGCCTTGAAGCATTAAGGAAGTAATTTTAAAATCTTACTTAATCAACAAACCAAATATTGACAGCATTCCCAACTTCAACTAGAGTAATAGCAGATGATGACACAGTCTTTTCTCGAAAATGCTTCATTTTGTTTGTAGAGAAAGAAGAGAGAATAATTTGTTGATAAAATAACAAACATAGAATTGGATAATTAATTGTCTTTGTGATAGCGGGGCAATAATAGCTATAGGTATTTTTAGAATGATTTTCTCTGATTCTCAAACAATGTGTTGAGGAAGGACATAGGCTGAAACTTGATGAACTACATTTTCTGTATCAAATTAGTTGTATGTTATTCCATAACCACATTTTAATATCAATGCACAAGGTATATTTATTGCTTAGTTTGAATATTTAAAGTGTTGAAATACATAATATTAGGGTGTATTCTTTATGCTTTTCAAAAATGTTCTCATGAAACTTTAAAAAATGTGTACATGGCATATAAATAACATGCACAGATAAACTCTTAGAGGAACAGCTCTATGGTATAGTGGAGTGAACACTGGATTTGGAATCAAACTTTTATTTATGTCCATTTCCAGTCTTTGAACAAGTGACCTAACCTCTTGAAAAATAATCTCATCTTCAAAGTAGAGATCCTAATATCTGCTGTGACTGCCTCTCAGGGTTATCAAGAAGATGCAGCGAGATCAAGCATATGCTACGATGACAACTGAAAGGTGCTAAACCAACACCAGGCAAGATATCAATTTATATGCATGTTCCCTTGTATGTAAACTTATATGCATGTTTTTTCTCTTAAGGAATATTTTTTCACCAAGCTAAATATTGTTTCTCGTAAGAGAAGCCTTCCAAGTAAGGTTGATATTTGTACAAATTTCATCTTAATTCATAAACATTTTACGCCAAGAATAATGCTATTTTAAACACAATAAGTGCCGGCTTTTGCCTGGGGCCACTGGAAGCTCTGCAAAAGAGGCAGGAGGAATTTAAAGCACTTAATCATATTTTCCCACTTAAACTGTTAGTTTTTACACTCTTGAGCCATTTCTCTCCTCTTGCTGGGCTCTACTGAGGCCCATAAATCTTAATTAAAGATGTAATTTTTTTCTTATGAAATCTGAACTGCAAGACACCATTCTTATTTTTTATTTTTAAGACTAGCTCCGTGTGTCGGCTCATAAAACAAGTAAGACTTTTACACTCAAAGGATTTTGAAAGCTGTTATTGCTGCTGTCATGTGGCAGCGGTCCCATAATTACTATTTTTTTTTTAACATCTTTATTGGAGTATAAATGCTTTACAATGTTATGTTAGTTTCTGCTGTATAACAAAGAAATCAGCTATACGTATACTTATATTCCCATATCTCCTTCCTCTTGCGGCTCCCTCCCACCTTCCCTATACCACCCTCTAGGTGGTCACAAAGCACCGAGCTGATCTCCCTGTGCTATGTGGCTGCTTCCCACTAATTATCTATTTTACATTTGGTAGTGTATATATGTCCATGCCACTCTCTCACTTCGTCCCAGCTTACCCTTCCCCCTCCCTGTGTCCTCAAGTCCATTCTCTACATCTGCATCTTTATCCCTGTCCTGCCCCTAGGTTCATCAGAACTTTTTTCTTTTCTTAGATTCCATATATATGTGTTAGCATACGGTATTTGTTTTTCTCTTTCTGACTTACTTCACTCTGTATGACAGACTCTAGATCGATCCACCTCAATACAAATAACTCAATTTCATTTCTTTTTATGGCTGAGCAATATTCCATTGTATATATGTGCCACATCTTCTTTATCCATTCATCTGTTGATGGACACGTAGGTTGCTTCCATGTCCTGGCTACTGTAAATAGTGCTGCAATGAACATTGTAGTATATGTCTGTTTTTGAATTATGGTTTTCTCAGGGCATATGCCTAGTAGTGGGATTGCTGGGTCATATGGTAGTTCTATTTTTAGCTTTCTAAGGAACCTCCATACTGTTCTCCAGAGTGGCTGTATTAATTTGCATTCCCATTGAAGGAGCAAGAGGGTTCCCTTTTCTCCACACCATCTCCAGCATTTATCGTTTGTAGATTTTTTGTTGATGGTCATTCTTACCAGTGTGAGGCGATACCTCATTGTGGTTTTGATTTTCATTTCTCTAATGATTAGTGATTTTAAGCATCCTTTCATGTGTTTATTGGCAATCTGTATATCTTCTTTGGAGGAATGTCTATTTAGGTCTTCTGCCCATTTTTGGATTGGGTTGTTTGTTTTTTTGATATTGAGCTGCATGAGCTGCTTGTAAATTTTGGAGATGAATCCTTTGTCAGTTGCTTCATTTGCAAATATTTTCTCCCATTCTGGGGGTTGTCTTTTCATCTTGTTTATGGTTTCCTTTACTCTGCAAAAGCCTTTACATTTCATTAGGTCCCATTTGTTTTTATTTCCATTTCTCTAAGAGGTGGGTCCAAAAGGATCTTGCTGTGATTTATGTCATAGAGTGTTCTTCCTACATTTTCCTCTAAGAGTTTATAGTGTCTGGCCTTATATTTAGGTCTTTAATCCATTTTGAGTTTATTTTTGTGTATGGTGTTAGGGAGTGTTCTAATTTCATTCTTTTACATGTAGCTGTCCAGTTTTCCCAGCACAACTTATGAAAAGGCTGTGCTTTCTCCATTGTATATTCTTGCCTACTTTATCAAAAATAAGGTGACCATATGTGCATGGTTTTATCTCTGCTCATTCTCTCCTGTTCCATTGATCTATCTTTCTGTTTTTGTGCCAGTACATACTGTCTTGATTACTGTAGCTTTGTAGTATAGTCTGAAGCCTGGGAGCCTGATTCCTCCAGCTCCGTTTTTCTTTCTCAAGATTGCTTTGGCTATTTGGGGTCTTTTGTGTTTCCATACAAATTGTGAAAGTTTTTGTTCTAGTTCTGTGAAAAATGCCATTGGTAGTTTGGTAAGGATTGCATTGAATCTGTAGATTGCTTTCGGTAGTATAGTCATTTTCACAATGTTGATTCTTCCAATCAAAGAACATGGTATATCTCTCCATCTGTTTGTATCATCTTTAATTCCTTTCATCAGTGTCTTATAGTTTTCTGCATATAGGTCTTTTGTCTCCTTAGGTAGGTTTATTCCTAGGTATTTTATTCTTTTTGTTGCAATGGTAAATGGGAGTGTTTCCTTAATTTTTCAGATTTTTCATCATTCGTGTACAGGAATGCAAGAGATTTCTGTGCACTAATTTGTATCCTGCTACTTTACCAAATTCATTGATTAGCTCTAGTAGTTTTCTGGTAGCCTCTTTAGGATTCTCTATGTATAGTATCATGTCATCTGCAAACAGTGACAGTGTTACTTCTTCTTTTCCAATTTGGATTCTTTTATTTCTTTCTCTTCTCTGATTGCTGTGGCTAAAACTTCCAAACTATGTTGAATAATATAGTTATTCATATGTGTAATATATGAATTATATATAGTCATATAATATATGAATTATAATATATCACATATATTATAATAATATATGTGACGGTGGGCAACCTTGTTTTGTTCCTGTTCTTAGAGGAAATGGTTTCACTTTTTCACCACTGAGAATGATGTTGACAGTGGGTTTGTCATATATGGCCTTCATTATGTTGAGATAGGTTCCCTCTATTCCCACTTTCTGGAGAGTTTTTATCATAAATGGGTGTTGATGTTGTTGAAAGATTTTCTGCATCAATTGAGATGATCATATGGTTTTTATCCTTCAATTTGTTAATATGTTGTATCACATTGATTGATTTGCATATATTGAAGAATCCTTGCATTCCTGGGATTAAGTCCACTTGATCATGGTGTATGACCCTTTTAGTGTGCTGTTGGATTCTGTGTGCTAGTATTTTGCTGAGGATTTTTGCATCTATGTTCATCAGTGATATTGGCCTGTGGTTTTCTTTTTTGTGTGACATCTTTGTCTGGTTTTGGTATCAGGGTGATGGTGGCCTTGTAGAATGAGGTTGTGGGTGTTCTTCCCTCTGCTATATTTTGGAAGAGTTTGAGAAGGATAGGTGTTATCTCTTCCCTAAATGTTTGATAGAATTCACCTGTGAAGCCATCTGCTCCTGGGCTTTTGTTTGTTGGAAGATTTTTAATCACAGTTTCAATTTCAGTGCTTGTGATTGGTCTGTTCATATTTTCTATTTCTTCCTGGTTCAGTCTTGGAAGGTTGTGCTTTTCTAAGAATTTGTCCATTTCTTCCAGGTTGTCCATTTTATTGCCATATAGTTGCTTGTAGTAATCTCTCATGATCTTTTTTATTTCTGCAGTGTCAGTTGTTACTTCTCCTTTTTCATTTCTAATTCTGTTGATTTGAGTCTTCTCCCTTTTTTTATTGATGAGTCTGGCTAATGGTTTTTCAATTTTGTTTATCTTCTCAAAGAACCAGGTTTTAGTTTTACTGATCTTTGCTATTGTTTCCTTCATTTCTTTTTCATTTATTTCTGATCTGATATTTATGATTTCTTTCCTTCTGCTAACTTTGGGTTGTTTTTTTTTTTCTTCTTTCTCTAACTGATTTAGATATAAGGTTAGGTTGCTTATTTGAGATGTTTCTTGTTTCTTGAGGGAGGATTGTATTGCCATAACCTTCCCTCTTAGAACAGCTTTTGCTGCATCCCATAGGTTTTGGGTCATCGTGTTTTCCTTGCCATTTGTTTCTAAGTATTTTTTGATTTCCTCTTTGATTTCTTCAGTGGCCTCTTGGTTATTGAGTGTCATATTGTTTAGCCTCCATGTGTTTGTATTTTTTACAGTTTTTTTTCCCTGTAATTTATATCTAGTCTCATAGCATTGTGGTTCGAACAGATACTTGATACGATTTCAATTTTCTTAAATTTACCAAGGCTGAATTTGTGACCCAGATATGATCTATCCTGGAGAATGTTCCATGAGCACTTGAGAAGAAAGTGTATTCTGTTGTTTTGGGATGGAATGTCCTATAAATATCAGTTAAGTCCATCTTGTTTAATGTGTCATTTAAAGCTTGTGTTTCCTTATTTATTTTCAATTTGGATGATCTGTCCGTTGGTGAAAGTGGGGTGTTAAAGGCCCCTACTATTATTTTGTTACTGTCAATTTCCCCTTTTATGACTGTTAGCATTTGCCTTATATATTGAGGTGCTCCTCTGTTAGGTGCATAAATATTTACAATTGTTATGTCTTCTTCTTGGATTGATCCCTTGATCATTATGTAGTGTCCTTCTTTGTCTCTTGTAATAGTCTTTATTTTAAAGTCTATTTTGTCTGATATGAGAATTGCTACTCCAGCTTTCTTTTGATTTCCGTTTGCATGGAATATCTTTCTCCATCCTCTCACTTTCAGTCTCTATGTGTCCCTAGGTCTCAAGTGAGTCTCTTGTAGACAGCACATATATGGGTCTTGTTTTTGTATCCATTCCGCCTGTCTATGCCTTTTGGTTGGAGCATTTAAACCATTTACATTTAAGGTAATTATTGATATGTATGTTCTTATTACCATTTTCTTAATTGTTTTGGGTTTGTTTTTGTAGGTCTTTTCCTTCTCTTGTGTTTCTTGCCTAGAGAAGTTCCTTTAGCATTTGTTCTAAAGCTGGTTTGGTGGTGCTGAATTGTCTTTGATTTTGCTTGTCTGTAAATGTTTTAATTTCTCTGTTGAATCTGAATGAGATCCTTTCTGGGTAGAGTAATCTTGGTTGTAGGTTTTTCCCTTTCATCACTTTAAATATGTCCTGCCACTCCGTTCTGGCTTGCAGAGTTTCTGCTGAAAGGTCAGCTGTTAACCTTATGGGGATTCCCTTGTATGTTATTTGTTGCTTTTCCCATGCTGCTTTTAATATTTTTTCTTTGTATTTATTTTTTGATCATTTGATTTATATTTGTCTTGGCATGTTTCTCCTTGGATTTATCCTGTATGGGATTTTCTGTGCTTCCTGGACTTGATTGACTATTTCCTCTCCCATGTTAGAGAAGTTTTCAAGTATAATCTCTTCAAATATTTTCTCAGACCCTTTCTTTTTCTCTTCTTCTGGGACCCCTATAATCAAATGTTGGTGTGTTTAATGTTGTCCCAGAGGTCTCTGAGACTGTCCTCAATTCTTTTCATTCTTTTTTCTTTATTCTGCTCTGTGGCAGTTATTTCCACTATTTTATCTTCCAGGTCACGTATCTGTTCTTCTGCCTCAGTTATTCTGCTATTGATTCCTTCTTGAGAATTTTAAATTTCATTTATTGTGTTGTTCATCATTGTTTGTTTTCCCTTTAGTTCTTCTAGGTCCTTGTTAAATGTTTCTTGTATTTTCTCCATTCTATTTCCAAGATTTTGGATCATCTTTATTATCATTATTCTGAATTGTTTTTCAGGTAGACTGCCTCTTCATTTGTTTGGTCTGGTGTGATTTTACCTTGCTCCTTCATCTGCTGCGTATTTCTCTGTCTTCTCATTTTGCTTAACTTACTCTGTTTGGGGTCTCCTTTTTGCCAGCTGCAGGTTCCTAGTTCCCATTGTTTTTGGTGTCTGCCCCCAGTGGGTAAGTTTGGTTCTGTGGGTTGTTTAGGATTCCTGGTGGAAGGGACTAGTGCCTGTGTTCTGGTGGGTGGGACTGCATGTTGTCTTTCTAGTGGGTGGTGCCACATCTGGTGGTGTCTTTTGAGGTGTCTGTGATCTTAGTATGATTTTAGGTAACCTCTGTGCTAATGGGTGGGATTCTATTCCTGTCTTGCTAGTTGTTTGGCATGGGGCATCAAGAACTAGAGCTTGTTGGCTGTTTGGTGGAGCTGGGTCTTAGCTTTGAGACAGAGATCTCTGGGAGAGCTCTTACTGATTGATATTATGTGGGGCCACCAGGTGTCTGGTGTTCGAATGTCCTGTACTTGACTCTCCCACCTCAGAGGCTTAGGCCTGACACATGGGTGGAGCACCAAGACCCTGTGAGCCACACAGCACTCTTGCTTCCAACAGACCCTGCAGGCAGGGATCCAAGAGACTGACTGATGTGGTAGGAATTCTCACCTTCTGCTGGCTTCTGTCAGGTGTCCCAGCATCTCTTACTGCAACAGCTTTGGGGCAAGTAGTGTCCAGCCAATAAAGTTGCATCCCATTCTCATCCCAGCTGTTGGGTGGGAAGAAATTACCCTCTACCCTTCTAGGTTCTTTTGCCTGGTTTTAAATACCATCTTCTACTTCTGTGTTCATTCTTAATATGTCCTTTAACAGAAGCTGCTAGAGCCATAAACTGGTTAAAAAAAATTACATGTTAGTTGTGACAAATTGCTAGAGGCTGAGTGTAGAGTGACATGAGAGTGATAAATTCTGAGTGTGTTACAGCAGGCAGGTAGCCAGATATGAGCAGATATCCATAATTACTACTATTGTTATTTTTTTTTTTAACACATGAGCTTCTGATTCTCTATACAGCACAATGGAAAAAATGGAACTTATAACAAGCTGGTCTTGGTTTAAAAAACATGAAAGAAACTTGAATCCAAGATTCCAGTGGGGACATGAAAACTCTGAGTGCCACTAGGTGTGGAGGCTTGCTGATGGGATCCCCACCAAGGAATAATTATTTAAAAGGTATAGTCTCTTGAGTGGAGTCTGATAGGTAAGATGAGCTGGGTGCTTGCAACTGCATTCTTTCCCTCTTTGATTGGGGGGATGGGCTTGACACCTGTAGGCCTTTGGACCTAATGTCCTGGTGACAGAGGAAGAGTTTAATCACAGATAACAGAGGTAACCTGGAAAGACCTATACCTGTTCTAGATGATGATATTTCTCAAGAATAAAAATGATTCTGATAATATTATGTAAACACTTAATGAGGCATGAGGCATTCCCAGGCACTATGCCAGAGACCACACTAGTTAAGTGTCAATTTGTCCGTCTTCTGTTGTCATCCCTTCAAAACTTCAATGTTCTCCCATGTCTACAAGATTACATTAAAACTCTCAAGACTACTTCTAGTCTGGCCTCAACCTATCTTTTGAACCACATCTCCAATTGTCACATCCCACTTAACTGTACTTATTCTGATTACAGAGAAAGCAGAGAGTGCTTTCTAAATAAACCTTATTCTTTTGCAACTCCATGATTTTGCATGTGTTGAGAGGTACAGTGGGAAAGGGGAAATTGCATAATGGACTTAGTGTAGGTTTTAAAGTTGGGAGCTGAGTAACCACAGGCAAATTACTTAGCCTCTCTGAGCCTCTTCTTCCTCATTTGTAAGATGGGGATAATAATTACTTCCTGGTGGTGTTGTGTGGTTTGTATGAGATGCATGCAATACACCTAACAGAGCATCTGCAACAAAAGACGTGCTCCATAAAATAGATGCTGCTCTGTCTTCCTGTTATGTGGAGTTCAGCCCCACCTATGAGTTCCTACTCACCTTTTGAGACGCTGTCAAATTACACCTCATTTACACGGCCCATAATAAGATCCCCCAGCCAGTACCTCATAGAATTAGGATGAATAACTTGACAACAAATGGTAAGATGATTGGGAGGAAGGAGGGACCTAGAATAAACAGGCCAGATGAAACCTTTTTCTCCTTGTGGCCAAAACACATTTTTCCACAGAAGGAGCTTCCTAGCCTGGTTCTGTCTCCTTAGGTCACTCTCAAATTTCTTTGGAGTTTTGCTTGCCTCCACCTCTCTCCCCCACACTTCCTATACTACTCCCTCTCTCAAATTTACCCATCTCATCTAGGGTTTCTTCCAATCCTGTTATTGGCAGGTTGACAAGTCTTTCAGCCCCTGGTTCACTCTTTGACAAATAAGATGTCATTCATCCTTTTACTGCCTTAGATTTCCCATGTTCTCTTGGTTTTCCTTTACTGGATTCTGTGTGATTTTGTTTTTTTTTTTTTTTTTTTTAATTGAAGTATATTTTATTTACACTATTATGTTAGTTACAGTTTGACACAGAATTATGGATCACATCATACAATGCATGATATAAATTTTCTAAGTAGTTAATAAGCAACCACACATAGACATACAATGTATAACAGATCGTCATCTTCAGGGTTCCTTGAATATAGAGATTTGTTGGAACTTCAGGGCAGATTTGGCTATGGAAGTAATTTCTTTTTTTTTTTTTTTTTTTTTTTTTTTTGCTGTGTTAGCTTCTGCTTTATAACAAAGTGAATCAGTTATACATATACATATGTTCCCATATCTCTTACCTCTTGCATCTCCCTCCCTCCCACCCTCCTTATCCCACCCCTCTAGGTGGTCACAAAGCACCGAGCTGATCTCCCTGTGCTATGCGGCTGCTTCCCACTAGCTATCTATTGTACATTTGGTAGTGTATATATGTCCATGACACTCTCTCACCCTGTCACATCTCACCCCTCCCCCTCCCCATATCCTCAAGTCCATTCTCTAGTAGGTCTGTGTCTTTATTCCCATCTTGCCACTAGGTTCTTCATGACCTTTATTTTTTTTTTTTCCTTAGATTCCATATATATGTGTTAGCATACTGTATTTCTTTTTCTCTTTCTGACTTACTTCACTCTGTATGACAGACTCTAACTCCATCCACCTCATTACAAACACCTCCATTTCATTTTTTTAATGGCTGAGTAATATTCCATTGTATATATGTGCCACATCTTCTTTATCCATTCATCCGATGATGGACACCTAGGTTGCTTCCATGTCCTGGCTATTGTAAACAGAGCTGCAATGAATATTTTGGTACATGACTCTTTCTGAATTTTGGTTTTCTCAGGGTATATGCCCAGTAGTGGGATTGCTGGGTCGTATGGTAGTTCTATTTGTCGTTTTTTAAGGAACCTCCATACTGTTCTCCATAGTGGCTGTATCAATTGACATTCCCACCAACAGTGCAAGAGTGTTCCCTTTTCTCCACACCCTCTCCAGCATTTATTGTTTCTAGATTTTTTGATGATGGCCATTCTGACCGGTGTGAGATGATACCTCATTGTAGTTTTGATTTGCATTTCTCTAATGATTAATGATGTTGAGCATTCTTTCATGTGTCTGTTGGCAATCTGTATATCTTCTTTGGAGAAATGTCTATTTAGGTCTTCTGCCCATTTTTGGATTGGGTTGTTTGTTTTTTTGTTATTGAGCTGCATGAGCTGCTTGTAAATCTTGGAGATTAATCCTTTGTCAGTTGCTTCATTTGCAAATATTTTCTCCCATTCTGAGGGTTGTCTTTTGGTCTTGTTTATGGTTTCCTTTGCTGTGCAAAAGCTTTTAAGTTTCATTAGGTCCCATTTGTTTATTTGTGTTTTTATTTCCATTTCTCTAGGAGCTGGGTCAAAAAGGATCTTGCTGTGATTTATGTCATAGAGTGTTCTGCCTATGTTTTCCTCTAAGAGTTTGATAGTGTCTGGCCTTACACTTAGGTCTTTAATCCATTTTGAGTTTATTTTTGTGTATGGTGTCAGGGAGTGTTCTAATTTCATACTTTTACATGTACCTGTCCAATTTTCCCAGCACCACTTATTGAAGAGGCTGTCTTTTCTCCACTGTATATGCTTGCCTCCTTTATCAAAGATAAGGTGACCATATGTGCGTGGGCTTATCTCTGGGCTTTCTATCCTGTTCCATTGATCTATATTTCTGTTTTTGTGCCAGTACCAAACTGTCTTGATTACTGTAGCTTTGTAATATAGTCTGAAGTCAGGGAGCCTGATTCCTCCAGCTCCATTTTTCGTTCTCAAGATTGCTTTGGCTATTCGGGGTCTTTTGTGTTTCCATACAAATTGTGAAATTTTTTGTTCTAGTTCTGTGAAAAATGCCAGTGGTAGTTTGATAGGGATTGCATTGAATCTGTAGATTGCTTTGGGTAGCAGAGTCATTTTCACAATGTTGATTCTTCCAATCCAAGAACATGGTATATCTCTCCATCTATTTGTATCGTCTTTAATTTCTTTCATCAGTGTCCTATAATTTTCTGCATACAGGTCTTTTGTCTCCTTAGGTAGGTGTATTCCTAGATATTTTATTCTTTTTGTTGCAATGGTAAACGGGAGTGTTTTCTTAATTTCACTTTCAGATTTTTCATCATTAGTATACAGGAATGCAAGAGATTTCTGTGCATTAATTTTGTATCCTGCTACTTTACCAAATTCATTGATTAGCTCTAGTAGTTTTCTGGTAGCATCTTTTGGATTCTCTATGTATAGTATCATGTCATCTGCAAACAGTGACAGCTTTACTTCTTCTTTTCCGATTTGGATTCCTTTTATTTCTTTTTCGTCTCTGATTGCTGTGGCTAAGACTTCCAAAACTATGTTGAATACTAGTGGTGAGAGTGGGCAACCTTGTCTTGTTCCTGATCTTAGTGGAAATGGTTTCAGTTTTTCACCATTGAGGACAATGTTGGCTGTGGGTTTGTCATATACGGCCTTTATTATGTTGAGGAAAGTTCCCTCTATGCCTACTTTCTGCAGGACTTTTATCATAAATGGGTGTTGAATTTTGTCGAAAGCTTTCTCTGCATCTATTGAGATGATCATATGGCTTTTCTCCTTCAATTTGTTAATATGATGTATCACGTTGATTGATTTGCGTATATTGAAGAATCCTTGCATTCCTGGAATAAACCCCACTTGATCATGGTGTATAATCCTTTTAATGTGCTGTTGGATTCTGTTTGCTAGTATTTTGTTGAGGATTTTTGCATCTATGTTCATCAGTGATATTGGCCTGTAGTTTTCTTTCTTTGTGACATCTTTGTCTGGTTTTGGTATCAGGGTGATGGTGGCCTCATAGAATGAGTTGGGGAGTGTTCCTCCCTCTGCAATATTTTGGAAGAGTTTGAGAAGGATAGGTGTTAGCTCTTCTCTAAATGTTTGATAGAATTCGCCTGTGAAGCCATCTGGTCCTGGGCTTTTGTGTGTTGGAAGATTTTTAATCACAGTTTCAATTTCAGTGCTTGTGATTGGTCTGTTCATATTTTCTATTTCTTCCTGGTTCAGTCTCGGCAGGTTGTGCATTTTTAAGAATCTGTCCATTTCTTCCAGGTTGTCCATTTTATTGGCATAGAGTTGCTTGTAGTAATCTCTCATGATCGTTTGTATTTCTGCAGTGTCAGTGGTTACTTCTCCTTTTTCATTTCTAATTCTATTAATTTGAGTCTTCTCCCTTTTTCTCTTGATGAGTCTGGCTAATGGTTTATCAATCTTGTTTATCTTCTCAAAGAACCAGCTTTTAGTTTCATTGATTTTTGCTATTGTTTCCTTCATTTCTTTTTCATTTACTTCTGATCTGATCTTTATGATTTCTTTCCTTCTGCTAGCTTTGGGGTTTTTTTGTTCTTCTTTCTCTAATTGCTTTAGGTGCAAGGTTAGGTTGTTTATTCGAGATGTTTCCTGTTTCTTGATGTAGGCTTGTATTGCTATAAACTTCCCTCTTAGAACTGCTTTTGCTGCATCCCATAGGTTTTGGATCGTCGTGTCTCCATTGTCATTTGTTTCTAGGTATTTTTTGATTTCCCCTTTGATTTCTTCAGTGATCACTTCGTTATTAAGTAGTGTATTGTGTAGCCTCCATGTGTTTGTATTTTTTACAGATCTTTTCCTGTAATTGATATCTAGTCTCATAGCGTTGTGGTCGGAAAAGATACTTGAAACGATTTCAATTTTTTAAAATTTACCAAGGCTTGATTTGTGACCCAAGATATGATCTATCCTGGAGAATGTTCCATGAGCACTTGAGAAAAATGTGTATTCTGTTGTTTTTGGGTGGAATGTCCTATAAATATCAATTAAGTCCATCTTGTTTAATGTATCAGTTAAAGCTTGTGTTTCCTTATTTATTTTCATTTTGGATGATCTGTCCATTGGTGAAAGTGGGGTGTTAAAGTCCCCTACTATGATTGTGTTACTGTCGATTTCCCCTTTTATGGCTGTTAGTATTTGCCTTATGTATTGAGAGGTGCTCCTATGTTGGGTGCATAAATATTTACAATTGTTATACCTTCCTCTTGGATCGATCCCTTGATCATTATATAGTGTCCTTCTTTGTCTCTTGTAATAGTCTTTATTTTAAAGTCTATTTTGTCTGATATGAGAATTGCTACTCCAGCTTTCTTTTGATTTCCATTTGCATGGAATATCTTTTTCCATCCCCTCACTTTCAGTCTGTATGTGTCTCTAGGTCTGAAGTGGGTCTCTTGCAGACAGCATATATATGGGTCTTGTTTTTGTATCCATTCAGCCAGTCTGTGTCTTTTGGCGGGAGCATTTAATCCATTTACATTTAAGGTAATTATCGATACGTATGTTCCTATTCCCATTTTCTTAAATGTTTTGGGTTTGTTATTGTAGGTGTTTTCCTTCTCTTGTGTTTCTTCCCTAGAGAAGTTCCTTTAGCATTTGTTGTAAAGCTGGTTTGGTGGTGCTGAACTCTCTCAGCTTTTGCTTGTCTGTAAAGGTTTTAATTTCTCCATCAAATCTGAATGAGATCCTTGCTGGGTAGAGTAATCTTGGTTGTAGGTTTTTCTCCTTCATCACTTTAAGTATATCCTGCCACTCCCTTCTGGCTTGCAGAGTTTCTGCTGAAAGATCAGCTGTTAACCTTATGGGGATGCCCTTGTGTGTTATTTGTTGTTTTTCTCTTGCTGCTTTTAATATATTTTCTTTATATTTAATTTTTGATAGTTTGATTAATATGTGTCTTGGTGTGTTTCTCCTTGGATTTATCCTGTATGGGACTCTCTGTGCTTCCAGGACTTGATTAACTATTTCCTTTCCCATATTAGGGAAGTTTTCAACTATAATCTCTTCAAATATTTTCTCAGTCCCTTTCTTTTTCTCTTCTTCTTCTGGGACCCCTATAATTCGAACGTTGGTGCGTTTAATGTTGTCCCAGAGGTCTCTGAGACTGTCCTCAGTTCTTTTCATTCTTTTTTCTTTATTCTGCTCTGCAGTAGTTATTTCCACCATTTTATCTTCCAGGTCACTTATCCGTTCTTCTGCCTCAGTTATTCTGCTATTGATCCCATCTAGGGTATTTTTAATTTCATTTATTGTGCTTTTCATCATTGCTTGGTTCCTCTTTAGTTCTTCTACATCCTTGTTAAATGTTTCTTGCATTTTGTCTATTCTATTTCCAAGATTTTGGATCATCCTTACTATCATTATTCTGAGTTCTTTTTCAGGTAGACTACCTATTTCCTCTTCATTTGTTAGGTCTGGTGTGTTGTGACCCTGCTCCTTCATCTGCTGTGTGTTTTTCTATCTTCTCATTTTGCTTATCTTACTGTGTTTGGGGTCTCCTTTTCACAGGCTGCAGGTTCATAGTTCCCGTTGTTTTTGGTATCTGTACCCAGTGGCTAAGGTTGGTTCAGTGGGTTGTGTAGGTTTCCTGGTGGAGGGAACTAGTGCTTGTGTTCTGGTAGATGAGGCTGGATGTTGTCTTTCTGGTGGGCTCGTCCACGTCTGGTGGTGTGTTTTGGGGTGTCTGTGGCCTTATTATGATTTTAGGCAGCCTCTCTGTTAATGGATGGGGCTGTGTTCCTGTCTTGCTAGTTGTTTGGCATAGGGTGTCCAGCACTGTAGCTTGCTGGTCGTTGAGTGAAGCTGGGTCTTGATGGTGAGATGGAGATCTCTGAGAGATTTTCGCCATTTGGTATTACGTGGAGCTGGGAGGTCTCTTGTGGACCAGTGTCCTGAAGTTGTCTCTCCCACCTCAGAGGCACAGCCCTGATGCCTGGCTGGAGCACCAAGAGCCTTTCATCCACACGGCTCAGAATAAAAGGGAGAAAAAATGGAAAGAAAGAAAGAAAGAGGATAAAATAAAATAAAATAAAGCAATTATAATAAAAAATAAGAAAAAAAATTATTAAGAATAAATTTATTAAGAAAAAAATTTTTTTAATTTTTAAAAATAGATTTATTAATTTTTTATACTAAAAATAAGAAAAAAATTATTAAGAAAAAATTTATTAAGAAAAGAATTTTTTTTAATTTTTTAAAATAAAAAATATGATAAAACTTATTAAAAAAATTTTTTAATTTTTTAAAAATAGAAAATAAGGAAAAAATTATTAAGAAAACATTTATTAGGGAAAAAAATTTTTTTTAAGTAAAAAAAAAAAAAAAAAAAACAGACGGACCTAACCCTAGGACTAACGGTGAGAGCAAAGCTATACAGACAAAATCTCACCCAGAAGCATACACATATACACTCACAAAAAAAGGAAAAGGGGAAAAGTTAATATATCCTGCTCCCAAAGTCCACCTCCTAAATTTGGGATGATTCGTTGTCTATTCAGGTATTCAACAGATGCAGGCACATCAAGTTGTTTGTGGAGCTTTAATCCGCTGCTTCTGAGGCTGCTGGGAGAGATTTCCCTTTCTCTTCTTTGTTCGTACAGCTCCCGGGGTTCAGCTTTGGATTTGGACCCGCCTCTGCATGTAGGTCACCTGAGGGCGTCTGTTCCCCGCCCAGACAGAACGGGGTTAAAGGAGCAGCTGCTTCGGGGGCTCTGGCTCAGTCAGGCTGGGGGGAGGGAGCGGTACGGAGGAGGCGGGGCGAGCCTGCGGCGGCAGAAGCCGGCGTGACGTTGCAGCAGCCTGAGGTGTGCCCTGCGCTCTTCCGGGGAAGTTGTCCCTACATTATGGGAGCCTGGCCGTGGCGGGCTGCACAGGCTCCCGGGAGGGGCGGTGTGGAGAATGACCTGTGCTCGGCCACAGGCTTTTTGGTGGCGGCAGCAGCAGCCTTAGCGTCTCATGCCCGTCTCTGGGGTCCGCGCTGATAGCCGCGGCTCGCGCCCATCTCTGGAGTTTGTTTAAGTGGCGCTCTGAATCCCCTCTCCTTGCACGCCGCGAAACAGAGGCAAGAAAAAGTCTCCCGCCTCTTCGGCAGCTGCAGACTTTTTCTCGGGCTCCCCCCCGGCTAGCACCAAAGCCCGAGCCTCAGCTCCCAGCCCCCGCCCGCCCCGGCGGGTGAGCAGACAAGCCTCTCGGGCTGGTGAGTGCTGCTCGGCGCCGAGCCTCTGTGCGGGTATCTTTCCATTTTTCCCTCTGCGTCCCTGTTGCTGTGGGATCCGCGCTGATAGCCGCAGCTCCCGCCCGTCTCTGGAGATCCTTTAGGCGGCGCTCTGAATCCCCTCTCCTTGCGCGCCGCGAAACAAAGAGGCAAGAAAAAGTCTCTTGCCTCTTTGGCAGCTGCAGTCTTTTTCCCGGACTCCCTCCCGGCTAGCACCGAAGCCCGAGCCCCAGCTCCCAGCCCACGCCCGCCCCGACGGCTGAGCAGACAAGCCTCCCGGGCTGGTGAGTGCTGGTCGGCACCGCTCCTCTGTGCGGGAATCTCTCCGCTTTGCCCTCCGCACCACTGTGGCTGCGCTCTCCTCCGTGGCTCCGAAGCCTCCCCCCTCTGCTACCCGCAGTCTCTGCCCACGAAGGGGCTTCCTAGTGTGTGGAAACCTTTCCTCCTTCACAGCTCCCTCCTACTGGTGCAGGTCCCGTCCCTATTCTTTTGTCTCTGTTATTTCTTTTTTCTTTTGCCCTACCCAAGTACGTGGGGATTTTCTTGCCTTTTGGGAGGTCTGACATCTTCTGCCAGCGTTCAGTGGGTGTTCTGTAGGAGCAGTTCCACGTGTAGATGTATTTCTCATGTATCTGTGGGGAGGAAGGTGATCTCCGCCTGAGCAGCCTTCTTAACCAGCAAACACAATGTGGCACTGCTGACATTTATAACTAAATCACAATGGCTAGAAGCCCAGGTTTTCCCAGATTTCCTCTCCCTCAAGCAATTCTTAGAATCACCAAACAGGCTTATATCTATCAAGAGTCAGCCAGCCAAATTAAGGTCACCCACAGCTTCCAGGTTCCATTAGCTCCCCAGAGTGGCCTTTCAGCTCTGTTAAGCTCCTACGCCTGATAAAGATGAGAACGTGCTCACCCCAAGGCTTCTGGACCTAGAACAGACCTGCTGCACCTTCCAGTCAGAAATGCATGTGGCAACTCCTGTGACGGAAGGTGACCCTTTCTACTTTATAGCCCTTCTGGAGATGGGGGCTGGGAAGGAGTAGGTACAAAATTAAGAGTCATGAACCCAAAAGTAAAAAACTTTTAGTGATACAACCTTCAACTCATCTATACACCAACTTTTACACAGAGGACAAAGGCAAGGCCAAGACTCAGCTTCAGCTGCCCTGCTGTATTCAGAACTTCATTTCCCAAGACTTTTTCACAAAACGTTCCTCTGTTCCTCCATCCCCGTGTCTGATCATTCATGTAAATGAACACATGGGAGAGAAGTGTCACTTTGTTTTTATCACCTTGTTTGCACCTAAGCCCTAGCATCAGTGCAGTCAAGGTAACTTGGTAAGTACTCCATTTGTTACATAGTAACAAATAATAGACACAAACTAGTTTACAATAATGAGACTTTCTTCAAGCTTACCAGGAAAATTACTTTTAATATTTAGTCTTCCTTTATTCTCAGAAAAAGTGATACATATTTATGTATATACCTATGCTTAAAAATACCAATTAGCTCCCATACGCTGAAGAAAAAATCATAATCCAAGTGGAAACAGAAGTCAGAAAGGAAAGGTTTTCTTCCCAGTTTGTTCATTGTTAAGAGTGTATTGTTTCTTCTGTCCTGATAAATAGAAAATTAGCTTTTTCTACATTACTGAATTCTAACCACAAACACTTTGCCTTGGCCACATAAATGGTCAATTTCTGAATTGGTATTACTGATACTACTAGTTTTATTTTTCAATGTCTGATGGAAAAGATGTGAACATGGTACGGAAATGACAATGTCTATTAATGCATTATAAAGAATATACATAAAGCAATTATCAGATAAATGTTAGAATTTCATTCAACTCACACAAAACATTAAGCACAGAATATTGAGAGGTCAGACTATTTTTGAATACTAAGATATAGAGCTTCTGAATTTAGTAATCACATTTTAATTCATAGTTGAAGAACAGTTAATGAGGTTGGGATATTTTATTAATCTACTTCTTGGTTTTGGTTAGCTTCCAAAATAATTTGAAAAACAATGTAGAAATTTGTACACGCCTTAGGTTTTCTTTATCTATTCAATATTTACTTTGCAATGAAATGATAATAATAACTTGTATTTGTGTACTTCATAATTTTCAAAGCACTGTCAAATCCATTGTTTCACCTGACTTTCCAACATCCCTATAAGAAAGTAAGGCAGAATTAACACCTGGTTTTAAAATGAGGGAAAAGAAATATAGGCCGGACTCAAGATGCTTATTGAAATCAACACACATAGAATATTGGAGTCTAGAAATCAGTTCTACAAAATCTCATTCAAAGTCTTTGTACCTCATCTTGTCCAAATAAAATAAGTAAAAATTTGAATCTGTCTGTAGCCTCCTTTGGCAAATTAGTTATCATTCCTAAGCCTCAGCTTCCTCATCTATAAAATAAGAAAATTTCTCACAACTTCATTAATGCTTTTGTGAAGATTTATGTAAAAACGTGTATGTAATATTACCAGACCTTGTGTAAGTGCTCCATAAATATTCATTCTTTTCCTCTCACTTTCATTATTTACAGAAAGACCCAATCACACCATCACAGTTCCTCTGAATATGAATCTCTGCAAAACCACAATCAGTATCCATCTGGAACTAGGAAGAGATTAAGTTAGGAAATCATATCAGGTGGGAAATTCAGTGGAGAGGGGCTGTCTGCTGGGCATTCTGACATCTCTGAACTGTCCTGCCCAACTTTATGAGACAGCTTGCCTCATTTACAGGTCTCTATGGGGCAGCCTGTCTCAAAAAATTCACCTCCTTCCATCCACATGGTCATGGATGTCCTTGGCATACATCATCCTAGTTGGCTCAATTAAAAAGCCCCTGTAGCTTAACAGTATAGGAAGGGAATCATTTGGCTTTGGGTTGTACCCCACACAGCTAAGGAGCATTATTTTGACACTCTTCCAGCTGGAGTTCTCTGAGATTTCAAGGTGCCTTATGATCAGAGGAGTCAGTGTGGGACAACAGTCAAGCACTGGAAAGGTTGAGGGAGACATGGGTCAGAGCCTTAATCAACATCTAAGTGTTAACTCAATAAATGTTTTTCACATATCTGAGCTTCCTATTCTTTGTGTACAAAACACAGAGGGTAGAGATGTAATTAGACCCATCTTTACAATCCTGTGAGTTTATCATGCAAAGCAGCCTTGCAGTTTTTGGTCCAAGGATGTCAAAAAACAAAATCACGAGGGAGGGGCAAGATGGCGGAAGAGTAAGACGCGGAGATCACCTTCCTCCCCACAGATACATGAGAAATACATCTACACGTGGAACTGCTCCTACAGAACACCCACTGAACGCTGGCAGAAGACGTCAGACCTCCCAAAAGGCAAGAAAATCCCCACGTACTTGGGTAGGGCAAAAGAAAAAAGAAATAACAGAGACAAAAGAATAGGGATGGGACCTGCACCAGTGGGAGGGAGCTGTGAAGGAGGAAAGGTTTCCACACACTAGGAAGCCCCTTCGTGGGCAGAGACTGCGGGTAGCAGAGGGGGGAGGCTTCGGAGCCACGGAGGAGAGCGCAGCCACAGTGGTGCGGAGGGCAAAGCGGAGAGATTCCCGCACAGAGGAGCGGTGCCGACCAGCACTCACCAGCCCGGGAGGCTTGTCTGCTCAGCCACCGGGGCGGGCGGGGGCTGGGAGCTGGGGCTCGGGCTTCAGTGCTAGCCGGGAGGGAGTCCGGGAAAAAGACTGCAGCTGCCAAAGAGGCAAGAGACTTTTTCTTGCCTCTTTGTTTCGTGGCACGCAAGGAGAGGGGATTCAGAGCGCCGCCTAAACGAGCTCCAGAGACGGGCGGGAGCCGCGGCTATCAGCGCGGATCCCACAGCAACAGGGACGCAGAGGGAAAAACGGAGAGATTCCCGCAGAGGCTCGGCGCCGAGCAGCACTCACCAGCCCGAGAGGCTTGTCTGCTCACCCGCCGGGGCGGGCGGGGGCTGGGGCTTCGGTCGGATCCCAGGAAGAGGACTGGGGTTGGCTGCATGAACACAGCCTGAAGGGGCTAGCGCACCACAACTAGCCGGGAGGGTGCCCGAGAAAAAGTCTGCAGCTGCCGAAGAGGCAAGAGACTTTTTCTTGCCTTTGTTTCGCGGCGTGCAAGGAGAGGGGATTCAGAGCGCCAATTAAACGAACTCCAGAGACAGGCGCGAGCCGCGGCTATCAGTGCGGACCCCAGAGACGGGCATGAGACGCTAAGGCTGCTGCTGCCGCCACCAAAAAGCCTGTGGCCGAGCACAGGTCATTCTCCACACCGCCCCTCCCGGGAGCCTGTGCAGCCCGCCACGGCCAGGCTCCCGTAATCTGGGGACAACTTCCCCGGGAGAGCGCACGGCGTGCCTCAGGCTGCTGCAACGTCACGCCGGCTTCTGCTGCCGCAGGCTCGCCCCGCCTCCTCCATACCGCCCCGCCTCCTCCGTACCGCTCCCTCCCCCCGGCCTGACTGAGCCAGAGCCCCCGAATCAGCTGCTCCTTTAACCCCGTTCTGTCTGGGCGGGGAACAGACGCCCTCAGGCGACCTACATGCAGAGGCGGGTCCAAATCCAAAGCTGAACCCCGGGAGCTGTACGAACAAAGAAGAGAAAGGGAAATCTCTCCCAGCAGCCTCAGAAGCAGCGGATTAAAGCTCCACAAACAACTTGATGTGCCTGCATCTGTTGAATACCTGAATAGACAACGAATCATCCCAAATTTAGGAGGTGGACTTTGGGAGCAGGATATATTAACTTTTCCCCTTTTCCTTTTTTTGTGAGTGTATATGTGTATGCTTCTGGGTGAGATTTTGTCTGTATAGCTTTGCTCTCACCGTTAGTCCTAGGGTTAGGTCTGTCCGTTTTTTTTGTTTATTTTTTTTTTTTTTTACTTAAAAAATTTTTTTCCCTAATAAATGTTTTCTTAATAATTTTTTCCTTATTTTCTATTTTTAAAAAATTAAAAAAAAAATTTTTTACTAAGTTTTTTCATATTTTTTATTTTAAAAAATTAAACAAAATTTTTTTTCTCAATAAATTTTTTCTTAATAATTTTTTTCTTAATAATTTTTTTCTTATTTTTAGTATAAAAAATTAATAAATCTATTTTTAAAAATTAAAAGAAAAATTTTTTTCTTAATAAA
The DNA here is from genome assembly GCF_028564815.1 of Eubalaena glacialis. Taxonomy (NCBI): domain Eukaryota; kingdom Metazoa; phylum Chordata; class Mammalia; order Artiodactyla; family Balaenidae; genus Eubalaena; species Eubalaena glacialis. The sequence continues at coordinate 30,241,127 of NC_083730.1, forward strand.
TTTATTCTTAATAATTTTTTTTCTTATTTTTTATTATAATTGCTTTATTTTATTTTATTTTATCCTCTTTCTTTCTTTCTTTCCATTTTTTCTCCCTTTTATTCTGAGCCGTGTGGATGAAAGGCTCTTGGTGCTCCAGCCAGGCATCAGGGCTGTGCCTCTGAGGTGGGAGAGACAACTTCAGGACACTGGTCCACAAGAGACCCCCCAGCTCCACGTAATACCAAATGGCGAAAATCTCTCAGAGATCTCCATCTCACCATCAAGACCCAGCATCACTCAACGACCAGCAAGCTACAGTGCTGGACACCCTATGCCAAACAACTAGCAAGACAGGAACACAGCCCCATCCATTAACAGAGAGGCTGCCTAAAATCATAATAAGGCCACAGACACCCCAAAACACACCACCAGACGTGGACGAGCCCACCAGAAAGACAACATCCAGCCTCATCCACCAGAACACAGGCACTAGTTCCCTCCACCAGGAAACCTACACAACCCACTGAACCAACCTTAGCCACTGGGGACAGATACCAAAAACAACGGGAACTATGAACCTGCAGCCTGTGAAAAGGAGACCCCAAACACAGTAAGATAAGCAAAATGAGAAGACAGAAAAACACACAGCAGATGAAGGAGCAGGGTCAAAACACACCAGACCTAACAAATGAAGAGGAAATAGGTAGTCTACCTGAAAAAAATTCAGAATAATGATAGTAAGGATGATCCAAAATCTTGGAAATAGAATAGACAAAATGCAAGAAACATTTAACAAGGACGTAGAAGAACTAAAGAGGAACCAAGCAATGATGAAAAGCACAATAAATGAAATTAAAAATACCCTAGATGGGATCAATAGCAGAATAACTGAGGCAGAAGAACGGATAAGTGACCTGGAAGATAAAATGGTGGAAATAACTACTGCAGAGCAGAATAAAGAAAAAAGAATGAAAAGAACTGAGGACAGTCTCAGAGACCTCTGGGACAACATTAAACGCACCAACGTTCGAATTATAGGGGTCCCAGAAGAAGAAGAGAAAAAGAAAGGGACTGAGAAAATATTTGAAGAGATTATAGTTGAAAACTTCCCTAATATGGGAAAGGAAATAGTTAATCAAGTCCTGGAAGCACAGAGAGTCCCATACAGGATAAATCCAAGGAGAAACACACCAAGACACATATTAATCAAACTATCAAAAATTAAATATAAAGAAAATATATTAAAAGCAGCAAGAGAAAAACAACAAATAACACACAAGGGCATCCCCATAAGGTTAACAGCTGATCTTTCAGCAGAAACTCTGCAAGCCAGAAGGGAGTGGCAGGATATACTTAAAGTGATGAAGGAGAAAAACCTACAACCAAGATTACTCTACCCAGCAAGGATCTCATTCAGATTTGATGGAGAAATTAAAACCTTTACAGACAAGCAAAAGCTGAGAGAGTTCAGCACCACCAAACCAGCTTTACAACAAATGCTAAAGGAACTTCTCTAGGGAAGAAACACAAGAGAAGGAAAACACCTACAATAACAAACCCAAAACATTTAAGAAAATGGGAATAGGAACATACGTATCGATAATTACCTTAAATGTAAATGGATTAAATGCTCCCGCCAAAAGACACAGACTGGCTGAATGGATACAAAAACAAGACCCATATATATGCTGTCTGCAAGAGACCCACTTCAGACCTAGAGACACATACAGACTGAAAGTGAGGGGATGGAAAAAGATATTCCATGCAAATGGAAATCAAAAGAAAGCTGGAGTAGCAATTCTCATATCAGACAAAATAGACTTTAAAATAAAGACTATTACAAGAGACAAAGAAGGACACTATATAATGATCAAGGGATCGATCCAAGAGGAAGGTATAACAATTGTAAATATTTATGCACCCAACATAGGAGCACCTCTCAATACATAAGGCAAATACTAACAGCCATAAAAGGGGAAATCGACAGTAACACAATCATAGTAGGGGACTTTAACACCCCACTTTCACCAATGGACAGATCATCCAAAATGAAAATAAATAAGGAAACACAAGCTTTAACTGATACATTAAACAAGATGGACTTAATTGATATTTATAGGACATTCCACCCAAAAACAACAGAATACACATTTTTCTCAAGTGCTCATGGAACATTCTCCAGGATAGATCATATCTTGGGTCACAAATCAAGCCTTGGTAAATTTTAAAAAATTGAAATCGTTTCAAGTATCTTTTCCGACCACAACGCTATGAGACTAGATATCAATTACAGGAAAAGATCTGTAAAAAATACAAACACATGGAGGCTACACAATACACTACTTAATAACGAAGTGATCACTGAAGAAATCAAAGGGGAAATCAAAAAATACCTAGAAACAAATGACAATGGAGACACGACGATCCAAAACCTATGGGATGCAGCAAAAGCAGTTCTAAGAGGGAAGTTTATAGCAATACAAGCCTACATCAAGAAACAGGAAACATCTCGAATAAACAACCTAACCTTGCACCTAAAGCAATTAGAGAAAGAAGAACAAAAAAACCCCAAAGCTAGCAGAAGGAAAGAAATCATAAAGATCAGATCAGAAGTAAATGAAAAAGAAATGAAGGAAACAATAGCAAAAATCAATGAAACTAAAAGCTGGTTCTTTGAGAAGATAAACAAGATTGATAAACCATTAGCCAGACTCATCAAGAGAAAAAGGGAGAAGACTCAAATTAATAGAATTAGAAATGAAAAAGGAGAAGTAACCACTGACACTGCAGAAATACAAACGATCATGAGAGATTACTACAAGCAACTCTATGCCAATAAAATGGACAACCTGGAAGAAATGGACAGATTCTTAGAAATGCACAACCTGCCGAGACTGAACCAGGAAGAAATAGAAAATATGAACAGACCAATCACAAGCACTGAAATTGAAACTGTGATTAAAAATCTTCCAACACACAAAAGCCCAGGACCAGATGGCTTCACAGGCGAATTCTATCAAACATTTAGAGAAGAGCTAACACCTATCCTTCTCAAACTCTTCCAAAATATTGCAGAGGGAGGAACACTCCCCAACTCATTCTATGAGGCCACCATCACCCTGATACCAAAACCAGACAAAGATGTCACAAAGAAAGAAAACTACAGGCCAATATCACTGATGAACATAGATGCAAAAATCCTCAACAAAATACTAGCAAACAGAATCCAACAGCACATTAAAAGGATTATACACCATGATCAAGTGGGGTTTATTCCAGGAATGCAAGGATTCTTCAATATACGCAAATCAATCAACATGATACATCATATTAACAAATTGAAGGAGAAAAGCCATATGATCATCTCAATAGATGCAGAGAAAGCTTTCGACAAAATTCAACACCCATTTATGATAAAAGTCCTGCAGAAAGTAGGCATAGAGGGAACTTTCCTCAACATAATAAAGGCCGTATATGACAAACCCACAGCCAACATTGTCCTCAATGGTGAAAAACTGAAACCATTTCCACTAAGATCAGGAACAAGACAAGGTTGCCCACTCTCACCACTATTATTCAACATAGTTTTGGAAGTGTTAGCCACAGCAATCAGAGAAGAAAAAGAAATAAAAGGAATCCAAATCGGAAAAGAAGAAGTAAAGCTGTCACTGTTTGCAGATGACATGATACTATACATAGAGAATCCAAAAGATGCTACCAGAAAACTACTAGAGCTAATCAATGAATTTGGTAAAGTAGCAGGATACAAAATTAATGCACAGAAATCTCTTGCATTCCTGTATACTAATGATGAAAAATCTGAAAGTGAAATTAAGAAAACACTCCCGTTTACCATTGCAACAAAAAGAATAAAATATCTAGGAATACACCTACCTAAGGAGACAAAAGACCTGTATGCAGAAAATTATAGGACACTGATGAAAGAAATTAAAGACGATACAAATAGATGGAGAGATATACCATGTTCTTGGATTGGAAGAATCAACATTGTGAAAATGACTCTGCTACCCAAAGCAATCTACAGATTCAATGCAATCCCTATCAAACTACCACTGGCATTTTTCACAGAACTAGAACAAAAAATTTCACAATTTGTATGGAAACACAAAAGACCCCGAATAGCCAAAGCAATCTTGAGAACGAAAAATGGAGCTGGAGGAATCAGGCTCCCTGACTTCAGACTATATTACAAAGCTACAGTAATCAAGACAGTTTGGTACTGGCACAAAAACAGAAATATAGATCAATGGAACAGGATAGAAAGCCCAGAGATAAGCCCACGCACATATGGTCACCTTATCTTTGATAAAGGAGGCAAGCATATACAGTGGAGAAAAGACAGCCTCTTCAATAAGTGGTGCTGGGAAAATTGGACAGGTACATGTAAAAGTATGAAATTAGAACACTCCCTGACACCATACACAAAAATAAACTCAAAATGGATTAAAGACCTAAGTGTAAGGCCAGACACTATCAAACTCTTAGAGGAAAACATAGGCAGAACACTCTATGACATAAATCACAGCAAGATCCTTTTTGACCCAGCTCCTAGAGAAATGGAAATAAAAACACAAATAAACAAATGGGACCTAATGAAACTTAAAAGCTTTTGCACAGCAAAGGAAACCATAAACAAGACCAAAAGACAACCCTCAGAATGGGAGAAAATATTTGCAAATGAAGCAACTGACAAAGGATTAATCTCCAAGATTTACAAGCAGCTCATGCAGCTCAATAACAAAAAAACAAACAACCCAATCCAAAAATGGGCAGAAGACCTAAATAGACATTTCTCCAAAGAAGATATACAGATTGCCAACAGACACATGAAAGAATGCTCAACATCATTAATCATTAGAGAAATGCAAATCAAAACTACAATGAGGTATCATCTCACACCGGTCAGAATGGCCATCATCAAAAAATCTAGAAACAATAAATGCTGGAGAGGGTGTGGAGAAAAGGGAACACTCTTGCACTGTTGGTGGGAATGTCAATTGATACAGCCACTATGGAGAACAGTATGGAGGTTCCTTAAAAAACGACAAATAGAACTACCATACGACCCAGCAATCCCACTACTGGGCATATACCCTGAGAAAACCAAAATTCAGAAAGAGTCATGTACCAAAATATTCATTGCAGCTCTGTTTACAATAGCCAGGACATGGAAGCAACCTAGGTGTCCATCATCGGATGAATGGATAAAGAAGATGTGGCACATATATACAATGGAATATTACTCAGCCATTAAAAAAATGAAATGGAGGTGTTTGTAATGAGGTGGATGGAGTTAGAGTCTGTCATACAGAGTGAAGTAAGTCAGAAAGAGAAAAAGAAATACAGTATGCTAACACATATATATGGAATCTAAGGAAAAAAAAAAAAGGTCATGAAGAACCTAGTGGCAAGATGGGAATAAAGACACAGACCTACTAGAGAATGGACTTGAGGATATGGGGAGGGGGAGGGGTGAGATGTGACAGGGTGAGAGAGTGTCATGGACATATATACACTACCAAATGTACAATAGATAGCTAGTGGGAAGCAACCGCATAGCACAGGGAGATCAGCTCGGTGCTTTGTGACCACCTAGAGGGGTGGGATAGGGAGGGTGGGAGGGAGGGAGATGCAAGAGGGAAGAGATATGGGAACATATGTATATGTATAACTGATTCACTTTGTTATAAAGCAGAAGCTAACACAAAAAAAAAAAAAAAAGAAGGCTGCTCAGATTGCCAGTAAATAATTAAATAATTCACAAACAAGCAGATATATAAGTAAACACTTTTATTTCAACAAATAATTTAAATAAAATTACACACTGGGAAAACTGCAAAACTACACCCTACAAATTTATTTTTAAAATGAAACCAAATTATACAATTGATATCAATGCTGCTTTTACCACCAGATGCCATAGATTAACCTGGGGGAGCTAGGGGAATAAGGAAAGTGGCGATGCAGATATTGGTTATAATGCAAAGTGAGTGAAGGGGAGTGTAGTCAGGGGCCAACGTGAAGGTTACATATGGCGCTATTAGTGTTGGAGTGTGGTTGCTTTTAGTTGCTTCTCAATATCAGATACAACTTCATAAACGTGCCCAGGTCTAGAAACATAGAAGAGGGTCAGATAGAGAAACCATATTGAAAATGATGTTTTATTGACATGGTTGAAACTAGAAAATCTGTTCAGTTAAACTCCATAGCTGTCAGCTGTCCTCAGTCCTGGGGAGCCGGTAAAACACCAAAAGCTCAGTCAGTTACTCCCAGGGAGAAAGAGAAAGTTTCTGCATTACTGGACTCCACAGACACCTAGGCCTGTCATTCTTCAGTCATCCGTCCCCCTGGGAATTATAGACCAAGAGATAACATGGATTTCAAATTATTTGGGCCATGATGAGAGGGAAACTTATCACATCAATCAAACCCCAAATAAAAGTTATTCAAAATAAAGGGTGTGATGGTGGAAGGATTTCAAAGCACCACTAGGGATAGGTAGGACTCTGAGTTGATACTGGCTATAGGATTTCTCCCAGAGAAAATCTACAAATGGGCTCCTGAAATCTGTACACCAGTTTTTGTGTGTATGGACATATTTGCATTACTCTGTTAAGAGGGAACGTGTCTTCCATTATATTTTCAAAGAAATCTGTGTTAGTCAGTCTTTCTAACTGCTGTAACAAACAACTCTAAAATCACCGTGGCTTAAAGATTGACTTCTCACTTGTTACTGGCCCTGTTCAGTTGGGGAGGTTGGGAGAGTGTGTTCTGCTTCATATACCGGGGTTGTGGGTATTTGGGAGGAAGATCACAGATGTAAAGTGCCATTTTCAATGAAGCATATTAAGGGAAATCATCAACATGGTTTATCATTGGTGGTGATGCTTAATCACTTGACTGAGGTAGTGTTTGTTGTCTTTCTCCACTGTAAAGTTACTCTTCCTTTTCCACCTTCCCCCTTTCTGTACTTACTGTACTCTTTGGAAGGAAGTTTCTGTGTGCAGCCCAAATGCTTAAAGAGTGGTGAGTTATGCTTTACCTCTTTTGAGGGTGCAGTATCTATGTAAATTATTTGTAATTCTTCTACAAGGGAGATTTGTCTCTCTCCCCCTATTTTCCTTTATTTATTTATTTATTTATTTATTTATTTATTTATACTCCTGTAATTGTGCTTTTTTTCTGAACACTTCCTTACTGGCACTACAAGATGCTCCAGGCTCATGTTGTGTATTTCCTGCCCCAGTCCTAGAATCAGCCACTTCTCCAAGGGACCCTGGTTTCTTTTACTGGGCAATGATATTAGAAAATATCTGGGTGCTAGGTGTGCTGCTGCTACAGAATCAGCTGACAGAGCAAGGAAATGTATGTGTATATACATAAATGAATAAGTTTTTCTATATGTTGCCATCTGTATCTGTATTAGACTAAACATAAGTGCATACTGATGTCTCCAACTCTAATCCATTACCACATGCATCATTTTAGGTTCTTCCCCTTGTTTGTTTGTAATATCCCACTCCAACAATGAGAAACCTGGTTCCCTCTAACTGTCATTTATTTTCTTAATTGTACCATTATGTATTAGTGGTATCAGAATTGTTAACCCAGGGGAGACAACTTTATCAGCAAGAGTTCAATACTTATGTCAGTTTTGTTTGTTTGTTTTTGCCTTTAGCGTTATGGATTCTACTCATTTCCAGTTATTTAGGTCAGTACTTTTTGTCCCTATTCCCTTCTGTAAGGTTGTTTCAGAACTTGTAATATCGTTAGATTGTTTTGTCACATCCTGCATTCCATCCTGAGATTCCTTGACCTCCTAAATTATGTTTAAAAATTTGCATAAATTGAGGTTCACTCTTTGTTCTGTAAAAGGCTATGAGTTTTGACAACTTCATAGTGTCATGTATCCACCATTACAATAACATTATAGGATGGTTTCAATGGCTCCAAATATCCCTGGTGATTTTCTTATTCAACACTTTCTCCCTGCATAACCACTGATCTTTCTACCATTCCATCAATTCTGCATTTTCTGGAATATGGTACATTTTCTGGAATGTGATACAATCCCCCCACACCCAACACTGCTTTCTTTAACATGGCAACATGCCTCCAAGATTAACATATCTCCTCATAGTTTCATAGATCACATCTTTTCTTTATCACCAAATAACATTCCATTATATGGATGTATCATAGTTTAGTTATCCATTTACCTAGTGAAAAATAGGACACCTCTAGGTTTTGTTAATTAGGAATATAGAGCTATAAACATTCATGTGCACGTTTTTGTGTGGACATAATTTTTCAGTTCGGTAAATACTTAGGAGTGCAATTATTGGATCGTGTGGCAAAATTAGGTTTAGCTTTGTAAGAAGTTGCCACAATATCTTCCAAAGTAGCTGTAACCAGCAATGAGTGATAATTCCTGTTGCTTTATATCCTTGTCAGCAATTGGTATTGTCAGTTAAAAAAATATTTTTATGTTTACAGCAGCTTTATTCATAATTACCCAAACATGGAAGCAACCAAGATGTCCCTCAACAGGCGAGAAGATACATGAAATGCGGTGCATCCAGGCAATGGAATGCAATTCAGGGACAAAAAGAAATGAGCTACCTAGCCACGAGGAGACATGCAGGAAACTCCAAATGCATACTATCAATTGAAAGAAGTCATCTGAAGAGGTCACATATCATATGATCCCAACAACATAAGACATTGCAGAGAGGACAAAACTACGGAGATGGCAAAAAGATAAGTGGGTTGTCAGGGGTCCTGGTGGAGAGAGGAAGGAACCCAGGTGTTTCTCTTCCCAGGATTCTCATGCTGCCCCTGTAGAGCTCCAAGATTCCTCAAGATGGGGCTTCTTTTGGGAAGAGTGGTTGGGGCAGCAGCATCTGGAGCCTGATGTCACCATTTTCTGAGCCCCCCGAAACTCAGTGAAAGTTTTTTGAATTTTAACCATTCTAATAGGTATGTGTATCTCATTTTTGTTTTAATTTAAAATTCCCTAATGTCAAATGATGTCAAGCATCTTTTCATATATTTATTTGCCATCTTTGGTGAGGTGTCTGTTCAGATCTTTAGTCCATTTTTAAAGTCGGACTGTTTGTTTTCCTGTTGTTGATTTTAAGGGTTCTTTGTATATTTTGGATATAAGTCCTTCATCAGACATTTATTTTGCAAATATTTTCTCCCAGTCTGTGTCTTGTCTCTTCATTCTCTAACAGTGTCTTTTACAGAGCAGAAGTTTTTAATTTTAATGAAGTACAACTTATCAGTTTCTTATTTCATGAGTTGTGGCTCAGTTTCCTTTTTTTTAGTGTTCTGTCTTTCCCCATGGTCTCTTTGCACTGGACACTTTGAATCCAACCACCACCTAATGATAAAAGATATACCATATGGATGATTCTATAGGACACTTTAGGTCCTGGCCTGGAAGTGGTTTACATCATTTCTGCACATTCTATTGGGCAGAACTCATCACATAGTGCCATCTAGATTTTAAAAAGTTGAGAAATGTAGTTTTCTTGATGCCCAGCAGAAAAGTGAAATTTTTTTTTTTTTATTTATTTTTTTGGCTGTGTTGGGTATTCATTTCTGTGCGAGGGTTTTCTCTAGTTGTGGCAAGCGGGGACCACCCTTCATTGCGGTGCACGGGCCTCTCACTATCGCGGCCTCTCTTGTTGGGAGCACAGGCTCCAGACGCGCAGGCTCAGTAATTGTGGCTCACGGGCCCAGTTGCTCCGCGGCATGTGGGATCTTCCCAGACCAGGGCTCGAACCCGTGTCCCCTGCATTGGCAGGCAGATTCTCAACCACTGCGCCACCAGGGAAGCCCCCAAGTGAAATGTTTTGATGAACATTCAGAATGATTTCTCCTACAAGGTTTATGACTAACATATGGTTGGAAAACACTGCCTTGGACACTCATTTGTGAAAGGGTATGTTTTGCAGGATGCCATAACTTAGGTTGCCAGGCCTGCTGGGCTACCTAAGGAAATTAGGTGGGAAGTTGTTAGAATGGAGTCACAGTGGAAATATATTTCTTCAAAGTAATCTTGAAAGATTCTGATGTTTCTAGGTGTCTCTGAAGAGATTTATGGTGCTTAACCCACTATGTTTCCTGTCTTAGTTCATACGAGGTACTATAACAAAAATACATTTGTTAGCTTAAACAACAAAGATTTATTTCTCACAGTTCTGGAGACTGGGAAGTCCAAGATCAAGGTGCCAGGCAAATTCAGTGTCTGCTGAGGGCCATTTTCCTGGTTTATAGCTGGCCAGCTTCTTGTTGTATCCTCACATGGTGGGACGGGCAAGGGAGTTCTCTGGGGCCTCTTTTATATGGTCACTAATCCTATTCATGAGGGTTCAACTCTTTTGGTCTAATCACTTCTCAAAGGTCCCCACCTCCTAATAACAGCACATTGGGGGTTAGGTTTCAACAAATGAATTTTAGGTGGAGGCACAAACAGTCTATAACCTTTCATCACTAAACCACCAGGAGAGGAAAAAGAACTGCAAATGAGAAAGAAAATTGTCTGAAAGACTCTCAAATACCTACCAATCTCTGAGAGAGATTAACTAACCCTGAGGACCATGGAGAAGACATCTTTCACAGTTTGTTTCTACATTTTTAGAGGGAAGGGGAGGGGTCTAAAATAATGCTTATGACAGCACTGCCTAAAGGAAGTGAGGGGTAACTTGGTTACTTGGCATTTGGTATTTGTCTCTGTTTGTTCCATGAAAACTTGTGAAAATGTTGGCTGATGTAGCTAATATTTGGTCCATTTGCTATAAAGGATGTCAAGATCTTCAGTGGGATTTGTGGTTGTTTTTTTCCATCAACCTTAGGAATATTTCCTTTGACAGTTGGTAGCATACCACACATTCTTTGTACAGAGATCACAGTAAATATGAATTAGGTTTTATAAAGAGAGGTAGAGAGTAGAGGTTTAAGGAACTGAACCAATTTTATCAAATTTCAAATTCATATTGAAAAAATAATAAAATGACAATATTAGTTTATAAATGAGCATATCTTTTCTATTTTTCTTTCATGGATAGTGGTGAAGATTGTTACATAGCCACTTTTTAAACACCTACTAATCTCTGGTTTTGTACAAGGTTTCAAAACCTTCTTGATTACATGCCTTAACTATAAAATTATGATCATGGACCCCAAAAATATGTACATTTACTAATAAACTCTATACATGTGAAACTGCAGTAATATATTATGGACATTAAAAATCTTTCAAAGATAAATATTCAAATAGAAGATATTACATTAATATAAAAGTTGAAATTCCAATTGTTTCTTTCTACATTCCAATGGGTGGTCTTGCCCACATTCTGGGTCACGCTCACTTAAAGAGTTTGTTAACATAAATAAGACACTTTAGGTAATATGCTTTAAATCAGAGTTTTCTAAGCAATGACAAGTTGTCACATAAAACTTTATTTTACAAGAATTTCATCTACAATTTTAGGACTGGATGCCACACGGTCCATGCTGTTGAAATGGAAAGTTACCAAATATGTTCCTTTCAGATTCAGGAAGAAAATAATCTAGCTTTCTCAGAACCCTTTTTCTTTGACTCAGCTGTTGTCAATTAATCACATATTTAAGTTTTTATGATGCAGACAGAAAGATTAAGACCAACAATTTTCACTCTAGTGAGAATGATTTAGAGAATCATGAAAATGAATTTCCCTCTAGTCACCTGAAACAGTGAAAGAGTCTGAAGCAAAAAGATGCAAGAGGCTAAAAAGGATCCAGGAAAAACAAACAAACCAGAAACCAAAACAAAAGTAAACTAATGAAAATTATAGTACTAAGAGTAATAAGAACTAACATTTACTGAGTACTTGTTATGTGCCAGAAATTGTCTTTGCTAAGTGATTTACACACATTATCTATTTCATCTTTATAAAAACCTATGAAATGTGTTAATTATTATCTATTTTATACAATGAGCTAACTGGCTCCTGAGTTGAAAGATTAATGGAAAAAAGTTTTGTTTCTGGAAAATAAAGGATGTTTAAGTAATTGTCAGTTGTTCGGTATATCCTTCTGTCAGAAGGGTTTCCTGCAGTATGTAGGAAGTTGGATTTGTTTACCTTTCAGATCTTTCCAGCACTATATTTCTATAAATAGTTTTGAACTTACCTTGTGCTTAGCATTTTTCCAGATGCTTACCAAGTATACAATCTTGAACAAGTCACTTAACTTCAATGAGTCTCACTTTGACCATCTGTAAATTGGGGCTATCCTATCTGATTGGCCTTTCTGAAGAAATTCTTGTAAAAATCCAACATGAGTGTTCTGAGGACTTTGCATGATGTTCTATCTGCTTAAGGCATCCTTGTCATTATTGTTAAAACATGGTGTATTCTCTGTGTTACAGGAGTTTTTAGTTCATGAAGAAATTTTAGTTACAACAAAAAGGCATATTCAGGGGCTTCCCTGGTGGCGCAGTGGTTAAGAATCTGCCTGACAATGCAGGGGACATGGGTTTGAGCCCTGGTCCAGGAAGATCTCACATGCCGCAGAGCAACTAAGCCCATGCACCACAACTACTGAGCCTTGGCTCTAGAGCCAGTGAGCCACAACTACTGAGCCCTCAAGCCACAACTACTGAAACCCACACGCCTAGAGCCTGTGCTCCGCAACAAGAGAAGCCACTGCAATGAGAAGCCTGAACACCACAATGAAGAGTAGCCCCTGTTCGCCACAGCTAGAGAAAGCCCGTGCCCAGCAACGAAGACCCAATGCAGCCAAAAATAAATAAATTAAATAAATAAATTTAAAAAAGGCAAATTCATAAACGGAGCAGATAATACTTTTTTGTTTTTTCCTATCTGAGTCATATGGCCTCAGGTTTGGACAGAGAAAGGAACCATTAATTGATGAGAGAAAGTAGTCCTAATTCTTTCATGGTGTTAATAGAGACTTTAATAATCCTTTGCATTCAAAGGACTCTTTAAATTTTTGAAATACTTGTACACTAATTATTTCACCTAAGCATCCCAAGGCTTTACAGATGAGGATGCCGAAGCTGAGCACATGTTGTTGTGTGGCCCTGCATTAGGCAGTTACTGTGGTGGTGGAGTCAAAAGTAAAACTAAGGACTTTTGATTCTCAGTTCCAGAATTGTTTTTTCCTCCAACTTACTGTATTAACTACTGAGACACCAGATTCTCCTGTTAGCACTGCTTTGAGAGACTTTGGTCACCAACTTGGATGTACTATTTTACTTCCTTGGTCAACACATGGCTTACTTCATCAGAGTAGTCACCTCTGCCTCTGTCCCTCCTCTGTTCCTTCCCTCCCTCCTTCTCTTTATAATCATTTAAGGATTTAAGGGTGTTTAATATGCTAGGGACTATGCTAGGTGTTAGAGATAAGTAATTAAATAGAAGTTCTCAGTCTCATATAAGGGTCTTATTGAGGAGATAAATAAGAGGCAATTATAATTTGCTGTGATGGTGATAAAATACTGGTAAGTGGGCAAGGTTTTGAGGAGGATCAGGATAGGGCCTGATCCCAACAAGGAGAAAGAGGGAGGTCAGGGAAAGCTTCCTGGGGAAGGCATACCCTGAGAGAGGTAGCAGTCAGACCAGCATAGATCATGAGAACATGCAGAGGGGACCTGTGCCCCAGCTGCTCTTGGTTTGACTGAAGGTGAAGGACAGAGTACAGTGCTCTTTAGTTAGGATGTTCCTGACCCCCAAATCAGGGATTCTTTAGAGTTTTGGCTTGAAAAACCAAGCCTTGACTTCTGTGAATACTCAGTGACTGGCATCCCGGGGTTTCTAGCCTCTCCTTCTCCGTTGGGCAGCCCCGGGGTGCTGATTGAGCCACTGGCCCTCTCTACATCCCAAGGTTTGCCAGCGATTAAGGGTATTTTTGTCTGAGTGCCTAAGTACTGGGGCAAACTGCCCAGCTCAAATGAATCAATGGACTAAAAATTGTCTTCCCAGCAGGCACTGCCAAAGCAGTCTCCAGCCAATGTTCCAGGCAAATGAGAAAAGATCCATTGAGCTCAGCAGGAGGCTCCGATTTGGCTAACTCAGCACCCTGGGAGCAATTCTCCAGTCATTTATATCTCTGCTTTTCCTCTCTGAGCTCTGCTCTGGGTCTCTACTCTTGATGAGATCTGTTTTGTGCCAAAGCAGGAGGTGCTGAGGTTTCAAATGAAGATACCTTATCAACATCTCCGTGTGCCTCTGGCATGCCCATAAAGTAAACCGAGCTCAATAGTCTACTTTCATTCTCTATTAATTTAATACATCACTGGGTTTGGCCCAAGTAATAAAGGTTTTAGTTCAAGAAAAACATTTTTTAAAATGATGAATGAGATTAACCTTGCAAAAATCGTGGAAAATAAAATAATATTTGCAGTTGAAAGCAGAGAGTTTAAGAAACTTGTGAAAATTCATACAACTAGCTTGTGGAGGAACTGGGCCTAGAACTCATGACTTTTGGCTAATTTTAGTTTTTAAAAATGATTGTTTTCCTAATTTTTAGAGAACACTAAAAATATTTTTTCTTCTTTTGTAACTGCAATCCTACAAAGTAAGCAGGGCATATGCCATTACCATAGCTGCATAGAAATTGGGCAGACTTGGAGACCTTCAAGATGGTGGAAGAGTAAGACGTGGAGATCACCTTCCTCCCCACAAATACATCAGAAATACATCTACATGTGGAACAACTCCTGCAGAACACCTACTGAACGCTGGCAGAAGACCTCAAACCCCCCAAAAGGCAAGAAACTCCCCACGTACCTGGGTAGAGCAAAAGAAAAAAGAAAAAACAGAGACAAAAGAATGCAGATGGGACCTGCACCAGTGGGAGGGAGCTGTGAAGGAGGAAAAGTTTCCACACACTAGGAAGCCCCTTCACTGGCGGAGACAGCGGGGCGTGTGGCAGGGGGAAGCTTCAGAGCCATGGAGAAGAGTGCAGCAATAGGGGTGCAGAGGACAGAGTGGAGAGACTCCTGCACAGAGGATCGGTGCTGACCAGCACTCACCAGCCCAAGAGGCTTGTCTGCTCACCTGCCGGGACAGGTGGGCGCTGGGAGCTGGGGCTCCGTCTTCGGATGTCGGATCCCAGGGAGAGGACTGGGGTTGCCTGCGTGAACACAGCCTGAAGGGGGCTAGTGTGCCACAGCTAGCCTGGAGGGAGTCCGGGAAAAAGTCTGGAACTGCCAAAGAGGCAAGAGACTTTTTCTTGCCTCTTTGTTTCCTGGTGCGCGAGGAGAGGTGATTAAGAGCACCACTTAAACGAGCTCCAGAGATGGGCGCCAGCTGCAGCTATCAACATGGACCCCAGAGATGGACATGAGAGGCTAAGGCTGCTGCTGCAGCCACCAAGAAGCCTGTGTGCAAGCACAGGTCACTATCCACACTTCCCCTCCCAGGAGCCTGTGCAGTCCACTACGGCCAGGGTCCCGTGATCCAGGGACAACTTCCCCGGGGGAACACACGGAGCGCCTCATGCTGTTGCAACGTCATGTCAGTCTCTGCCACCGCAGGATCGCCGTGCATTATGTACCGCTCCCTCACCCTGGCCTGAGTGAGCCAGAGGCCCCGATCAGCTGCTACTTTAATCCTGTCCTGTCTGAGTGAAGAACAGATGTCCTCAGGCGACATACACACAGAGGCGGGGCCAAATCCAAAGCTGAACCCCAGGAGCTGTGTGAAGAAAGAAGAGAAAGGGAAAATTCTACCAGCAGCCTCAGGAGCAGTGGATTAAATCTCCACAATCAACTTGATGTACCCTGCATCTGTGGAATACCTGAAAAGACAATGAATCATCCCAAGTTGAGGCGGTGGACTTTGGGAGCAACGATATATATATATTTTTTTTCCTTTTTCTCTTTTTGTGAGTGTGTATGTGTATGCTTCTTTGTGTGGTTTTTGTCTGTATAGCTTTGCTTTTGCAATTTGTCCTAGGGTTCTGACGGTCTGCTTTTTTTTCTTTTTGTATGGTTTTTAGTGCTTGTTATCATTGGTGGATTTGTTTTTTGGTTTGGTTGCTCTCTTCTTTCTCCTTTTTATTACTTTTTAATTTAAAAAATTTTTAATAAATATTTATTTTAATAACTTTTATTTAATTAATTAATTAATTTATTTATTTATTCATTTCTCCCTTTTATTCTGAGCCATGTGGATGACAGGGTCTTGGTGCTCCAGCTGGTGTCAGGCCTGTGCCTCTGAGATGGGAGAGCCGAGTTCAGGAAATTGGACCACCAGAGACCTCCCAGCTCCATGTAATATCAAACAGTGAAAATCTCCCAGACATCTCCATCTCAACACCAAGACCCAGCTTCACTCAACGACCAGCAAACTACAGTGCTGGACACCCTATACCAAACAACTAGCAAGACAGGAACATAACCCTAATCAGTAGCAGAAAGGCTGCCTAAAATCATAAGAAGGTCACAGACACCCAAAAACAAACCACTGGACATGGACCTTCCCACCAGAGAGACAAGATCCAGCCTCATCCACCAGAAAACAGGCACTAGTCCCCTCCACCAAGAAGCTTACACAACCCACTGAACCAACCTTACCCACTGGGGGCAGACACCAAAAACAATGGGAACTAGGAACCAGCAGCCTGCAAAAAGGGGAACCCAACACAGTAAGTTAAGCAAAATGAGAAGACAGAGAAATATACAGCAGATGAAGGAGCAAGGTAAAAACCCACCGGATCAAACAAAGGAAGAGGAAATAGACAGTCTACCTGAAAAAGAATTCAGAGTAATGATAGTAAAGATGATCCAAAATCTTGGAAATAGAATTGAGAAAATACAAGAAACGTTTAACAAGGACCTAGAAGAACTAAACAGCAAACAAACAATGATGAACTACACAATAAATGAAACTCAAAATTCTCTAGAAGGAATCAATAGCAGAATAACTGAGGCAGAAGAACGGATAAGTGACCTGGAGGATAAAATAGTGGAAATAACTAGTGCAGAGCAGAAAAAAGAAAAAAGAATGAAAAGAATTGAGGACAGTCTCAGAGACCTCTGAGACAACATTAAATGCACGAACATTTGAGTTATAGGGGTCCAAGAAGAAGAAGAGGAAAAGAAAGGGAATGAGAAAATATTTGAAGAGATTATACTTGAAAATTTGCCTTATATGGGAAAGGAAATAGTTAAACAAGTCCAGGAAGTGCAGAGAGTTCCATATAGGATATATCCAAGGAGAAACAGGCCAAGAAACATATTAATCAAACTATCAAATACTAAATACAAAGAAAAAATATTAAAAGCAGCAAGGGAAAAACAACAAATAACATACAAGGGAATCCCCATAAGGGTAAGACCTGATCTTTCAGCAGAAACTCTGCAAGCCAGAGGGGAGTGGTAGGACATATTTAAAGTGATGAAACGGAAAACCCTACAACTAAGATTACTCTACTCTGCAAGGATCTCATTCAGATTTGACAGAGAAAGTAAAACCGTTACAGACAAGCAAAAGCTAAGAGAATTCAGCACCACCAGGCCAGCTTTACAACAAATGCTAAAGGAACTTCTCTAGGCAGGAAATACAAAAGAAGGAAAAGACCTACAATAACATACCCAAAACAATTAAGAAAATGGTAATACGAACATGTATATGAATAATTACCTTAAATGTAAATGGCTTAAATGCCCCAACCAAAAGACATAGACGGGCTGAATGGATACAAAAACAAGACCTGCATATATGCTGTTTACAAGAGACCCACTTCAGACCTAGGGACACATACAGACTGAAAGTGAGTGGATGGAAAAAGATATTCCATGCAAACGGAAATCAAAATATAGCTGGAGTAACAATTCTCATGTCAGACAAAATAGAGTTTAAAACAAAGACTATTACAAGAGACAAAGAAGGACACTACATAATGGTCAAGGGATCAATCCAAGAAGAAGATATAACAGTTGTAAATATTTATGCACCCAACAGAGGAGCACCTCAATACATAAGGCAAATGCTAACAGCCATAAAAGGGGAATTTGACAGTAACACAATCAGAGTAGGGGACTTTAACACCCCACTTTCACCAATGAACAGATCATTCAAAATTAAAGTAAATACGGAAACACAAGCTCTAAATGGTACATTAAACAAGATAGACTTAATTGATAATTATAGGACACTCCATCCAAAAACAACATAATAAACTTTCTTCTCAAGTGCTCATGGAACATTCTCCAGGATAGATCATACCTTGGGTCACAAAACAAGCTTTGGTAAATTTAAGAAAATTGAAATTGTATCAAGTATCTTTTCCGACCTCAACGCTATGAGAATAGATATCAATTACTGGAAGAAATCTGTAAAAAATACAAACACATGGAGGCTAAACAATACACTACTTAATAACCAAGAGGTCACTGAAGAAATTACAGAAGGAATCAGAAAATACCTAGAAACAAATGACAATTAAAACACGATGACCCAAAACATATGGGATGCAGTAAAGGTAGTTCTAAGATGGAAGTTTATAGCAATATAATCCTAACTTAAGAAACAAGAAACATCTCAAATAAACAACCTAAACTTAGACCTAAAGCAATTAGAAAAAGAAGAACAAAAAAAACCCAAAGTTACCAGAAGGAAAGAAATCATAAAGATCAGATCAGAAATAAATGAAAAAGAAATGAAGGAAACAATAGCAAAGATCAATAAAACTAAAAGATGGTTCTTTGAGAAGATAAACAAGATTGATAAACCATTAGCCAGACTCATAAAGATAAAAAGAGATAAGACTCAAATCAATAGAATTAGAAATGTAAAAGGAGAAGTAACAACTGACACAGAATCCGATGGTGCATTAAAAGGATCATACACCATGGTCAAGTGGGATTTATCCCAGGAATGCAAGGGTTCTTAATTATACACAAATTAATCAATGTGATACACCATATTAAAAAATTGAAGGATAAAATCCATATGATAATCTCAACAGATGCAGAAAAATCTTTTTACAAAACTCAACACACATTTATGATAAAAACCCTCCAGAAAGTAGGCATAGAGGGAATGTACCTCAATCTAATAAAGGCCATATATGACAAACCCACAGCCAACATCGTTCTCAATGGTGATAAACTGAAACCATTTCCAGTAAGATCAGGAGCAAGACAAAGTTTCCCACTCTCACCACTACTATTCCACATTGTTATGGAAGTTTTAGCCACAGCAATCAGAGAAGAAAAAGAAATAAAAGGAATGCAAATTGGAAAAGAAGAAGTAAAGCTGTCACTGTTTGCAGATGACATGATACTATACATAGAGAATCCTAAAGAGGCTACCAGAAAACTAGTAGAGTTAATCACGAATTTGGTAAAGTAGCAGGATACAAAATTAATGCACAGAAATCTCTTGCATTCCTATACACTAATGATGAAAAATCTGAAAGAGAAATTAAGGAAACACTCCCCTTTACCATTGCAACAAAAAGAATAAAATACCTAGGAATAAACCTACCTAAGGAGACAAAACATCTGAATGCAGAAAACTATAAGACACTGATGCAAGAAATTAAAGACGATACAAGCAGATGGAGAGATATACCATGTTCTTGGATTGGAAGAATCAACATTGTGAAAATGACTATACTACCCAAAGCAATCTACAGATTCAATGCAATCCCTACCAAACTACCAATGGCATTTTTCACAGAACTAGAACAAAAACTTTTTTGTATGGAAACACAAAAGACCCCGAATAGCCAAAGCAATCTTGGGAAAGAAAAACGGAGCTGGAGGAATCAGGGTCCCTGACTTTAGACTATACTACAAAGCTACAGTAAGCAAGAGAGTATGGTACTGGCACAAAAATAGAAATATAGATCAATGGAACAGGATAGAAAACCCAGAGATAAATCCACACACATATGGTTACCTTATCTTTGATAAAGGAGGCAAGAATATACAATGGAGAAAAGACAGCCTCTTCAATACGTGGTGCTGGGAAAACTGGATAACTACGTGTAAAAGAATGAAATTAGAACACTCCCTAACACCATACACAAAAATAAACTCAAAATGGATTAAAGTCCTAAATGTAAGGCCAGACACTATCAAACTCTTCGAGGAAAACATAGAACACTATGACATAAATCACAGCAAGATCCTTTGTGACCCACCTCCTAGAGAAATGGAAATAAAAACAAAAATAAACAAATGGGACCTAATGAAACTCAAAAGCTTTTGCACAGCAAAGGAAACCATAAACAAGACAAAAAGACATCCCTCAGAATGGGAGAAAATATTTGCAAATGAAGCAACTGACAAAGGATTAATCTCCAAAATTTACAAGAGCTCATGCAGCTCAATATCATGAAAACAAACAACCCAATCCAAAAATGGGCAGAAGACCTACACAGGCATTTCTCCAAAGAAGATATACAGATTGCCATCAAACACATGAAAGAATGCTCAACATCAGTAATCATTAGAGAAATGCAAATCAAAACTATAATGAGGTATCACCTCACACCAGAAAGAATGGCCATCATCAAAAAATCTACAAACAATAAATGCTGGAGAGGGTGTGGAGAAAAGGGATCCCTGTTGCACTTTTGGTGGGAATGTAAATTGATACAGCCACTATGGAGAATAGTAACGAGGTTCCTTAAAAACCTCGTTTGTTAACAAGGTTTTCAAAATAGAAATACCATATTATCCAGCAATCCCACTACTGGGCATATATCCTGAGAAAACCATAATTCACCAGAATGTTCATTGCAGCTCTATTTACAATAGCCAGGACATGGAAGCAACCTAAGTGTCCATCAACAGATGAATGGATAAAGAAGATGTGACACATATTTACAATGGAATATTACTCAACCATAAAAAGAAACGAAATTGAATTATTTGTAGTGAGGTGGATGGACACAGAGTCTGTCATACAGAGTGAAGTAAGGCAGAAAGAGAAAAACAAATACCATATACTAACACAAATATATGGAATCTAAAAAAAAAAAAAGTCATGAATAACCTAGGGGCAGGATGGGAATAAAGATGCAGATCTACTAGAGAATGGACTTGAGGACATGGGGAGGGGGAAGGGTAAGCTGGGACAAAGTGAGAGAGTGGCATCTACATATATACACTACCAAATGTAAAATAGATTGCTAGTGGGAAGCAGTCTCATAGCACAGGGAGATCAGCTCTGTGCTTGGTGACCACCTAGAGGGGTGGTTAGGGAGGGTGGAAGGGATGGAGATGCATGAGGGAAGAGATATGGAGATATATGTATATGTATAGCTGATTCACTGTGTTATAAAGCAGAAACTAACACACCGTTGTAAAGCAATTATACTCCAATAAAGATGTTAATAAAAAAAAAGAAAGAAAGAAAGACAGTGCCTCTATCTCCCAGTCTCTGTGGGAGGGTAGGGACCTAACTTTGTTAAACTCAAATTAGCAAACCCTGAAAGCCTAATCACATTGACCAACTTACTCCCTAATGTCCTCTAGCACTTTCCCATTAGCTCACCCAGAACTCCAAACGTCTCCAGCCTTTTGTTTCATGGAGTTGAATTCAACCTTTTTCCCCTATGGCAATCATCTTGAATAACGTTTTCCTTCACATCTTGAAAAAAAAAAAAAGAAAAATTGGGCAGACTTGCCAAAGGCCACCCAAAGATAAGCAATAGACCCGAGAATAGATTTATTTCTCTTTTAGGACCTTTTCTAGCATGCCACATTGTACAATGTCCTACTTCCATAAATCGTAGAGTGGGTGATCTGGTAGAGGGATTAGAGGTCAAGGCCATTTCTGTTTCTAGTAACCCATGGGTTTTGAGCAAGTCTCTTTTGTCACTCTGGGTCCCAGGATGCTCTTCATCTGTAAAACATGTACATTACGCTGTAGCAGGCTTGCAAATCATTATACCTACAGGACTAGGTCTGTAATGCCAACGAGTAATCAGGCCAGGTTGAGCCTTCTTCAAGGGGACAACTATGACTCAGCTGCAACTGATTGCTGCCACACCAGAATGCTGGTCCATGACAGAGACAACTTCTGATTGTTTAAGGGAAGTTACTTATAGAGATTTTATTAATTTTTAATTGTTTTTAATTGTTGGTGAGAGTTTCAAATTAAAAATTTTAAAAAACAAGTGATATTTGTGCCAAGGAATGATGCCTGTAGCCTAGAAGTAGCTTATTATCTATCAGTTTGCAATTTCTGAATGGGGGAACTGGTGACTATTATCATTCCATGTCATTTTTGTAACTCCGTTGTGTAAATGTATGGTAAGTTTCCATAGAGATCATCATCATCAAAATATATAACTTAAACACTTTGTAAATAGCTTCAAAGTAACTCAAGTAATAGGTCTTAAAAGAATGTAGAAAAAATAGAAATTTATTATTATTTTTTGTTCTCTTCTGTTGGCTCCAATGAATACTTATTTTGCCCTTAAGATGACACTGCCCCTGCATTACTCTTTTTCTTTTCTTAATTTTAAAAAAATCTGTTTAATTGAGATACAATTTGCATACAATGAAATGTACTCATTGTAATGGTTGAATGAGTTTTGAGACACGTAGCCACCCATGTAACCACCACAATCAAAATACAAAATATTTCCCTCATTCCAGAAAGTTCCCTTATGCCTCTTTGCAGTCAACTCCCTCCTCACTCCTGGCCACAGGCAACCACAGGTATGCTTTTGGTCCCTATCAATTAGTTTTGTCAGGTATTTGATTTTAATACTATATTTATTGTTTAAAGTCACCTCTTGTCTGTCCCCCTTCTTCCGTGATCCTCTACAGATAGAGCTTGGAAGCTGACCTCATTCTTCTTTTATCTATCTCATTTTCTTTCCTTCTTTTCTATATTTTTTTTGACATGTATCAATAATTCATTTTTATTATTTTTAAAATTTTATTTATTTATTTATTTTTTAAACATCTTTATTGCAGTATAACTGCTTTACAATGGGGTGTTAGTTTCTGCTGTATAACAAAGTGAATCAGCTATACATATACATTTATTCCCATTTCTCCACCCCTTGCATCTCCCTCCCACCCTTCCTATCCCACCCCTCTAGGTGGACACAAAGCACCGAGCTGATCTCCCAGTGCTATGTGGCTGCTTCTTACTAGCTATCTATTTTACATTTGGTAGTGTATATATGTCCACGCCACTCTCTCACTTCATCCCAGCTTACCCTTCCCCTTACCCGTGTACTCAAGTCCATTCTCTACATCTGCTTCTTTATTCCTGTCCTGCCCTTAGGTTCTTCAGAACGATTTTTTTTTTTTTTAGATTCCATAAATATGTGTTAGCATACGTATTTGTTTTTCTCTTTCTGACTTACTTCACTCTGTATGACAGTCTCTAGTTGCATCCACCTCACTACAAATAAGTCAGTTGCGTTTCTTTTCATGACTGAATAATATTCCATTGTATATATGTGCCACATCTTCTTTATCCATTCATCTGTTGATGGACACTTAGGTTGCTTCCATGTCCTGGCTATTGTAAATAGAGCTGCAATGAACATTCTGGTACATGACACTTTTTGAATTATGGTTTTCTCAGGGTATATGCCCAGTAGTGGGATTCCTGGGTAATATGGTAGTGCTATTTTTAGGTTTTTCAGGAACCTCCATACTGTTCTCCATAGTGGCTTTACCAATTTACATTCCCACCAAAAGTGCAAGAGGGATCCCTTTTCTCCACACCCTCTCCAGCATTTATTGTTTGTAGATTTTTGATAATGGCCATTCTGACTGGTGTGAGGTGATACCTCATTGTAGTTTTGATTTGCATATCTCTAATGATTTGTGATTTTGAGCATCCTTTCATGTGTTTGTTGGCAATCTGTATATCTTCTTTGGAGAAATGTCTATATAGGTCTGCCCATTTTTGGATTGTTTGTTTTTTGATATTGACTGTATGAGCTGCTTGTAAACTTTGGAGATGAATCCTTTGTCAGTTGCTTTGTTTGCAAATATTTTCTCCCATTCTGAGGGCTGTCTTTTCATCCTGTTTATGGTTTCTTTTGCTGTGCAAAAGCTTTTAAGTTTCATTAGGTCCCAACTGTTTGTTTTTATTTCCATTTCTCTAGGAGGTGAGCCAAAAATGATCTTGGTGTGATTTATGTCATAGTGTTCTGCCTAGGTTTTCCTCTAAGAGTTTTATAATGTCTGGCCTTACATTTAGGTCTTTAATCAATTTTGAGTTTACTTTTGTGCATCGTGTTAGGGAGTGTTCTAATTTCATGCTTTTACATATAGCTGTCCAATTTTCCCAGCACCTCTCATTAAAAAGGCTGTTTTCTCCATTGTATATTCTTGCCTTCTTTATCAAAGATAAGGTGACCATATGTGCATGGGTTTATTTCTGGGCTTTCTCTCCTGTTCCATTGATCCATATTACTGTTTTTGTGCCAGTACCATACTGTCTTGACTACTGTAGCTTTGTAGTATAGTCTGAAGTCAGGGAGCCTGATTCTTCCAGCTCCATTTTCCTTTCCCAAGGTTGCTTTGGCTATTCAGGGTTTTTTCTTTTTCCATACAAATTGTGAAATTTTTTGTTCTAGTTCAGTGAAAATGCCATTGGTAATTTGATAGGGATTGCATTGAATCTGTAGATTGCTTTGGGTAGTATAGTCATTTTCACATGCTGATTCTTCCAATCCATGAACATGGTATATCTCTCCATCTGTTTGTATCATTTTTAATTTCTTTCATCAGTATCTTTTAGTTTTCTGCATATAGTTCTTTTGTCTCCTAGGTAGGTTTATTCCTAGGTCTTTTATTCTGTTTGTTGCAATGGTAAATGGGAGTGTTTCCTTAATTTCTCTCTCAGAGTTTTCATCATTAGTGTATAGGAATGCAAGAGATTTCTCTGCATTAATTTTGCATCCTGCTACTTTACCAAATTCATTGTTTACCTCTAGTAGTTTTCTGGTAACTTCTTTAGGATTCTCCATGTATAGTATCATGTCATCTGCAAACAGTGAAAGTTTTATTTCTTCTTTTCTGATTTGGATTCCTTTTATTTCTTTTTCTTCTCTGATTACTGAGGCTACAATTTCCAAAACTATGTTGAATAATAGTGGTGAGAGTGAGCAACCTTGCTCCTGTTCTTAGTGGAAATGGTTTCAGTTTTTCACCATTGAGAACAATGTTGGCTCTGGGTTTGTCATATATGGCCTTTATTATGTTGAGGTAAGTTCCCTCTATGCTTACTTTCTGGAGAGTTTTTATCATAAATATGGGTTGAATACTGTCAAAAACTTTTTCTGCATCTATTGAGATGATCATATGGTTTTTCTGCTTCAGTTTTTTAATAAGGTGTATCGAATTGATTGATTTCCGTATATTGAAGAATGCTTGCCTTCCTGGGATAAACTCCACTTGATCATGGTGTATGAACCTTTTAATGTGGTTTTGGATTCTTTTTGCTAGTATTTTGTTGAGGATTTTTGCATCTATGTTCATCAGTGATATTGGCCTGTGGTTTTCTTTTTTTGTGACATCTTTGTCTGGTTTTAGTATCAGGGTGATAGTGGACTCATACAATGAGTTTGGGAGTGTTCCTTCATCTGCTATATTTTGGAATAGTTGGAGAAGGATAGGTGTTATCTCTTCCCTAAATGTTTGATAGAATTCACGTGTGAAGCTGTCTGCTCCTGGGCTTCTGTTTGTTGGACGATTTTTAATAACAGTTTCAATTTCAGTGCTTGTGATTGGTCTGTTCATATTTTCTGTTTGTTCCTGGTTCAGCCTCAGAATGTTGTGCTTTTCTACGAATTTGTCCATTTCTTCCAGGTTGTCCCTTTTATTGGCATATAGTTGCTTGTAGTAATCTCTCATGATCCTTTGTCTTTCTGCAGTGTCAGTTGTTACTTCTCCTCTTTCATTTCTATTTCTATTGATTTGAGCCTTCTCCCTCTTTTTCTTGATGAGTCTGGCTTATGGTTTATCAATTTTCTTTTTATCTTCTCAAAGAACCAACTTTTAGTTTTACTGATCTTTGCTATTGTTTTCTTCATTTTTTTTTTCATTTATTTCTGATCTGATCTTTATGATTTCTTTCCTTCTGCTAACTTTGGGGTGTTGTTTTTTTTTGTTCTTCTTCTTTCTCTAATTGCTTTAGGTGTAAGGTTAGGTTGTTTATTTGAGATTTTTCTTGTTTCCTGAGGTAGGATTTTATTGCTATAACCTTCTCTCTTAGAACAGCTTTTGCGACGTTCCATAGGTTTTGGGTCATTGTGTTTTCCTTGTCATTTGTTTCTAGGTTTTTTTTTGATTTCCTCTTTGTTTTCTTCTGTGATCCCTTGGTTATTGAGTGACATATTGTTTACCCTCCATGTGTTTGTCTTTTTTACAGTTTTTTTTCCTGTAATTGATATCTAGTCTCATAGTGTTTTGGTCAGAAAAGATACGTGATACAATTTCAATTTTCTTAAATTTACCAAGGCTTGATTTGGGACCCAAGATATGATCTCTCCTGGAGTATGTTTCATGAGCACTTGAGAAGAAAGTGTATTCTATTGTTTTGGGATGTAATGTCCTACAAATATCAGTTAAGTTCGTCTTGTTTAATGTGTCATTTAAAACTTGTGTTTCCTTATTTATTTTCAATTTGGGTGTCTGTCTGTTGGTGAACGTGGGGTGTTAAAGTCTCCTACTATTGTGTTACTGTTGATTTCCCCTTTTATGGCTGTTAGCATTTGCCTTTTGTATTGAGGTGCTCCTCTGTTGGGTGTATAAATATTTACAATTGTTATATCTTCTTCTTGGTTTGATACATTGATATTTATGTAGTGTCCTTCTTTGTCTCTTGTAATAGTCTTTATTTTAAACTCTATTTTGTCTGATATGAGAATTGCTACTCCAGCTATCTTTTGATTTCCATTTGCATGGAATATATTTTTGCATCCCCTCACTTTCAGTCTGTATGTGTTCCTAGGTCTGAAGTGGGTCTCTTTTAGACAGTATATATACAGGTCTTGTTTTTGTATCCATTCAGCCCGTCTATGTCTTTTGTTTGGAGCATTTAATCCATTTACATTTAAGGTAATTATTAATGTGTATGTTCCAATTACCATTTTCTTAATTGTTTTGGGTTTGTTTTTGTAGGTCTTTTCCTTCTCTTGTGTTTCCTACCTAGAGAAGTTCCTTTAGCATTTGTTGTAAAACTGATTTGGTGGTGCTGAATTGTCTTAACTTTTGCTTTTCTGTAACGGTTTTAGTTTCTCCTTCAAATCTGAATGAGATCCTTGCTGGGTATGGTAATCTTGGTTTAAAATTTTTCCCTTTCATGACTTTAAATATGTCCTGTCACTACCTCTGTCTTGCAGAGTTTCTGCTGAAAGGTCAGCTGTTTACCTTATGGGGATTCTGTTGTATGTTCTTTGTTGCTTTTCCCTTGCTGCTTTTAATACTTTTCTGTGTATTTAATTTTTGATAGTTTGATTAATATGTGTCTTGGCATGTTTCTCCTTGGATTTATCCTGTATGGGATTCTCTGTGTTTCCTTGACTTGATTGAATATTTCCTTTCCCATGTTAGGGAAGTTTTCAAGTATGATCTCTTCAAATATTTTCTCAGACCCTTTCTTTTTCTCTTCTTCTTCTGGGACCCCTATATTTGAAATGTTCTTGTTTTTAATGTTGTCTCACATGTTTCTGAGACTGTCCTCAATTCTTTTCATTCTTTCTTCTTTATTCTGCTCTGTGACAGTTATTTCCACTATTTTATCTTCCAGGTCACTTATCCTTTCCCTGCCTCAATTATTCTGCTATTGATGCTTTCTAGAATATTTTTAATATTTATTGTGTTGTTCATCATTGTTTGTTTGCTCTTTAGTTCTTGTAGGTCCTTGTTAAATGTTTCTTGTATTCTGCATTCTATTTTCAAGGTTTTGGATCATCATTACTATCATTATTCTGAATTCTTTTTCTGGTGGACTGCCTATTTAGTCTTCCTTTGTTTGGTCTGGTGGGTTTTTACCTTGCTCCTTCATCTGCTGCATATTTCTCTCTCTTCTCATTTTGCTTAAGTTACTGTGTTGGGTTCTCCTTTTCACAGGCTGCAGGTTGTAGTTCTCATTGTTTTTGGTGTCTGCCCCCAGTGGGTAAGGTTGGTTCAGTTGGTTGTAGGCTTCCTAGTGGAGGGGACTTGTGCCTGTGTTCTGGTGGATGAGGTTGGATCTTGTTTTTCTTGTGGGCAGATCCGGGAGGTCTCTGGTGGACCAATGTCCTAAACTCGGCTCTCCCACCTCAGAGGCTCAGGCGTCACACCTGGCCATAGCACCAATGCCCTGTTTGCCACTGGCTCAGAAGAAAAGGGAGAAAAGAAAGAAAGAAAGAAAGAAAGAAAGAAAGAAAGAAAGAAAGAAAGAAAGAAAGAAAGAAAGAAAGAAAGAAAGAAAGAAAGAAAGAAAGAAAATAAATTTATTAAAATAAAAAAATTTTTAAAAATAAAAAAATTTTTAAAAATAAAAAAAATGCAATAAGAAAAAGAAAGAAAGAAGAGAGCAGCCAAGCCAAAAACGAAATCCAATGATAACAATCACTAAAAACTATACTAAAAAAGAAAAAAAAGGACAGACAGAACCCTAGAACAAATGGTAATAGCAAAGCTATACAGACAAAATCACACAAAGAAGCATACACATACACACTCACAAGAAGAGAAAAAGCGAAAAGAAAACATTAATAAATTAAAAAAGGAACAGAACAATCAAATCAATAAACAAATCTACCAATGTTAATAAGCTCTAAATACTAAACTTAGATAAACATAAAACCAGAAACAAATTAAATGCAGGAAGCAAATCCGAAGTCTACATTTGCTCCCAAATTCCACTGCCTCAATTTTGGGATGATTCATTGTCTAGTCATGTATTCCAGAGATTCAGGGTACATCTAGTTAATTGTGGAGATTTATTCACTCTTCCTGAGGCTGCTGGGAGAAATTTCCCTTTCTCTTCTTTGTTTGCACAGCTCCTGGGGTTCAGCTTTGGATTTGGCCCCACCTCTGAGTGTAGGTTGCCTGAGGGCATCTGTTCTTCACTCAGACAGGACAGGGTTAAAGTAGCAGCTGATTAGGGGGCTCTGGCTCACTCAGGCCGAGGGGATGGAGGGGTATGGCATGTGGGGTGAGCCTGCAGTGGTAGAGGCTGGTGTGACATTGAAACAGCCTGGGTCATGCCCTGTGTTCTCCTGCGGAAGTTGTCCCTGGATCACTGGACCCCTGCAGTGGTGGGCTTCACAGGCTCCTGGGAGGGGAGGTGTGGATAGTGACCTGTGTTTGCACACAGGATTCTTGTTGGCTGCAGCAGCAGACTTAGCATTTCATGCCCGTCTCTGGGGTCCACACTGATATCTGCAGCTGGCGCCCATCTCTGGAGCTCATTTAGGGGGTCCTCTGAATCCCCTCTCTTTGTGCACCCCAAAACAATGGTCTCTTGCCTCTTAGGCAGTTCCTGGATTTTTCTCAGACTCCCTCCCAACTAGCTGTGGTGCACTAGCCCTCTTCAGGCCGTGTTCACACAGCCAACCTCAGTCCTCTCCCTGGGGTGTGACCTCTGAAGCCTGAGTCTCAGCTCCCAGCCCCCACCCACCCCCACAGGTGAGCAGACAAGCCTCTCAGGCTGGTGAGTGCAGGTTGGCACTGATCCTCTGTGCGGGTATTTCTTCCCATTGCCCTGTGAACCCCTGTTTCTGCGCTCTCCTACATGACTCCAAAGTTTCCCCCGTCTCTGTCAGTGAAGGGGCTTCCTAGTGTCTGGAAACTTTTCCTCCTTCACAGCTCCTTCCCAGAGGTGCAGGTCCCATCCCTATTCTTTTGTCTCTGTTTTTTCTTTTTTCTTTTGCCCTACCCAGGTACGCGGGGAGTTTCTTGCCCTTTGGGAAGTCTGAGGTCTTCTGCCAGCATTCAGTAGGTGTTCTGTAGGAGTTGTTCCACAAGTAGGTGTATTTCTGATGTATTTGTGGAGAGGAAGGTGATCTCCACGTCTTACTCCTCCGCCATCTTGAATGTCTCCCCCCTCCTGCATTACTCTTAAACTGTTCTGTGAATGTGTTCTATCCTCCACTGTATAATAGCTTATTTAATTTTTTTTTTAGTATTTATTTATTTATTTATTTATTTTGGCTGCACTGGGTCTTAGTTGTAGCACATGGGATCTTTTAGTTGCTGTATGTGGACTTCTTAGTTGCTGCATGCAGATTCCTAGTTGTGGCAGGCATGCAGCATCTAGTTCCCCAATCAGGGATTGAACCTGGGGCCGTGCATAGGGAGTGCAGAGTCTTACCCACTGGACCTCCAGGGAAGTCCCTATAATAGCTTTTTTAGCACCAGAAATTTTATTTTTATTTTCTCCTTGGCCACTATAATATGTGAACACAGTTTGATACTTGGTAGTCAACCCTTTGCTTCCTGCCCTCTTTCATCATTTGATCACTATGATCCTGAACTGGATGATAATTCTGTCTGGGTGACTGGTTTCCTGTCCCTTCTGATAGAGTCACTCTTTCTCGTGCTGCTGTTTAACATGTTCTCCAGAGTTTTCTTTTTGACCTTCTCTTTTGTGCTTCAAATATCTCTTCTATGTAAATGACACCAATACCTTCCTCGTTTATTCTATTCCTATAACTACCTACATGCCTTCAGGAAAGCCATCATTTCACTTGGCTAAACCAACACCACATCCTTACTTCAACTAGTTATATCACCATGGAAAGGAGAGGCTGGATGTCAGAGACCTTGTTCAGGTAAAATGTCTAATATTTGGTGCCTGAAGTGACTGTGGAGAGTAAGACAGAGGGAGAAGGCAAAAATAATTCTAAGTTTCAAGTCCAGATGATTTGGAACATGGTAATATTAGCAACAGAAATGAATAACACTGTGGATCAGTAAGAATGAGTCTGAACCTAAATCATTTTAGGATTTAAGATAAAACTAAAGATACTTTGAAACTTAGATTAAATTGGAAGTTGAGGCTAGGCCTGGGAATGTTACCACTTGAGCTTCTCTGGATATTTTTAAATCTCTCTGGTACTCCTTGATTTTATATTTTTAGCGTCATCTACTTGATCAGGAGTAAATTTATCATGCTTTACCCTAACATTTTTTTTTAAAATTTTAATACAGCTTTATGGTCTTAATAAATTTTAAAACAGCATTTTAATTTATATACAGATTTTTGTGCCCCCAAAGCAAGATAGACTGATTAACAAAAGAATTTCAAATATAACAATAGATTGGATTAGGGTAAAATTCTATGGGGAAAAGTGGAATAGAAACACAGTTTCAAGCAGAAAAGGAAGGAGTGTAAAATTTCTGCTTGTAAAGAAGAGCTAAGTCAAATATTTAATTAAAATGGACAATGATGTGTATCCTTTTGGACATATTTAGAAGAAAGACTATAACAATTTTATTTACAGGTCAATATTTAAATATACCAGAAATTATATTGTTTACAAGTATTTAAGCTTATGATAAAATATAATAGTTTTTAAGTTAAAAATGTGCAAAGAGTTACACAGTTTGCCAAAATTCTTTCTAGTAGTACAAGGGAAAAAAAGAAAGTTGGAGGTCATTGTCCTGTGGTATTTCTTGATATAGCCCTTATATGTAAACACTTTCCAATTCTCTCCTGTCTCCCTTGCAGTAAAGGAGCTGAAATAAAATCGAATCCTAAGGAAACTCCAGCAGTTATAATAAAACTAAAAAGGATTTCCATTTCTTTTTTTTTTTTCACACACACTGTATTTTATTTTTACAAGAGATAAATAGACTGACACCAAGCATTGTACATGGATGACCACAACAAAAGCAACAATGATTGCAATTACCAAACATGAAACACACTCATACTATGTCATAATATTGACATTCAGTCCAGTAATCCTCCACTGTAACAGCTCCTTTACTTTGCAGTGAAAATTGATTTGTATATTCTTTGCCTCTGAGTCCTTGTGGGATTTTTTCTTTTTTAAAATTCAAACAGAAAGTCACAGAATTTATACTCATCCTCATCAGTTCACTCAGTCCCATGTAATTAATTAATTTTTTTTCATCTTGATCTTTTGTTAGCACTTTTATGAGCTCATCAGTTTTTCATTAGAGTTCTGAAAATGCTTATTCATTCAGTTCAGCAGTACAGTCAGGTACCAGAAACCTGTACTTGTCAGAGTCTTTTCCATGAATTTCCTGAAGATGAAACCCTTTTATAGGAACATATTTACAAAAGCATCAGAGTACACCCAGAACTGTCTGTAAATGACAAAAGACTTAAAAATGACCACGGTTAAAGATTTGATGAAAGTTCATAATAATGCAGTTGACAAGAAAATTAGTTATTTCTGAGATATACATTTTAAAGTAATAACTAGGATTATAACTTATAACATTATACCAGAACATATAAGATTTTTAGAAATTTCATGTAATGTCTGAAACATTTATATTAACATATTTCCATACAAATAACCCAATGAAAGTTTAGTGTTAGTTGTTTTGTTTGTTTGTTTATACTGCAGGTTCTTATTGGTCATCAATTTTATACACATCAGTGTATACATGTCAATCCCAATCGCCCAATTCAGCACACCACCATCCCCACCCCACCGCAGTTTTCCCCCCTTGGTGTCCATATGTCTGTTCTCTACATCTGTGTCTCAACTTCTGCCCTGCAAACCGGCTCATCTGTACCATTTTTCTAGGTTCCACATACATGCGTTAATATATGATATTTGTTTTTCTCTTTCTGACTTACTTCACTCTGTATGACAGTCTCTAGATCCATCCACGTCTCAACAAATGACTCAATTTCGTTCCTTTTTATGGCTGAGTAATATTCCATTGTATATATGTACCACATCTTCTTTATCCATTCGTCTGTTGATGGGCATTTAGGTTGCTTCCATGTCCTGGCTATTGTAAATAGAGCTGCAATGAACATTCGGGTGCATGTGTCTTTTTGAATTACGGTTTTCTCAGGGTATATGCCCAGTAGTGGGATTGCTGGGTCATATGGTAATTCTATTTTTAGTTTTTTAAGGAACCTCCATATTGTTCTCCATAGTGGCTGTATCAATTTACATTCCCACCAACAGTGCAAGAGGGTTCCCTTTTCTCCACACCCTCTCCAGCATTTGTTGTTTGTAGATTTTCTGATGATGCCCATTCTAACTGGTGTGAGGTGATACCTCATTGTAGTTTTGATTTGCATTTCTCTAATAAATAGTGATGTTGAGCATCTTTTCATGTGCTTCGTGGCCGTCTGTATGTCTTCTTTGGAGAAATGTCTATTTAGGTCTTCTGCCCATTTTTGGATTGGGGTGTTTGTTTCTTTAATATTGAGCTGAATGAGCTGTTTATATATTTTGGAGATTAATCCTTTGTCCGTTGATTCGTTTGCAAATATTTTCTCCCATTCTGAGGGTTGTCTTTTCGTCTTGTTTATGGTTTCCTTTGCTGTGCAAAAGCTTTGAAGTTTCATTAGGTCCCATTTGTTTATTTTTGTTTTTATTTCCATTACTCTAGGAGGTGGATCAAAAAAGATCTTGCTGTGATTTATGTCAAAGAGTGTTCTTCCTATGTTTTCCTCTAAGAGTTTTATAGTGTCCAGTCTTACATTTAGGTCTCTAATCCATTTTGAGTTTATTTTGGTGTATGGTGTTAGGGAGTATTCTAATTTCATTCTTTTACATGTAGCTGTCCAGTTTTCCCAGCACCACTTATTGAAGAGATTGTCTTTTCTCCATTGTATATCTTTGCCTCCTTTGTCATAGATTAGTTGACCATAGGTGCGTGGGTTTATCTCTGGGCTTTCTATCTTGTTCCATTGATCTATGTTTCTGTTTTTGTGCCAGTACCATATTGTCTTGATTACTGTAGCTTTGTAGTATAGTCTGAAGTCAGGGAGTCTGATTCCTCCAGCTCCGTTTTTTTCCCTCAAGACTGCTTTGGCTATTCGGGGTCTTTTGTGTCTCCATACAAATTTTAAGATGATTTGTTCTAGCTCCGTAAAAAATGCCATTGGTAATTTGATAGGGATTGCATTGAATCTGTAGATTGCTTTGGGTAGTATAGTCATTTTCACAATGTTGATTCTTCCAATCCAAGAACATGGTATATCTCTCCATCTGTTGGTATCATCTTTAATTTCTTTCATCAGTGTCCTATAGTTTTCTGCATACAGGTCTTTTGTCTCCCTAGGTAGGTTTATTCCTAGGTATTTTATTCTTTTTGTTGCAATGGTAAATGGGAGTGTTTCCATAATTTCTCTTTCAGATTTTTCATCATTAGTGTATAGGAATGCAAGAGATTTCTGTGCATTAATTTTGTATCCTGCAACTTTACATATTCATGAATTAGCTCTAGCAGTTTTCTGGTGGCAGTTTTAGGATTCTCTATGTATAGTATCATGTCATCTGCAAACAGTGACAGTTTTACTTCTTCTTTTCCAATTTGTATTCCTTTTATTTCTTTTTCTTCTCTGATTGCCATGGCTAGGACTTCCAGAACTATGTTGAATAATAGTGGTGAGAGTGGACACCCTTGTCTCGTTCCTGATCTTAGAGGAAATGCTTTCAGTTTTTCACCATTGAGAATGATGTTTGCTGTGGGTTTGTCATATATGGCCTTTATTATGTTGAGGTAGGTTCCCTCTATGCCCACTTTCTGGAGAGTTTTTATCATAAATGGGTGTTGAATTTTGTCAAAAGCTTTTTCTGCATCTATTGAGATGATCATATGGTTTTTATTCTTCAATTTGTTAATATGGTGTATCACATTGATTGATTTGCGTATATTGAAGAATCCTTGCATCCCTGGGATAAATCCCACTTGATCGTGGTGTATGATCCTTTTAATGTGTTGTTGGATTCTGTTTGCTAGTATTTTGTTGAGGATTTTTGCATCTATATTCATCAGTGATATTGGTCTGTAATTTTCTTTTTTTGTAGTGTCTTTGTCTGGTTTTGGTATCAGGGTGATGGTGGCCTCATAGAATGAGTTTGGGAGTGTTCCTTCCTCTGCAATTTTTTGGAAGAGTTTGAGAAGGATAGGTGTTAGCTCTTCTCTAAATGTTTGATAGAATTCACCTGTGAAGCCATCTGGTCCTGGACTTTTGTTTGTTGGAAGATTTTTAATCACAGTTTCAATTTCATTACTTGTGATTGGTCTGTTCATATTTTCTGCTTCTTCCTGGTTCAGTCTTGGAAGGTTATACCTTTCTAAGAATTTGTCCATTTCTTCCAGGTTGTCCATTTTATTGGCATAAATTTGCTTGTAGTAGTCTCTTAGGATGCTTTGTATTTCTGCGGTGTCTGTTGTAACTTCTCCTTTTTCATTTCTGATTTTATTAATTTGAGTCCTCTCCCTCTTTTTCTTGATGAGTCTGGTTAATGGCTTATCAATTTTGTTTATCTTCTCAAAGAACCAGCTTTTAGTTTTATTGATCTTTTCTATTGTTTTCTTTGTTTCTATTTCATTTATTTCCGCTCTGATCTTTATAATTTCTTTCCTTCTACTAACTTTGGGTTTTGTTTGTTCTTCTTTCTCTAGTTTCTTTAGGTGTAAGGTTAGATTGTTTACTTGAGATTTTTCTTGTTTCTTTAGGTAGGCTTGTATAGCTATAAACTTCCCTCTTAGAACTGCTTTTGCTGCATCCCATAGGTTTTGGGTCGTCGTGTTTTCATTGTCATTTGTCTCTAGGTATTTTTTGATTTCCTCTTTGATTTCTTCAGTGATCTCTTGGTTATTTAGTAACGTATTGTTTAGCCTCCATGTGTTTGTGTTTTTTACGTTTTTTCCCCTGTAATTCATTTCTAATCTCATAGCGTTGTGGTCAGAAAAGATGCTTGATATGATTTCAATTTTCTTAAATTTACTGAGGCTTGATTTGTGACCCAAGATGTGATCTATCCTGGAGAATGTTCCATGCGCACTTGAGAAGAAAGTGTAATCTGCTGTTTTTGGATGGAATGTCCTATAATTATCAATTAAATCTATCTGGTCTATTGTGTCATTGAAAGCTTCTGTTTCCTTATTTATTTTCATTTTGGATGATCTGTCCATTGGTGTAAGTGAGGTGTTAAAGTCCCCCATTATTATTGTGTTACTGTCAATTTCCTCTTTTATAGCTGTTAGCAGTTGCCTTATGTATTGAGGTGCTCCTATGTTGGGTGCATATATATTTATAATTGTTATATCTTCTTCTTGGATTGATCCCTTGATCATTATGTAGTGTCCTTCCTTGTCTCTTGTAACATTCTTTATTTTAAAGTCTATTTTATCTGATATGAGTATAGCTACTCCAGCTTTCTTTTGATTTCCATTTGCATGGAATATCTTTTTCCATCCCCTCACTTTCAGTCTGTATGTGTCCCTAGGTCTAAAGTGGGTCTCTTGTAGACAGCATATATATGGGTCTTGCTTTTGTATCCATTCAGCAAGCCTGTGTCTTTTGGCTGGAGCATTTAATCCATTCACGTTTAAGGTAATTATCGATATGTATGTTCCTATGACCATTTTCTTAATTGTTTTGGGTTTGTTTTTGTAGGTTCTTTTCTTCTCTTGTGTTTCCCACTTAGAGAAGTTCCTTTAACATTTGTTGTAGAGCTGGTTTGGTGGTGCTGAATTCTCTTAGCTTTTGGTTGTCTGTAAAGCTTTTGATTTCTCCATCAAATCTAAATGTGATCCTTGCCCAGTAGAGTAATCTTGGTTGTAGGTTCTTCCCTTTCATCACTTTAAGTATATCATGCCACTCCCTTCTGGCTTGTAGAGTTTCTGCTGAGAAATCTGCTGTTAACCTTATGGGAGTTCCCTTGTATGTTATTTGTCATTTTTCCCTTGCTGCTTTCAATAATTTTTCTTTGTCTTTAATTTTTGCCACTTTGATTACTATGTGTCTCGGCGTGCTTCTCCTTGGGTTTATCCTGTATGGGACTCTCTGTGCTTCCTGGACTTTGGTGGCTATTTCCTTTCCCATGTTAGGGAAGTTTTCGACTATAATCTCTTCAAATATTTTGTAGGGTCCTTTCTCTCTCTCTTCTCCTTCTGGGACCCCTATAATGCGAATGTTGTTGCATTTAATGTTGTCCTAGAGGTCTCTTAGGCTGTCTTCATTTCTTTTCATTCTTTTTTCTTTATTCTGTTCCGCAGCAGTGAATTCCACCATTCTGTCTTCCAGGTAACTTATCCGTTCTTCTGCCTCAGTTATTCTACTATTGATTCCTTCTAGTGTAGTTTTCATTTCAGTTATTGTATTGGTCATCTCTGTTTGTTTGTTCTTTAATTCTTCTAGGTCTTTGTTAATCATTTCTTGCATCTTCTCAATCTTTGCCTCCATTCTTATTCCAAGGTCCTGGATCATCTTCACTATCATTATTCTGAATTCTTTTTCTGGAAGGTTGCCTATCTCCACTTCATTTAGTTGTTTTTCTGGGGTTTTATCTTGTTCCTTCATCTGGTATATAGCCCTCTGCCTTTTCATCTTGTCTCTCTTTCTGTGAATGTGGTTTCTGTTCCACAGGCTGCAGGACTGTAGTTTTTCTTGCTTCTGCTGTCTGCCCTCTGGTGGTTGAGGCTATCTAAGAGGCTTGATGGGAGGCTCTGGAGGTGGGTGGAGCTGACTGTTGCTGTGGCGGTCAGAGCTCCGTAAAACTTTAATCCACTTGACTGTTGATGGGTGGGGCTGGGTTCCCTCCCTGTTGGTTGTTTTGCCTGAGGCAACCCAACACTGGAGCCTTCCCCGGGCTCTTTGGTGGGGCTAATGGCAGACTCTGGGAGGGCTCACACCAAGGAGTACTTCCCAGAACCTCCACTGCCAGTGTCCTTGTCCCCACAGTGAAACAGAGCCAGCCCCCGCCTCTGCAGGAGACCCCCCAACACCAGCAGTTATGTCTGGTTCAGTCTCCCCCAGGGTCACTGCTCCTTCCCCTGGGTCCCGATGTACACACTATTTTGCGTACGTCCTCCAAGAGTGGGGTCTCTGTTTCCCCCAGTCCTGTCGAAGTCCTGCAATCAATTCCCACTAGGCTTTAAAGTCTGATTCTCTATGAATTCCTCCTCCCGTTGCCAGACCTCCAGGTTGGGAAGCCTGACGTGGGGCTCAGAACGTTCACACAAGTGGGTGGACTTCTGTGGTATAAGTGCTCACCAGTCTGTGAGTAACCCACCAGCAGTTATGGGATTTGATTTTACTCTGATTGTGCCCCTCCTACCGTCTTACTGTGGCTTCTCCTCTGTCCTTGGACGTGGGGTATCCTCCTTGGTGAAGTCCAGTGTCTTCCTGTTGATGATTGTCCAGCAGCCAGTTGTGATTCTGGTGCTCTCGCAAGAGGGAGTGAGAGCACGTCCTTCTACTCCACCATCTTGGTTAATCCTCCCTGACATTTTTAATAAGAGAAATTTTATCATCTTCTAATCCCAATCTAGTCTGTCTACCATACCAGTGGATTCAATTAATTCATCCCCAGCTTCTCAACCTTTTCCCCAAATGAAAGGCTATATAAATGTACAAAATGTAAAACAGGTAAATAAGAACCTGCTTTGTTGAATCTGAGATGGGTGTTCTCACCCCAAGTCTCAGAAGCTCTAAAGAGACACTATTACAACTATGGAGAAGGTTACCCTTCTGACTGACTAGAGAATAGGGCAAAAGTTCCCCAATATTTTTGGTTCTTGGTGGCCTTTGTATGTCAGCAATTTTTTTTCATGGAGCTTCTAGGCCAAAGGAAACAGCTAAACATTCCATTTATTCAGTAGCTGGGTCCACACAGCTTATAAGTACTTATGTCCTAACAATTTAGTAGCCATTTGAATAGGTAGTACATATGTTGGAGAAAAATTATATTTTAATTTCTTTCTCAACCAACTACAATTACTTTCTGATGGAATAGGTATGCTTGTTGGGCCCTGTACAAATACTGAAATCTTGGATTCAGATTAGATGCCATCATCTTCATTTCCTGTTTCACACTGACTTTTGTGTGGCATTTGCTTTTAATCACAGGAATAGATGAAAACCAAGTTCACTTCCATGTGATATCATCAAAAGGAATGCAACACAATCTAATTTTGAAATTGTGAACTACCTTGAGCTAGTAGTTTGTGTGGTTTCTGACCAGTGTCAACTATTGTTTCCCTTAAAAATTAAAAATATCTTACAACAAACCTGTGAGATCACTGTGGCACTTTGATGCACCTTAGCTAATACAGTTAGGGAACCATGAGAACAGAGCAGAGTCAACTATCTGAGTTATGACTCTAGCTCACTTAACTACCTCTGACCCTGGGCTGGTTATGTAAGAATTCTCCACTACAGCTTTCTTACCATAATGGAGGATGTCGGGATTTGTTCATCCCTTGTGGTTTCTTCTTGCTTTCAGTGTCTGTGATTAAATGCATTCTTATTTCATCATATTGCTAAGGAAGCTTGGAAAGAATTTACTACCTTAAATAGAAAATAGTCTTTTTTCTGGATCTTTGTTTTGAAAGTGAGGATAAACCTGGTCTTGAATTCAGCCACCTCTCCCTTACCACCACACTCCCAACCTCTGTTAGTTCTGCAAGCTCAAAATTCTTTCAGAGGAACTATCTAAGTAATTCCATGCATGTTTAGTATCAGGCCTGAGACAGAAGGGGAAGAAATGAGCTTATATGTTTTGACGCTTTGAAACAAGTGAAATATCTCCATGCACACATTCTTGCTTAATGCATCAAGATACTCTCCAAGACTCCCTTTTCCATTTTGGGCCTACTAGTTTGGGCCAGATTAAAAAGATAAGGTGTTTCCAGTCAACATCTAGAAAACTATGAAGAGCTTGGAGAGAATGAAGGCTAATTTGCTCATCAATTTTGAATAGAAAAATGAATGCGTGTTCTTTGGAATTTGGAGCAGGTCAAGTGAAAAGAAGTGATAATAATTTCTTACTCATTACCCAAGTGGTAAGTAGAAAAAATTGCTTTGTCACTGGTAGTTTTCACTGAACAGAATGTCTTAATTATTTACAAATCATCCCTTTTTTGATGCTTTCAGGTTTTCTTTGAAAAGTGTTTCCTGGGTTACAACGTTACTTATTCGTATTTCTTTGTTATAACCTTACATTTTATCTTTCACAAGTAGGTCTATCTTTTTTTTTTTAATTAATTAATTAATTTATTTATTTTTATTTTTTTTGGCTGTGTTGGGTCTTCGTTTCGTGTGAGGGCTTTCTCTAGTTGCGGCAAGCGGGGGCCACTCTTCATCGTGGTGCAGGGGCCACTCTTCATCACGGTGCACAGGCCTTTCACTATCGCGGCCCCTCCCGTTGTGGGGCACAGGCTCCAGACGTGCAGGCTCAGTAGTTGTGGCTCATGGGCCCAGTTGCTCCGCGGCACGTGGGCTCTTCCCAGACCAGGGCTCGAACCCGTGTCCCCTGCATTAGCAGGCAGACTCTCAACCACTGCGCCACCAGGGAAGCCCTATGGTCTATCTTTGAATGTGGTGTTAGATACCTAGTTACTTCTCTCTATATGCTGAGGTAGGTTTCCCACGTCCACTTGTTAAACAATCTCCCCTTTCTTCAATCTTTACAACACTTTCCTTATGGTATATTACATCTGTTTATATGCAGGGATCTGTCTATCGGATCTCTATTGATCTATTTTTCTGTTCTTGACCCTTAAATGTACTGTTTTTATTTTATGGCTTTGTAGTATGTCTTAATATATAATAGTGTAAATCCCCATCCTTTAGTGTTCTTTTAAAAAGGTTGATTCAATCATTCCTGGACTTAGGGAGCAACAGAGAGCATTGGAGAGGTAAGAAGTGGTAGATGGACACAATAGAAATAATAGATTAGCTGCTCACAGTGTCATGAAGGTATCTTAAAAATAGAGTGAGGAAAAAGCAAGAAACAGAGTGAGATATATAATTTGATAACGTGCGTAGAAAGACATGTACTTATATAAAATATACCTAACTTTAAGAATACATAAAAACAAAAGAAACTCATTAAACACATTGGAAGAGTTACCCTTGTTGAGAGAATAATAGTTGAGGATTTTGAAAGGAAAATTGTAAAAAATCCAAAATGCATAAAATAACAATGGGTTTATAATAGAGCAAGCCACATTTGAGATAATAGTATAATGATAATTTTTGAAAACAAAATGCCATAAATTACCTGACTTTTCAAATTGGAATCAGGGAGAAAGCCAGTTTTTCCCATAGCATATTTTTTGGTGGATAATGAAAACAAAAACTGCGGGCAGATCTCAGTTCAACTCTATCAGTCAATTCCTGTAAA
Organism: Eubalaena glacialis; assembly: GCF_028564815.1. Lineage (NCBI taxonomy): Eukaryota > Metazoa > Chordata > Mammalia > Artiodactyla > Balaenidae > Eubalaena > Eubalaena glacialis. The sequence goes on from NC_083730.1 coordinate 30,282,434, forward strand.
CAAACACATCAGGGAGGAAAAGCTAGAAATTCTCACCAGGAGGAGGTGGAATCATTCAATCTTGTCTTTTATGAGTTATTGATATTGTGTGGGACCTGTTGGTAGGAAAATCTGTCCCAGGAAACTCCAGTCCTTGACTCTGGTAGGCCCTAAGCATAAACACACATAGATCCCTGCCTGAGTCACTCAGCACTGCACCCTGCTTCAAAGAAAAGAGCACTTTGTCCAGGAGCACAGTGCCCTGACCAAGAGCTAAAAGTGTCCTCTTTTCTAATTGTCAATTATCTCTATACTCCAAGATAAACATTTCTCTTTTAACATCAGACTGGCCTGGAAGATTCATTTAGGACAGGGCTATTTGAAGGGCTGGAGGAGGGGGAAAGGGGAGGAGGACAGAGAAAGCAAAGAGACAAAGTTTGAAAACAAGACATACAATCTACTTCTTATGATATGTCTCAAATACATTCCTAATTAGAGAATGGCTGTGCATTAGCCTGAGCCTTTAGGGAAACAGGAGAATGACACAAGAAAGTCTCCATTTTTAAGAACTTCTGTGGGATGGGAAGTTCTGAGAAGAAATTTTTTTTCCAACAAAGTCCCCTTTATTGGTTGGTAGACCAGAAGCATTTCATATCTCTATTTCTCTTTCTAGCTGCCTCTCTATCCACGCCTTCCTGTCTGTCTATCTATCTATCTCTCTCTCTCTCTCTCTATATATATATATATCTATGCATATGTATATTTATGTATACATACATATTTATGTGAATTTGTGTGTATATATCTCTCTATACACACACACATACTTACACATAATTGTGTGCACATGTATACTTTTTAAAAAAGATGATAGCTTTCCATTTTTGCTATGAGAACAAAACTTAGCTCAGAAACTTTTCAAACAAAGACCTATTTTCTGTAGTTCATCTATATAATGGATAGGATTACAGTCGACTTGACTGCAGTTGACAGCAAAGTCAGAGATAATTTAATTCAGTACCTCCCCGAACCTGTTGTGTTTCCATGATTCAAAAGAAGAGGTAAAGAGATCTAGTAAGAATAGGAAGGTTTACTCCTGTGTAACAAATAAGTAAGGCTAAAACTGAAGGATTTTTCCTGAAGTTAATCCTCTGGGAGTATCTGCTTCAGAGGATAAAATAAGGTCATTCAAATTCCTTTTGCCCATGTTCTCTCCCTTCCATTTTCTCCCGAGTGACCCTTTCCTCTCCCACCTCTCCCCTACCTTACATCTCCCTTTGCCTGACATACTTAAAATCCAGAAATCCATGTGCTAATTAGTGTGGTTATGATCTGCAACCTGTCCAACGATGCGAGGAAGTGAGACGCAACCTTTTCAAGTTCAGTAGCAACCAGCTAATGCGAGTCAAAACAGAGAGAAGTGTTCAGCTAATTTGGGGGAAGGGGTGGTTGGGATTTGTATATTCAAAGTTCAGTGATGACAGGTCACATTCAAGGGGGACAATCTGTGTGTTAAAATGAGCCAAAAAAGTCAGAAACTTTCTAGGCTAAGCAGAGAGAAGAGAGATTGTTTTTTTGGAATGAGCTGTTAAACGTGGAAACCCAAGAGAATCAGGAAACCTGTTTTCAATCAGACACAAAGATTATTTCTACTTCTTTCAGCTCTAGAAATAAGACTTTTTAAAAGGGTTTGGGGGAGTAATGAATACTTGGTTTTTCAATTATTAGCCTAGATAGACTGTTAGTTTGGGGATGGTTTTTTTTTTGTTGGTAAAGGAAGAAAGAAAATATGTGGATTTTTGTTCACCACTGGGTGAATTTTGTCTCTGGTGCTCCCGCCCTTTTGGCATGATCCTTTGCCCACTAATGCCCAGCTAGCATTCCATATGACTCTTTGGAGTTTGGACTGTCATTTACATGGGTGTAAATAGGGGCAAATTTCTTTGCTTATTCTGGCTTAGTGAAAAGGGAAGAACAGCTTTGCATGACTGGCAAGGACTAATATTAGGGTTAATAACTAAATGACAATGACATTTCAAGAAACAAAATCTTTGACCTTAAAACTCTAGTTACCGTTATGTTTCTGGGCTGTCACTTTGAACTATGATTATTCACTAGAAAGAAATGTTTAGAGATATTTTCTGTATGATATATGATGTTTCTGAACAGTACATATATTATTACTGAATAATAAAGAGATAGTCCACCTTTCCTAATATAGGCTCTTAATATTGGATAAGCTGCTGAATCTATCTGATGATATCCACAATGCAGGATTGTTAAGAAGATTAAATAAGATATGAAGTTCAGCTATCACAGAGTGTTTTCTTAATTACCATTCTTTTCCAGTTTCTTTATCCATAGACTGAAGTTCCTTCAAAGGGATGAACTATGTCTTAATAGATTTTTATCCTGAATTTATAATACAACCTCTGGTCTATGGAAGGAGCTTAAGAAATGTTTATAGAATTTTTCATACAATCCTGCAGGCTGTGAGTTCAGATTTTTCCATGAGTCTCTTGCATGCCCCATTCAGTTTTTGTGTTTTCTGTTATTATATCAGGTGGATATCTAACTCCTCCCTTTTTTTTCCTCACAGGATTTGATTCTATTCATGCTCTCTGTTAAACTAACAGCAAACCTCTTCACTTGTCTCGATTTTGTCTTTACTAAACCTCTCGATTCTGAGACTCCATAATGACCACAAATTCTGGTATTGGCTTAATGACCACTGGCCAACCTATCAATGTGATTGATATTGATGTAATAATAGTAGAAAACTAAAGGATTCCTTCACTTAAGAGCAGACTTCTGTAGGCTGTTCACCACTTGATCCTGCTGTGGCTACATTGTTGGGAGTTCTAGCTCATGCCAGTCAGCAAAGGAAGAGTTAGAAGTAGACAAGACATTTCTTATGCTGCTTCTGTTTCTCCCAAATACACACACATACACACATGCACACACACATAGAACTGGCCTTTGTTGCTAATTATGGCATAGTTTGGGTCTTGTGGAATAAAAATTGCCAGCCAGGTGAGTCATATTCTGATTTATTGAATAAACATTTTCCATGTGAGAAGCAGAGAAAAAAAAAAAATGAAACTATTGCCTGTTCAAGCTGGAAAAGGCTAGTGTTTCCAAGATACTGAACTGCAGTTCTGAGCTGGGCTGGCTGCTGCAGGATCACCTGGGGAACTTTATAAAGAAACTGGCTTTCAAGTCCACCCTTGGAGATTTTCAGCCAAAGCTCTCTTGATGCTGCTTGGATTTGACTAGTTTCAGCAAACACGGCTTTTTCCCAATCTGTTAGTTTTATAACAGAGAACCTGAAAGCCCAGGAAAAAGTGATTTGTCCAAGTTTCTGCAAGGGTAAGAGGAAGAGCTGAGAGGGAGAAGGAATGAATTTTTAGTGAATGTGAGAGTTTAATGGGAGCTGTATTCAGTGCTCTATACAGTTGGTTTCATGGACTTGGGAGAGAGGCATTGGCATTTCCATTTACAGAAGAGGCTCAGAAAGGCTAAATAATTTGCCCAGGCTCACACATCTAGAAAGTAGTGGAGATAGGCTAAAACAAATTTATCTTATTCTGCAGTCTCCCAGTTTAGATCTTGTCTCCTGAACCCTAATCCATGATAATACAATAGGAATTTACTTATTTTAAGATAACTGAACTGCTCAAACTGAGTAGATTATTATTATATTGGCATGCCATCATTTAGTTTCATGAACTTACTCAGAACCTGTGCTGATTCTGACTCCTTTGAGTTGACAGCATCAACCCCACCCTCTGCAACTAGATTCACTTCAAAATATATCTTCAAATATTTATTGAAAAATGACTATGTGCAATAGACAATGCTAGGAACTTAGAGGTAAATATGAGGGATAAAATTTTGGTATTTATAGAGCCTATAGTATTTAGGGGGATATGAGAAAATAAATATACAAATAAAATGTGATGAGAGTTACACCAAGGTAAGTAGAAGGTGCTTTGGGAATATGTAGCAGGGAAATTTAACCCAGACTCAGGGCCGAGGGAAGCCTCCCTGAAGCTGACAGGTAGAAGATGAACAGAAGTTAACTAGGTGAAATGTAGTGGGGCAGGAACATGGGGAGGTGGGGGCAGGGGCAGCGGTAGGGTAGGTATTTCAGAAGAGGAAATAGCATGTGTGAATTCCAGAAGTCTAGACATTGTGCGAAGAGTTTGCATTTGACCAGTTCAAGGAACTGACTGAAAGAAGCTTATTATTTCTGGAAAGAGAGGGAAGAGAGACTAGATGTTAGGGGAGGTAGGAACCTCCAGATGGAGAAAAGCCATGAAAACCCTATTAAGGACTTTGGATTTTATTTTAAAGCATGGCTAAGCTACTGAAGTTTCCCAATCCTGTAAAAATGATCTGGGGATTAAAACCAGGGTGTAATATTGGGTTGGCCAAAAACTTTGTTTGGGTGTTTCTGTACCATCTTATGGAAAAACCCGAATGAACTTTTTGTTCATTAAACAGGTTTATAGTTTGGAGGATGATTTGATGGCACTGTTAGTGATGGATTGGGATGGATTGAACTTGGAGGCAGGGAGGCCAGTTAGGAAGCAATTTAATTTACAAACCAATGCGGTGTTTTATTCATCTTTGTAGTTTTAGCACCTAGCACATTACCAGGTACCTAATATGTACTGCATAAATTTTGCTTGAATGAATAAATGTGGAAATAAATATTGGTTAGGACAAACCATTCCCCCGATTTTTCTTGCTCATTTTGGCTTCTTATCTTTGTCCCAGCTTTTCCCCCTCTCCAGATATACGTATATTTTTCCTATCTATCTCGATAAATGCTAACCAATGCTAATGCTTTTAGGTTCAGCTTAAGAATAGCTGCTTCCTTGACAATTCTCAGTGTCACTGATTTCCTATTCCTCTCAATTCCAATATGGCTTAGAGTCTGTTTAAAGCTTTGATATCTTGTCATGAATGATGTTGTTTCACATGGATGAGTCTTCCACTACTTTTAAATTTAGCTTAAGATTTAAAAAAATATATTAAGTCAACAACCTATCTATATGTATGTATATATGTATGTATGTGTGCATGTATGTATATATGAATCATTAAGGCTAGGAGGCTTGAAAGAGCTAAGCTCTTTCACATTCAATTGTGGAAGTATAAAATTTCTTCCTGAAAAATAAATATATATATATCAACTCTCTTAAGATACTCATACTATTTGACTCCAATTTTTCTGCTGGAAATCTATGCTAAGCAAGTAGGCAGAAATGATGATAGAGATTTATGTTCAGATACATTTACCTCTGACTAGCAATTTTAAGAAATTAAAGGCAATATAATTATTTAAGCATGGGAGGAGGGAAAGGCTAAATAAGTATCATAATCATATGTAAAATATTATGTAGAAATACGATAGTTGGAAAAATTAACATGAAATAGCAATTGAAAAAGTGAAGTTATAAATCAGTAATAGAGATATTTTTATTTTATATATTTAAAAATTTTTTACAATGATGATATAGTTAAACTCACAGTACAAATATTATGTCAAAGCACTGCAAAAATATTTATTTTTTTCCTGCTTCACATTGCCCAAGTTGGCCAATAGGGCTACCATTCAACATTCAGAAAAACTCTCACAGGCCTTCCTGGCAGCCAATGCAGAAGAAGAAGTAAGCTTCCAAGCTGGGTTCTTCTGATGAAAAGGAAGTGGCTTTCTCTTCCTCTATCCCTCTCCAGGACAGCCTCTGGAAGGTTGCCATCTTCACATTTTCATGAGCAACCCACCTGTCTAAGTATTGGGCTTTTCACTTCTGGTTTACCTCCTATGGATGTTCTGAGAAGTGAAACTCTGACACGCTGTGGTAACAGCTGGATGACACAGCAACCTGGGAGTATCTCCTAACAGGATTCCAGAGCCCAAGCTTGCCACACGGTCTGTCTTTTCCATCCTGGCAATTGCTTATGCTCTAACAGGAAGTATCGCAGGTCAGGCCAGTATTCTCTCTCCCTCTCTGGAGAATTATATTAGGCCTGGTTTTTATCCTGTTTAACAGCAGCAGGACATTCCCATGAAGCTCTACCCAGGGATAGCCTGGCCTACTTTGGTGGGAAACAAATGCTAGGAGAGTGTTTTCACATTTGTAAATATGTGGGATGAAAGGCTCTGAAGTGAAAGTGTATTATTGATTATATCTTTTTTTAAAATTAATTAATTAATTAATTAATTAATTAATTAGGCTGTGTTGGGTCTTCGTTCCTGTGCAAGGGCTTTCTCTAGTTGCAGCAAGTGGGGGCCACTCTTCATCGCGGTGCGCGGGCCTCTCACTATCGTGGCCTCTCTTGTTGCGGAGCACAGGCTCCAGACGCGCAGGCTCAGTAGTTGTGGCTCACGGGTCCAGTTGCTCCGCGGCATGTGGGATCTTCCCAGACCAGGGCTCGAACCCGTGTCCCCTGCAATGGCAGGCGGATTCTCAACCACTGCACCACCAGGGAAGCCCCCTGGTTATCTCTTGAGTGAGAAAAACTCTCTAATGCAAAACAGCAGCAGTGGCTCCAGCCAGGAGATTCCAGATAGGCTTCTCCTGACATGATATTAAGACCTGTGATGTTTGATGTTTGCTTTTGTGTCTTCCATCTGCAACCTTCTTTAGGTTCTGAGTGTATATTTTGACTGGCTTCCTTGTAATGAAAACAGCAAGCACATACTGGACAGTGTTTAAGGATCTAGGCATGTGCTACTCTAAGTTTCAAAGCAACCTTGTGAACCATCATGACCTCATATGTATAAAACCTGAGGCACAGAGAGATTTCTCAAGATCACATAGATAGTAATTAAGGAGCAAGGACTCAAGTCTTGGCAGTCTGACCCAGGCACCCACACTAACCACTATGCTATACCAAATTAACATGTGCAAAATGCTTACAGCAATACCTGACATACTGAAAGTACAAAGTAAGTATCAACTACTGTCAACTTTTTTAGTAATTCTAGGCAGTGACCAATTTTCTAATTCAATTTGATATGCCCATTACAAGTAACTCTGTTCTCTGTGGGGAATTGAAAAAGATCATCAATCCAGAAATGAATGCTTGTTAAGCTTTTCTGGGCTGGACACTTGGGGGCTATATGACAGAAGAAAGTGGACACAGTCTTGGGATTCACAGATGATAAGTGTGAGATATGGTAAAGTGTGGTCACCATCTTTACATTTTAGTGGACCTTAAAAAGCTCTTGGTGTCTTTTTAGGAGGAGAATGAGGGAGGCAATTGTGAATGAGTAACTACAAGGAGGTTTTGAGGCATTTAACCTCCTCCTTACACCCACACATACTTAATTCTTAGGCTGCACATTTTTTACTTGTATTTTTATGAGGTTACCTTTTCTTGATATTAGTTTAACCAAATTTCATCTGGAATAAATACATTGGGGTTAGGGTGGGACTGGGGGAGAAGCACAGAGTACAATACTCCTCTCTACCCTGAGATATACTAGGGAATATTTAAGTCGAAGAATTTTTGGTTTTTATAGGGACAATTATGCACATATATATGTAGCTAAACAATGTGGGGAAGCCTAACACTTTAAATGCCAAATGAGTGCAGTTTATTATATGTTCTTTTGTAATTCCATAGAGTGGCTACTTGATATACAACTGATATCATTCACTGAGAAGCAGTTTTTCTTGGTGGAAGTAGAGAAATAAGAGTACATAATAAAATGGCTTAGTTTTGTTTTTAAATCACCTGGAAAAGGATTAGCTCATCCCTGAAGAAGGATAGATGCTTAGGAAAGATGACAACAACACAACACACCCTCAACTCTTTGTGGCTTAAAACAGCTAATGTTTAGTCATCACTCACTTGGCATTGCTGAAGCATCTGCTCAGTCTTACCCTTACTCTGGGACCCAGGCTGATGGGGCAACCACTATCTGAAATATAGCCAATTGCAATTTGAGAGAAAGACAGAATAATTTTGGGGGGTCTAAAACTATCAATTAATGCCCTTTTCTGTGAGTGACATAAGTAACATATTCAAATGGCTTCAGATAGAACATGATCCTAGGAAGAGTAATTCTGTGTTTCATTGGAAGAGTAGAGAAATAGAAATATTTGGTGAATAACAGCACTAATGACTACCACAGATAGACAGCATTTAATCAAGGGAGATGAGAGGGGAAGGAGGGAGCACTTAAGACCTATTGAGACAGTCAATGAGAAAACTCAACTTGAAGAGAAATAAAATGAGCTATAATTGCAAAAGTGCTTGGAGCTAGATTGGGAGTCTTAAATCAGGGTAAGGAGTTTTGCGTTTTGCACATGAGCCATTGATACCCAAACTTGTTTTTGCCAATGGAGACAATTTGAAAGCAAATCCGTATAGATTCCAAATATTTAAAATAGAAAGAAAAGACGGGATTATCTTTGGTGGAAGAAAGGAAGAGAGGACCTGAAAACCTTTCCACTTGGCTTCCCACTCCCTCTCTCAAAGGAACTGTCATGGCTCTTGGCAATAATTTAATAAAAATCAGAACTCTAGGAATTTAAAGCACTGTCTAGCACATTTAAATATTGTGGAAATGGGAAGTCTGCTGTCAAAACCTTGGCTGGCAACTGTAGATTAAAAAGATAAAAAAATGGATTAAAGATAGATTGGAATGACGGAGAAACTGAGTAGAAAGTTCAATAAAGATGAATAAAATAATAAGATCTCTGAATCTGGGTGTTGACAAGGGTGGATATGTCTCAAAGAAATATTTGACAAACTGGTGACTGATTAGACTTGAGGGTTCATGGTGAGGGCAGAGTCAAAGAAAACGACTTACATGAGGCTTGTGAACTGGGGGAATGATGTAGTAACGAATGTTAATATCAGGATCAGGAAGAATTTTAGGATTTAGCCAAAAAGTATTTGTATCGTGCCTATTGTAAGATATGGAGTACTTTGAAAAAATGTAAATTTAATGTTAAATATATTAGTTTTAGGTGGCAGAAAATTAACCTCAAATGCCTAATACACAGTTTGAAATGTGGCATTTGTGCTGAGGAGGACCCGGGGCTGAAGGTGTGGTTTGGGAGATGTTCACATAGAAATTAGGTGTAGTTTATATAAAATTGATCATTATAAGCATAGGCTCATATATCTCTGGTTCATATAGAGATGCAATGAATGGTGTGAATCTTATCTTTAGAGTCACTGAACTATATGCTAATCTCTATAAAGTTTGGTATCAATGAGGACAGTGAGAAGGACTTCTCAAGCTCACAAACTCAGGTATACTGAAAAACTGTATTTTTTTCCTATGGGTAGTTTGGATGGCAAGTTTATCTTTATGGCATTGGATAAGTAATTCAGAATTCAAATGGCTTGATCTTATTCCTATTTCAGACAGTTCCCCACATTGGAGCAAAGGGTCCTATCTTGAAGCTTGAAGCAGAAGAGACAGTCCTCCTTGTATGTATTCAATATAGTTTTAGGACTTCAGTGGGATAATAAATTGGCAAATAATTGGGACCAAAGAACACAATTATATGTTCCCAGGGATTAAATTATCAAAGATCCTAAGGAACTATCAAAGGTTCCTGAGGAACCGTTCTTTCCTCTGAGAGTGAGGAAAGAGTGTTCATTTTCCTCTGCCTGTCAGCTCCTCAGCTTGGCTCAGGGCATATAATTCTTGGCACCTCAGTCATCTGATCCCATGAAAATGAACAGTGGAGGGACAGAGGCCTAATTTCTCTGGGGGCCTCTTCCATTTAAGATTCCTAACCCTTTGGATTCTAACCCAAGAACTTCTATTGACTCATCCAGGGTCATGGACTGATTAACCCATTGATATATGTCCTGGGTGTGTGATAGGGGATACACAGGGCTATCTCCACATGGTTCCATAATTTCACAGTGGTGAGCCTGATGGGATTAGAGATTTAAAAACCTCATTGTTAATACTATAAAAGATAATATACCAATAAGTAAATATCAAATAACTCATCCAAAGCATTGCTGAATGACCAGTGATTGCCTATGGGAAATAAAGGAAAGCATAATCTAGAACACACCCATCTTATCCTGAGTCAAATGATTAAATAGATTAAGCATCAGATGATGGGGTATTGGGTAATGAGAACTTACTCTTCATGGAAATCTTATTTTATAGAGTGGGTAGCAGAATTTGGTAATGTTTTTCCCTTGTGTAGGAACAAGCTATGTGGAATAAATCTATAGAGAAATCAGAGATGCTTAGTATGTGTATGTACCCCAACATGTGTGAGCATGATGCCAAAGAGAGAATAATAGTCTGAAATCAGAAGACTTATAGTCTTGTCTCTGAGACTTCTAAGTTGTGTATTCTTGAGCAAGTTATCCCCTCTTTGAATTATGGTTTACTCATGTATAATATAAGAGGTATGAATGAAGTATAATTATTTTCTAAATTATTATTGCTATTATTATTCCAAATTAATCTAATTTTCAGATCTGAATTTATACTATTAAGTACCTAATTTATGTTAAGAGTTTTACATATATTATCTCACTTAATCTTACAACAATATTCTGAAGGTTGTATTAATTATCTCATTATAAAAATGAGAAAACTAAGCCTCAGAGAGAATAAGTGACAGACACAAGGTCACACAGCTAGTATGGGGGGTAAGCTGGGATTTAAATTCAGTTTTGACTCCAAGTCTCAGGCTCTTAACCTCCATGTAATAAAGATTCCCCTATGAGAATCTATGAATCTTTAGAAATCATAGCCATAAGCAGCATATTCCTTGGTTCTTGTTCCAGTCAGAGATTAGCTGAAGAGATTTTGTTCTTTTGAACCAGAATGTTCTTAATGGTGGAAAATTTGTCCTTTGAACTTACACCTATCCTTTGTATCATCACAATTTAGAATAACTCTTGACATATAGGCTCTTAGATTACCATACCACACTGCCCCCTTTTTTTCCCCCCAAATTTTCCTCCAGTGAACATCCTAGCCACAGAAAGGCCATCATCTGGTCAACTTTAAAATTGCTCCCAGTCATTATTCAGTTTCTACAGCACCCAAAAGGAAGGTCAAGGGAGGCTGTTGCTGACACTCTTTTCCTATGCCCCCTAATCAGAAGGGGGTGATGTCTCCCAAAGAGCCTAATCTTCTCTTAAGGGCTTGTTATGAGCTTGCCAGCTGTGACTGCCTCTATACCTTTGTGTATAGCTATCTGTATCCCATAAACTGAGACTTAGATGAGGTTTGGGTAAAATGATTTGCTAATCTGCATATTTGTTTGTCCTATAAACTATTCCCCTTAACTAAAAGACAGTACTATTTTACACCTTTAGCTATAGACCAGACACATCATAGCCTGCTTTACAAAATCACAAGTTGAAATGAGAACACTTGGTTTCTATTCACAGCCTAGTTAGGGTGTCCCTCACATTTCATAAGCCAAAGTCTCTCAGAATGATGGAATCTCGGTTTGGAAAAAGGCTTAAAGGTCTTCTACTCCAACTTTCCGTTGACTGAATGTCTTCTACTTCAGAGGTACTCTTTTCCAGGATTCTATAAATGGAACCTAACCCACCTGGCCCTCCCTAGGGGAACTGCTGGGCTTTGAGTTGGGCTGCTGTTTGGGTATTGGTGGCAGTGCCCACTAGTATACAATTTGGAAGGAAATGGATGTGATTCAGCTGTGAAAATTACAAATTAGATTTTGGCTTTCAGACCACTGTGTATTTTTAGAACCAGAGAAGAATATAACAAACACTATTTTAGGTCTAGTAAAGATTATTAATATTATGTTCAGCAGAATAAAAGCTTTTCTGGTGATTGGTTTTCTTCTCCTAAATATAAATTTTTCTAATAATGCTAATTTCCTCCAAGATAATATTATACATCATTTTTATTCATGATCTCCCTCTTTTTTAAAAAAGATTTCTTAGAGATTAGAAGCATGAATTTGATGAGCTTACTTTATAATAGCTACAGGCCCTAGTTTTGCTAACTGAAAGTTGCTTGAGAGTAGGAACATTTTTCTTCATGTTTACATCACCACCCGTGTAGTAGAGTACCTGGAATCCAGTAGGAGCATAAGGCATGCTTGTAGAGTGAGTGGGTAATCAGAAAATGTATGTACTGATAATGGAAGTTAATGACAGCTGCCTTCTTGATGTGTGCTCACATGGTCTTTCCTTGGTGTATGTGCAGGGAGAGGGAGAACTCTGGTGTCTTTTTGTCTTCTCATAAGGGCATTAATTCCATCATGAGTGTTCCATTCTCATGACTTCATAACCTAAATATCTACCAAATGTGCCACCTTCAAATACTATCATGTTGGTGGTCAGAGCCTCAGCATATGGATTTGGGGAGATATGAACATTCACCACATAACAGGTTAAATATCTCTCCCAAAATCACTCCTGTAGTATTTAGACAAGTAAAGGCTGAGGATTCAGGGCTTCCACTCACCACACCCAGGCTCCCAATAACACAATTCAGAACCTCCTGAGGGAGAGAAGGCTTCCCCTGTTATACCTTCTTTTTTGGCTAATGGACATCCAATCAAAGAGAATGGGCTTGGGGGGGAAGATCCCTTTCATGTTTCTAGAGACTCTGACACCTGTTCACCTTCTTCCCATTGTCTCAGTTATTCCTCCATGTTCTGAGGTATCAGTGATCAAAACAAAAACTTAGGGTGATTCTTAAGTTCTTAAACTTTTGTTTCTAGTAGGAAATAGACTCATTATTAAAATGTTCCTCAATTAACTTGATCAGATAATTCCAAGTGGGAGATCATTTTCTTCTCTACAAAAATGTGTGGGAAAGGCTTGTTGATAACTATTATACTATTACACTATTGATAGTGCTTCCTTGAACATTTAATTATTGAGCTAGGGAAAAAGAATGATTAGTGCACCTCAGGACAATCATTTCTCATCAAACAGATATTCTGCTGGTTTCCTTTGTGGAAATCACCTCCTGGGCTTAATCCCATGTTACTTGATGTGTTTTGCCTCATGCCTAGGCCTGAATATTGTGAAAGTTTCTTTTAAACTAAAAAAATACCACAGAGTAATCTGTGGTTAAAAAACATAGCAAAAGTTGACTTTATTGAGACATTTTTGCCTTGGTCTGATAAGCCATGGTATCTAAGTAGTCCTAGCCAGAAGCAAAATGGGAATTAGGGGAATGTTATTCTTTCTTGTCAAGCTCCCATCACTTTTTCCATTCATATTCCAGAAAACTTTAAATCTCATCAAAACTTCCCTGTCCCATGACATGAAGAAGTAAAATATGACCTCAAAAACACAAAATGTGGGGGAGAGTAAAAAATATAGATCTTTTAGAATGTGTTTGAACTTAAATGATATCAGTTTAAAACAAATTCATATAGTTATAGGTCAACATATATGAACCCTATGGTAACCACAAATAAAAAACCTACAATCAACACCAAAAAACTAAAGAGAAAGGAAAAAAGGCATACAACTAAAGAAAATTATCAAACCACAAGGGATGACACTAAGAGAAGAAAAAAAGAACAGAGAAAAACTACAAAAACAACCAGAAAACTAGTAACAAAATTACAGTAAGTACATACCTATCAATAATCACTTAAAGTCAATGGACTAAATGCTCCAATTAAAAGACAGAGAGTGACTGATTGGATTAAAAAAAAAATAAGACTCATTCATATGCTGACTACAAGAGATTCACTTCAGAGCTAAAAACACACAAAGACTGAAAGTAAGGGGATGGAAAAATATATTTCATGCAAATGAAAACCCATAGAAAGCTGGGGTAACTATACTTATATCACATAAAGTCTGTAACAAAAGACACAGGAGGGCAGTATATAATGACAAAGGGATCAATACAAGAAGAGGATGTAACATTCTTTAACATATATCCACCTAATACAGGAATACCTAAATATATAAAGCATATACTAACAGACATAAAGGGAAATTGACAATAATACAATAACAGTATGGGATTTTAACACCCCAGTTACATCAATGGACAATGGACTTACAACAATGGACAGATCATTCAGACAGAAAATCAGTAAGGGAATAGTGTTCTTAAATGACACAAAAGACCAGTTGGACTTAATAGATATCTACAGGACAGTCCATCACAAATACACATTCTTTTCAAGTACACATGAAACATTATCCAGGATAGAACAAATGCTAGGCCACAAAACAAGTTGCAACAAATTTAAAAGGACAGAAATTATATCAAGCATTTTTTCTGACCATCAATTACGGGAAGAAAAATGGGAAAAAACCACAAACACATGGAGACATATCAATATGCTACTAAAAAACCAATGAGTCAATGAAGAAATCAAAGAGGAAATCAGAAAATACCTCAAGACAAATGAAAATAAAAAACACAACTTTCCAAAATAACTGGGACACAGCAAAAGCAGTTCTAAGAGGGAAATTTACAGAGATACAGGCCTTCCTCAAGAAACAAGAAATATCTCAAATAAGCAACCTAAACTACCATCTAAAAGAGTTAGAAAAAGAAGAACAAACAAAGCCCAGAGACAGTAGAAGGAAGGAAATAATTTAGATCAGAGAGGAAATAAATAAAATAGAGACAAAAAAACAGAAGAAAAATCAATGAAATCAAGAGCTGTTTTGTTTTTTATTTAAAGATAAACAAAAGTGATAAGCTTTAGACAGGCTCATAAAGAAAAAAAGAGAGGAGACCCAAATAAACAAAATAAGAAATGAAAGAGGAGAAACTACAACTAATATCACAGAGATACAAAAAAAACATAAAGGAATACTACAGTTTTATGACAACAAATTGGACAACCTAGAAGAAATGCATAAATTTCTAGAAACATACAATGTTCCAAGATTGAATCTGGAAGAAATAAGATAATCTGAACAGACCAATATCTAGTAGTGAAATTGAATAAGTAATTTTAAAACTCCCAGGATACAAAAGTCCAGGACCAGGCAGTTTCACAGGGTAATTCTATCAAACATATAAATAAGAGCTGATACCCATCCTTCCCAAACTCTTCCGAAAAATTGAAGAGGAGGAAATGCTCCCAAATTCACTCAATGAGGCCACCATTATCCTGATACTGAAACCAGAGAAAGACACTACAAAGAAATAAAATTATAGGCCAATATGTCTGATGAATATAGATGCAAAAATTCTCAACAAATATTACTCAGCCATAAAAAGGAACGAAATTGAGTTATTTGTAATGAGGTGGATGGACCTAGAGTCTGTCATACAGAGTGAAGTAAGTCAGAAAGAGAAAAACAAATACTGTATGCTAATGCACATATATGGAATCTAAAATAATGGTACTGATGAACCTAGTGGCAGGGCAGGAATAAAGATGCAGACATAGAGAATGGAGTTGAGGACACTGGGCAGGGAAGGGGAAGCTGGGATGAAGTGAGAGGCATTAACATATACGCACTACTCAATGTAAAATAGATGGTGAGTGGGAAGCTGCTGCATAGCACAGGGAGATCAGCTCGATGCTTTGTGATGACCTAGAGGGGTGGGATAGGGAGGGTAGGAGGGAGGCTCAAGAGGGAGGGGATATGGGGATATATGTATACTTATAGATGATTCACTTTGTTGTACAGCAGAAACTAACACAACATTGTAAAGAAATTACACTCTAATAAAGATATTAAAAAAAACAAAAAACAAAAAACCCCACAAATATTAGTAAACCAAATCTAACAACATATAAAAATGATCATACACCATGATCAACTGGGATTTATCCCCCAAGGATGCAAGGATGGTTCAAGTCCACAAATCAAAAAATGTGATACATGACATTAACAAAAGGAAGGATAAAAATCACATGATCATTTCAATAGAGATATAAAAAGCATTTGAAAAAATTTAACATCCACTCATGATAAAAACTCTCATCAAAGTTGGCATAGGGTAAGTCCATTTATGACAAACCCACAGCTAACATCATACTCAATGATGAAAAGCTGAAAGCCTTTCCTCTAAATTCAGGAACAAGACAAGGATGCCCACTCTTGCTACTTCTATTTAACATAGTATTGGAAGTCCTAGCCACAGCAATCTGACAAGAAAAAGAAATAAAATGACTCCAAATTGGAAGGGAAGTAGTAAAAGTGTCACTATTTGTAGATGACATGATAATATATATAGAAAACCCTAACGTCTCCACCAAAAAACTATTAGAACTAACAAAAGAATTCAGTAAAGTGGCAGGATACAAGATTAATATATAGAAATCTGTTGCTTTTCTATATACTAATAATGAACTATCAGAAAGAGAAAGCAAAAAAAAAAATCCCTTTTAAAATCGCATCAAAAAGAATAAAATACCTAGGAATAAACTTTGACCAAGGTGAAAGAGTTATACTCTGAAAACTATAAAACACTGATGAAGGAAATTAAAGATATGAAGAATGGAAAGGCATCCCATGGTCATGGGTTGGAGGAATTACTATTGCTAAAATGTACATACTACCCAAAGCAATCTATAGATTTAATGCAATCCCTATCAAAATACCCATATTAAAAAAACAAAAACACAAAATTTCCCTGTCCTAGGCCCAATTCCCTTAGAACCTTGGTGACTTTTAGGTGACAAAAACTGAGAATGAACAATTCAGACAGTTTTACTTGCTTAAGTTTTAATTATTTAAAGCATTATTGCCTTTTCATCAAGGGATTTTTAGTATTTATTATTATTTGCACAGCATTGTGCCAGGGGCTTGGGGTGAAAGTGGGGGTTGAGCAAAAATATGAGAAAAGTAATCTCTGTCCTCAAAGTTTCTCTAGTTGCAAAGACAAAGCATACCTATAAGAAATTTAAGTTAATAGAAACTATAGTAAATGCCATGCTATAATGTACATCAATGTGTGATTAATAGCCAGATGAGAGGAAAAGTGATACTATGATTTTATCAAAAGTGTGCAAATCTCTCAAAGTCCTGAAGAAGTAATTTTAATGGTGGTTATGTCCATTTGATGGCTCCTTCAGAACTTGCTGCAGGTATGTACAAAAAGGTCTCTATGATTTTGGTCAGAGTGGCCTTTTGGTGACCCTCTAGTCTCATCAAACAGGTTGATAGCTAAATCAACATTCAGGTACCATCTGCTGAGCTGAGAATGCTGGTTTGAGGGAGATTTGTAGAAAAGTTCTCCATCCACAGTGTTGTCAGTAAGAAGGCAGGAGGGAAGCAACAGACAATGAAGTAAATGGCAGCAATTAATGTCAGCACACAAAGGGAACCCCTAGTGGGCTAAGGGAGTTAATGCATTTTCCTGACTTGCTGTTAGTAAAACCTAATTAAATCATATGCTACTATTTTAAACTCTTGGCTCATTTGGACTGGCCTGAGCTAAGTGTTGCTTCTACTCTAGTTATGAAAGAAAGGGTTTTCTAAGCAAATTACTGGGGTAAACAAGATTGCAGAGAATTAAAATGCTTTATAGAATAGTAGAGAGTGAATTTGCAAGAAAACAATCATTGTGCTAATTTTAAACTGTTTTTACCTGTTCATTAAAGCAGCTCATTAAAGATCTCTGCCTCTTAACACTTTGTTATGCTACTTTGAGTTGTTATGTTTACTAGGTAGTAAACAGAAAATTTAATTCGGACTTCTCTAATTCATACTGGCCTCTTCATAGCCCAGTTAGTTTGAATTAATGAAATTTGTTTATGGTGAGGGCAACCTCAGAAAGTCATTCTGGGGAGATCATTAGACTTCATTGCTTTCTTTCTGAAGGTTAAATTGTGAGTTTGCAGTGGTCACATAATACTTTTAGCTGTACACAGATTTCTACATAGTTACATAAAGGGAAAATTCATGGCCATGATCTTCTGAATGGAGACAAGTAGTTAAGATCTATGACTGAGCATCACATTCATACATATTTTTGACTCCTTGATCACTAGGAAGAGAATGAAAGGAAAGAGCAGGGTAGATCTCTGCTGAAGAAGTTTTAGGTTATTGTTAGAGAACCAGGAGCATCTATAGTTAGCACTTTTTAAAAGGACTCCAAGGAATTAAAGAGATCTGCAGACGATCTCTGGCATTTGCAGGTTCTTTATTGTATTTGTTTACTTTACATAAGTATATATATATATTCTATTTTAGTCTAATGATAATGATAATCTAAAGAAAAGACAAACACTCTGGATCTTTTGAATGACTACTTAATAACCTACCCTCAATTGTCATAGTTTTGTCTATTTGTGTTTATTATGGAATTGATACAAAGGAGAACTATCTAATGCTTACCAGTAATAAGAAAATAGCAGAGATATAAGAAATATATAAATGGTGTGTTCCTGTCATGAGAAAGCATCACTGAGAGCTGTGCAAATAAAACATTCCTGGAATTTGAATAGAAAAAACTGGTGGGAGAATCAAATCACCTGTGGCACATTGTGCTAGATTTGTTGAACTACCCCAGAACAGAACATACCATATATGAATTTTGAGCAGTGATATAATTCCATCAAAATAATTACATTTAAATTAATGTTAATTTTAATTTTATTAGTTTTCTTTGAAATTAGTTTGCACATTTGTTTGGGTTTTATAGTTTGCTAAGAGTCAGAGGTATAAGGGATTTATAGGTAGTTTTATGTTTATTCATATTTAAGTAACAATATAATAAATATAATTTAAACTAACACTAGGAATCCAAGAGGAATTTATTCTTTAAAAGGAGGTTAGAGAACTAATGATTGATAAAACCACAGATTATTGGAAATTGAGTACTCCTTAGAGATCATTGTCCAGTGTTTCTGAGACTGAGTTCCAGGGAACTCTGGTTTGGGAGGTGTTCATAGGTAAGCCAAGAAAAACAAAGGATGGAAGTTTCTGTGATCAATAAGCCCTGGAAAAGAATAGCTGCTATCGCCTCTCCTGAAGACTCACAGCACTCTTTCATGAAATAAAGCCTCAGCAAGAATTACCTGTCAAGTTTTGTTCAAAGCAGCATTTCCCAATCTTATCAGCACCCAGAACCCCTTGCCTTAGATGACCTGCCTCCAACCTCCAGAAAAATTCTCCAACAGAACTGTAGCATGAGAAGTACTGCTTAGCATCCAGGCCCTCATTTTGCAGACTGGGACATGAAGAGGCTATAGCGGGCTAAACAGTGTCCTCCCAAAACTCATGTCTACCTGGAATGTCAGAATGTAATCTTATTTGGAAATAAGGTCTTTGCAGATGTAATAGGTTAAGATGAGGCTGTGATAGCTAATTTTAGGTGTCAACTTGACTGGGCCATGGAGTGCCCAGATATTTCATCAAACGTCAGTCTGTGTTTTGATGAGGGTGTTTTTTGATGGGTTTAACATTTAAATTGATAGAGTAAAGCAGGCTGGGCCTCATCCAATCAGTTGAATACCTTGAATAGAACAAAAAGACTCGCCCTTCCTCAAATAAGGGGGAATTCTTGATACCTGACTGCCTTCAACCTGGGGCATTGTTTTCTCCTGCCTCAGACTCAAACTGAGAGGTTGGCTTTTCCTGGATCTACAGCATGCTGGCATTTGGACTTAGAACTAAGCGTCAGCTTTCCGGGGTCCAGATCTTGAAACTTGTCAGCCTCCATAATCATATCAGCCAATTCCTTATAATAAATCTTTCTACACTTATATGTATCCTACTGGTTCTATTTCTCTGGAGAACCCTGAGTAGTACAGAGGTCACAGTGGATTAAGGTGGGTCCTAAATTGAACAACTGGTATCCTTATAAGAAGAGAAAACAGAGACACAGAAGAAACAAACAGGAAAAGGCCATGTAATGACAGAAGCAGAGACTGAAATGATACATCAACAAGACAAGGATAGCAAAGGATTGCTGACAACCACCAGAGGCTGTGAAGAGTCATGCAGAATATTCCCCTTCCAAGGTTCCAGAAGGAGCTAACATTGCTGACACCTTGATTTTGGACTTCTGCCATCCTGAACTGTGAGATAATAAATTTTTATCATTTGAAGATACACAGTTTGTGGTAATTTGATATGGCAGGCCTATTAAACTAATAGAGAGAGGGGGGAAAGGGAAAGGCAGAAGCAGCCAGAGAGAGAGAGAGGCAAAGAGAGAGAGAGAGAAGTGGCCTACTCCTACTCTTTTTTTTTTTTTTTAACATCTTTATTGGAGTATAATTGCTTTACAATGCTGTGTTAGTTTCTGCTTTATAACAAAGTGAATCAGTTATACATATACATATGTTCCCATATCTCTTCCCTCTTGCATCTCCCTCCCTCCCACCCTCCCTATCCCACCCCTCTAGGTGGTCACAAAGCACCGAGCTAATCTCCCTGTGCTATGCGGCTGCTTCCCACTAGCTATCTATTTTACATTTGGTAGTGTATATATGTCCATGCCACTCTCTCACCCTGTCACATCTTACCCCTCCCCCTCCCCATATCCTCAAGTCCCTTCTCTAGTAGGTAGTAGGTCTGTGTCTTTATTCCCGTCTTGCCACTAGGTTCTTCATGACCTTTTTTTTTTTTTTTTCCGTAGATTCCATATATATGTGTTAGCGTACTGTATTTGTTTTTCTCTTTCTGACTTACTTCACTCTGTATGACAGACTCTAACTCCATCCACCTCACTACAAATACCTCCATTTCATTTCTTTTTATGGCTGAGTAATATTCCATTGTATATATGTACCACATCTTCTTTATCCATTCATCTGATGATGGACACTTAGGTTGCTTCCATGTCCTGGTTATTGTAAATAGCCTACTCCTACTCTTAGGCAAAGGCAGGACAGGAGACTGAGTCTCTGACTTGGAAGTGAATACTCTTTTCATTGCATTTATTCCTTTTTTCCATCCCTATCTTGTTCCAGAATAAAATGTAAGCATGTAATTTTTCTTCCACAAATAAATACAACAGAAACTAAAAGCAAAACACAGACAATATAAAAAACTAAACAAACCCATTTCTAGAAGCAGCATAACACTAATTATCTATGTAACTGCTATTTATACTGCTATAAGAAAAGCTGGATTTCCCCAAGTGTAAGACAGTATCTTTCTATAGGATGTCAGAACTGAAAGGGACCTTTGAGAACATCTGAAACAATTACTTTATTTTAAAGATATAAACATTAGTACATTAGTGTCCTATTCCTGCTGTAATGAGGAATAGGAGTGTGGTTTGTTTTACCACAAACTTAGTGGTTTAAAAACAACACAAATTAATTTTCTTATAGTTCTGGAGGTCAGAAGTACAAAATTAGATTCAGTAGGCTAAAATCAAGGTGTCAGCAGGACTGGCTATGTCTGTTCTGGAGGCTCTAGGGAAAAATCTGTTCCTTTGTCTTTTCCAGCTTCTAGAGGCTGTCCACAATCTTTGCCTCGTAGCCCTGTATCACTCTGACTTCCACTTCTGTCATCATCTCCTTCACACCTCTGGCTCTCCTGCCTTCCTCTTATAAAGACCTTAATGATTACCTTGGGCCCACCTGGATAATCCAGGATAATCTCCCTATCTCAAAATTCTTAGTGTTATCACGTGTGCAAAATTTAGTTTACGTGTAAGGTAACACACTCACAGGTTCTGGGGATTAGGATGTGAGCATCTTTAGGGAATCATTATTCAGCTTACCACAGCTTTCCAGTGTGATTAGAATTTAGTCTGGCATACCCCCAAGCCATTGCTTCATCCATAATTCCATAATGCATGGTATCATAAGAGTGACCTTGTAGTTCAGGGTTTTCTCAGACTTCCAGGGTGTATGAAGCACACATAGGAACAATATTAACAAACTGTATTTCAAATTATGCATAGTAATTGAAATATAGAAAACAGAGTTTATGAAATATATTATTGCAAATTGGGACTTGCTTCAATTCATAAATGACTATTGCTTTAGTCACTCGACAAAAGGATGGAGCTTGGTCCCACTGCCATAGCTCTATGATGCCCCTGGCCACTCAGCAGTCACAGTGGTGACTGCCTCTTTAGAATCCTTGTGAATTTGAGAAGGAACCCAATCCCAGGTTGCTCCTTAAAAATGGAATATGGATATTTTTGTTTGCTCATAAAGTTGTGCAAGGATAATAATGCCTCATGCTTATGTAGAAATATTTACAGGTCACTAAGCATGTTAATGTAGGATATCTCAGGTAATTTTGCAATAAGCCAGAAGGGTAGGTGGGAGTAACAACTTTATCCCATTTTAGATATGGGCAAACTGAGGCTCAGAGGAGCTGTGTGAATTGCCCAAGGTCACACCTTTATAAGTCAGTGGGTCTGGGACTCAGACCCAGATTTCCTGACTCCAGCTCTCAGGTTGTTCTGAGACCAATAGCTAGGTAAGGCAAACAGAGATCAACCAAAAAACCAATCAATCAGGTCCATCAAAAGGGGATAATGAATAATAAGGCAAATTACTTTCTAAGTTGAATTAAAAGACTGTTATAGAATGGCAACTTTGTGTTTTGACTCTTGAAATTTAAAAAATAGGTTAATAGAATGAAACTCTTTTAAATGTAACAGGAATTTCTGACTAGACTCAGAACTATATTATATGAAAACTCAAAGCTCAAATAAATTCAGCCTCTCACTCAGCTTCTGTTGAATATCGGAAACTAAGTGGAATTTAAGGTTTTAGAAAATATGTTTCTATTAAAAATCCTTATGTTTCATGCCTCCACCTTTTCTTATTTTGGCCACATTTTACAGGACAATAGTATGTATACTTTTTTGCTAGCAGCAACTGAAACTGTGCAAGGTCTAATTTATTATTAGAAATAAATGTGACATATAATATACAAGAAAAAATTCAAGCTTTTTTTTTTACCAGTTAGGAGAACGCACAATTTTGTGATGGCCTGATTCTTCTGACATAGGTTAAATTCTAAATGGAATTTTATTGTGAAAGAGTCTGTTTAAAACAAGTGGGGCAGGTGGTGAACTTTCTGTAAAAAAGTACAAATAATGTGGCTTTGATGAGAAATCCTGATCAATTTAGATTAGAAAAGACTGGCTCCATTTGCCAGCTAAGAGAACAACTCCCTTCTTCCTCCCTTCCTTCCTTCCTTCCTTCCTTCCTTCCATTACCATGTGTCAAGAACAATGCTCGACCTTGAAGTTGCAGAAATAAGTCATTTCTTCATGAAATCAACCACTTTAATTTGTATAGCCCCATGTATTAGAAAGTTCTTTCTTATATGCAGCAAAATGGGTATGTCCACAGTTTCTAACAAGTGAACTTAGTTAGGTCATTCGGAGTCACAGACAACATCTCTTTTTTTCTCTTCTTTACAAGACCCATTTTATTATTTCTATCCTCTGGTCTAGAAATCCCTCTTTGTATGAGGCGGGTCTCATTTGACAAGACTTTTAGACATTTTGTTGTCTTGTTTGGGCAATTAAAACAAGGCATCCTGAACTCTACCCTTACTCCAGATATGCCCAGTCATCACAGTAGAGTCAGTTTAAATTGTCTCATGATGTTGGCTTCATAGACATGTAAACGTGACTGACCTAATTTTGTGTTAGCTTTTTAAACACCTTCAGCTTGTGGTCAGATAATACTGTCACATCTTTTGCAGGTGAGTATTACCAAAACAAGCACCATATTCTGTTTGTAAAATTGGTGTTTTGATCTTAAGTGTATGACTTTATTCTGCTGAAATGCATCTTGTTGGCTTTGGCCCCAGTGACAAGGTCACTATTAGCCCACCCTACAGTTAGCCACCTATGCAGAGTAAATTTTTTTTTTTTTTAAACATCTTTATTGAAGTATAATTGCTTTACAATGGTGTGTTAGTTTCTGCTTTATAACAAAGTGAATCAGTTATACATATACATATGTTCCCATATCTCTTCCCTCTTGCATCTCCCTCCCTCCCACCCTCCCTATCCCACCCCTCTAGGTGGTCACAAAGCACTGAGCTGATCTCCCTGTGCTATGTGGCTGCTTCCCACTAGCTATCTATTTTACATTTGGTAGTGTATATATGTCCATGACACTCTCTCACCCTGTCACATCTCACCCCTCCCCCTCCCCATATCCTCAAGTCCATTCTCTAGTAGGTAGTAGGTCTGTGTCTTTATTCCCGTCTTGCCACTAGGTTCTTCATGACCTTTTTTTTTTTTTTTCCTTAGATTCCATATATATGTGTTAGCATACTGTATTTGTTTTTCTCTTTCTGACTTACTTCACTCTGTATGACAGACTCTAACTCCATCCACCTCATTACAAATACCTCCATTTCATTTCTTTTTATGGCTGAGTAATATTCCATTGTATATATGTGCCACATCTTCTTTATCCATTCATCTGTTGATGGACACGTAGGTTGCTTCCATGTCCTGGCTATTGTAAATAGAGCTGCAATGAACATTTTGGTACATGACTCTTTTTGAACTATGGTTTTCTCAGGGTATATGCCCAGTAGTGGGATTGCTGGGTCGTATGGTAGTTCTATTTGTAGTTTTTAAAGGAACCTCCATACTGTTCTCCATAGTGGCTGTATCAATCTACATTCCCACCAACAGTGCAAGAGTGTTCCCTTTTCTCCACACCCTATCCAGCATTTATTGTTTCTAGATTTTTTGATGATGGCCATTCTGACTGGTGTGAGATGATACCTCATTGTAGTTTTGATTTGCATTTCTCTAATGATTAATGATGTTGAGCATTCTTTCATGTGTCTGTTGGCAATCTGTATATCTTCTTTGGAGAAATGTCTATTTAGGTCTTCTGCCCATTTTTGGATTGGGTTGTTTGATTTTTTGTTATTGAGCTGCATGAGCTGCTTGTAAATTTTTGAGATTAATGCTTTGTCAGTTGCTTCATTTGCAAATATTTTCTCCCATTCTTAGGGTTGTCTTTTGGTCTTGTTTATGGTTTCCTTTGCTGTGCAAAAGCTTTTAAGTTTCATTAGGTCCCATTTGTTTATTTTTGTTTTTATTTCCATTTCTCTAGGAGCTGGGTCAAAAAGGATCTTGCTGTGATTTATGTCATAGAGTGTTCTGCCTATGTTTTCCTCTAAGAGTTTGATAGTGTTTGGCTTTACACTTAGGTCTTTAATCCATTTTGAGTTTATTTTTGTGTATGGTGTCAGGGAGTGTTCTAATTTCATACTTTTACATGTACCTGTCCAATTTTCCCAGCACCACTTATTGAAGAGGCTGTCTTTTCTCCACTGTATATGCTTGCCTCCTTTATCAAAGATAAGGTGACCATATGTGCGTGGGCTTATCTCTGGGCTTTCTATCCTGTTCCATTGATCTATATTTCTGTTTTTGTGCCAGTACCAAACTGTCTTGATTACTGTAGCTTTGTAATATAGTCTGAAGTCAGGGAGCCTGATTCCTCCAGCTCCATTTTTCGTTCTCAAGATTGCTTTGGCTATTCGGGGTCTTTTGTGTTTCCATACAAATTGTGAAATTTTTTGTTCTAGTTCTGTGAAAAATGCCAGTGGTAGTTTGATAGGGATTGCATTGAATCTGTAGATTGCTTTGGGTAGCAGAGTCATTTTCACAATGTTGATTCTTCCAATCCAAGAACATGGTATATCTCTCCATCTATTTGTATCGTCTTTAATTTCTTTCATCAGTGTCCTATAATTTTCTGCATACAGGTCTTTTGTCTCCTTAGGTAGGTTTATTCCTAGATATTTTATTCTTTTTGTTGCAATGGTAAACGGGAGTGTTTTCTTAATTTCACTTTCAGATTTTTCATCATTAGTATATAGGAATGCAAGAGATTTCTGTGCATTAATTTTGTATCCTGCTACTTTACCAAATTCATTGATTAGCTCTAGTAGTTTTCTGGTAGCATCTTTAGGATTCTCTATGTATAGTATCATGTCATCTGCAAACAGTGACAACTTTACTTCTTCTTTTCCGTTTTGTATTCCTTTTATTTCTTTTTCTTCTCTGATTGCTGTGGCTAACACTTCCAAAACTATGTTGAATAATAGTGGTGAGAGTGGGCAACCTTGTCTTGTTCCTGATCTTAGTGGAAATGGTTTCAGTTTTTCACCATTGAGGACAATGTTGGCTGTGGGTTTGTCATATATGGCCTTTATTATGTTGAGGAAAGTTCCCTCTATGCCTACTTTCTACAGGGCTTTTATCATAAATCAGTGTTGAATTTTGTCGAAAGCTTTCTCTGCATCTATTGAGATGATCATATGGTTTTTCTCCTTCAATTTGTTAATATGATGTATCACGTTGATTGATTTGTGTATATTGAAGAATCCGTGCATTCCTGGAATAAACCCCACTTGATCATGGTGTATAATCCTTTTAATGTGCTGTTGGATTCTGTTTGCTAGTATTTTGTTGAGGATTTTTGCATCTATGTTCATCAGTGGTATTGGCCTGTAGTTTTCTTTCTTTGTGACATCTTTGTCTGGTTTTGGTATCAGGGTGATGGTGGCCTCATAGAATGAGTTGGGGAGTGTTCCTCCCTCTGCAATATTTTGGAAGAGTTTGAGAAGGATAGGTGTTAGCTCTTCTCTAAATGTTTGATAGAATTCGCCTGTGAAGCCATCTGGTCCTGGGCTTCTGTGTGTTGGAAGATTTTTAATCACAGTTTCAATTTCAGTGCTTGTGATTGGTCTGTTCATATTTTCTATTTCTTCCTGGTTCAGTCTCGGCAGGTTGTGCATTTCTAAGAATCTGTCCATTTCTTCCAGGTTGTCCATTTTATTGGCATAGAGTTGCTTGTAGTAATCTCTCATGATCGTTTGTAATTCTGCAGTGTCAGTGGTTACTTCTCCTTTTTCATTTCTAATTCTATTGATTTGAGTCTTCTCCCTTTTTCTCTTGATGAGTCTGGCTAATGGTTTATCAATTTTGTTTATCTTCTCAAAGAACCAGCTTTTAGTTTCATTGATTTTTGCTATTGTTTCCTTCATTTCTTTTTCATTTATTTCTGATCTGATCTTTATGATTTCTTTCCTTCTGCTAGCTTTGGGGTTTTTTTGTTCTTCTTTCTCTAATTGCTTTAGGTGAAAGGTTAGGTTGTTTATTTGAGATGTTTCCTGTTTCTTGATGTAAGCTTGTATTGCTATAAAATTCCCTCTTAGAACTGCTTTTGCTGCATCCCATAGGTTTTGGGTCATCGTGTCTCCATTGTCATTTGTTTCTAGGTATTCTTTGATTTCCCCTTTGATTTCTTCAGTGATCACTTCGTTATTAAGTAGTGTATTGTGTAGCCTCCATGTGTTTGTATTTTTTACAGATCTTTTCCTGTAATTGATATCTAGTCTCATAGCATTGTGGTCGGAAAAGATACTTGATACGATTTCAATTTTTTTAAATTTACCAAGGCTTGATTTGTGACCCAGGATATAATCAATCCTGGAGAATGTTCCATGAGCACTTGAGAAAAATGTGTATTCTGTTGTTTTTGGGTGGAATGTCCTATAAATATCAATTAAGTCCATCTTGTTTAATGTATCATTTAAAGCTTGTGTTTCCTTATTTATTTTCATTTTGGATGATCTGTCCATTGATGAAAGTGGGGTGTTAAAGTCCCCTACTATGATTGTGTTACTGTTGATTTCCCCTTTTATGGCTGTTAGTATTTGCCTTATGTATTGAGGTGCTCCTATGTTGGGTGCATAAATATTTACAATTGTTATACCTTCCTCTTGGATCGATCCCTTGATCATTATATAGTGTCCTTCTTTGTCTCTTGTAATAGTCTTTATTTTAAAGTCTATTTTGTCTGATATGAGAATTGCTACTCCAGCTTTCTTTTGATTTCCATTTGCATGGAATATCTTTTTCCATCCCCTCACTTTCAGTCTGTATGTGTCTCTAGGTCTGAAGTGGGTCTCTTGTAGACAGCATATATATGGGTCTTGTTTTTGTATCCATTCAGCCAGTCTGTGTCTTTTGGTGGGAGCATTTAATCCATTTACATTTAAGGTAATTATAGATATGTATTTTCCTATTCCCATTTTCTTAAATGTTTTGGGTTTGTGATTGTAGATGTTTTCCTTCTCTTGTGTTTCTTGCCTAGAGAAGTTCCTTTAGCATTTGTTGTTAAGCTGGTTTGGTGGTGCTGAACTCTCTCAGCTTTTGCTTGTCTGTAAAGGTTTTAATTTCTCCATCAAATCTGAATGAGATCCTTGCTGGGTAGAGTAACCTTGGTTGTAGGTTTTTCTCCTTCATCACTTTAAGTATATCCTGCCACTCCCTTCTGGCTTGCAGAGTTTCTGCTGAAAGCTCAGCTGTTAACCTTATGGGGATTCCCTTGTGTGTTTTTTGTTGTTTTTCCCTTGCTGCTTTTAATATGTTTTCTTTATATTTAATTTTTGATAGTTTGATTAATATGTGTCTTGGTGTGTTTCTGTTTGGATTTATCCTGTATGGGACTCTCTGTGCTTCCAGGACTTGATTAACTATTTCCTTTCCCATATTAGGGAAGTTTTCAACTATAATCTCTTCAAATATTTTCTCAGTCCCTTTCTTTTTCTCTTCTTCTTCTGGGACCCCTATGATTCGAATGTTGGTGCGTTTCATGTTGTCCCAGAGGTCTCTGAGACTGTCCTCAGTTCTTTTCATTCTTTTTTCTTTATTCCGGTCTGCAGTAGTTATTTCCACTATTTTATCTTCCAGGTCACTTATCCGTTCTTCTGTCTCAGTTATTCTGCTATTGATCCCGTCTAGAGTATTTTTAATTTCATTTATTGTGCTTTTCATTGTTGCTTGGTTCCTCTTTAGTTCTTCTACGTCCTTGTTAAATGTTTCTTGCATTTTGTCTATTCTATTTCCAAGATTTTGGATCATCCTTACTATCATTATTCTGAATTCTTTTTCAGGTATACTGCCTATTTCCTCTTCATTTGTTAGGTCTGGTGTGTTTTGACACTGCTCCTTCACCTGCTGTGTGTTTTTTTGTCTTCTCATTTTGCTTATCTTACTGTGTTTGGGGTCTCCTTTTCACAGGCTGCAGGTTCGTAGTTCCTGTTGTTTTTGGTGTCTGTCCCCAGTGGCTAAGGTTGGTTCAGTGGGTTGTGTAGGCTTCCTGGTGGAGGGGACTAGTCCCTGTGTTCAGGTGGATGAGGTTGGATCTTGTCTTTCTGGTGGGCACGTCCACGTCTGGTGGTGTGTTTTGGGGTGTCTGTGGCCTTATTATGATTTTAGGCAGCCTCTCTGCTAATGGATGGGGTTGTGTTCCTGTCTTGCTAGTTGTTTGGCATAGGGTGTCCAGCACTGTAGCTTGCTGGTCGTTGAATGAAGCTGGGTCTTGATGTTGAGATGGAGATCTCTGAGAGATTATCGCCATTTGGTATTACGTGGAGCTGGGAGGTCTCTTGTGGACCCGTGTCCTGAAGTTGGCTCTCCCACCTCAGAGGCACAGCCCTGATGCCTGGCTGGAGCACCAAGAGCCTTTCATCCACACGGCTCAAAATAAAAGGGAGAAAAAATAGAAAGAAAGAAAGAAAGAGGATAAAATAAAATAAAATAAAGCTATTATAATAAAAAATAAGAAAAATATTATTAATAATAAATTTATTAAGAAAAAAAATTTTTAATTTTAAAAAATAGATTTATTAATTTTTTATAATAATAAATAAGAAAAAAATTATTAAGAAAAAACATTTTTTTATTTTTTATAATAAAAAATATGATAAAACTTATTAAAAGAAATTTTTAAAAATTTTTTAAAAATAGAAAATAAGGAAAAAATTATTAAGAAAACATTTATTGGGAAAAAAAATTTTTTAAGTAAAAAAAAAAAAAAAACCAAAAAAAATGGACGGACCTAACCCTAGGACTACAGGTGAGAGCAAAGCTATACAGACAAAATCTCACCCAGAAGCATACACCTATACACTCACAAAAAAAGGAAAAGGGGAAAAATTAATATATCCTGCTCCCAAGGTCCACCTCCTAAATTTGGGATGATTCGTTGTCTATTCAGGTATTCAACAGATGCAGGCACATCAAGTTGTTTGTGGAGCTTTAATCCGCTGCTTCTGAGGCTGCTGGGAGAGATTTCCCTTTCTCTTCTTTGTTCGTACAGCTCCCTGGGTTCAGCTTTGGATTTGGACCCGCCTCTGCATGTCGGTCGCCTGAGGGCGTCTGTTCCCCGCCCAGACAGAATGGGGTTAAAGGAGCAGCTGATTCGGGGGCTCTGGCTCAGTCAGGCCAGGGGGAGGGAGCGGTACAGAGGAGGCGGGGCGAGCCTGCAGCGGCAGAAGCCGGCGTGAGGTTGCAGCAGCGTGAGGTTGCAGCAGCCTGAGGCGCGCCGTGCGTTCTCCCGGGGAAGTTGTCCCCGGATCACGGGAGCCTGGCCGTGGCGGGCTGCACCTGCTCCTGGGAGGGGCGGTGTGGAGAGTGACCTGTGCGCGCACACAGGCTTCTTGGTGGCGGCAGCAGCAGCCTTAGCGTCTCATGCCCGTCTCTGGGGTCCGCGCTGATAGCCGCGGCTCGCGCCCGTCTCTGGGGTCCACGCTGATAGTAGCGGCTCACGCCCGTCTCTGGAGTTCATTTAGGCGGCGCTCTGAATCCCCTCTCCTTGTGCGCCGCAAAACAAAGAGACAAGAAAAAGTCTCTTGCCTCTTCGGCAGCTGCAGATTTTTCCCGGACTCCCTCCCGGCTAGCTGTGGTGCGCTAACCCCGTCAGGCTGTGCTCACGCTGCCAACCCCAGTCCTCTCCCTGTGATCTGACCGAAGCCCGAGCCTCAGCTCCCAGCCCCCGCCCGCCCCGGCGGGTGAGCAGACAAGCCTCTCGGGCTGGTGAGTGCTGCTCGGTGCTGAGCCTCTGTGCGGGAATCTCTCCGCTTTTCCCTCTGCCCCCCTGTTGCTGTGGGATCCGCGCTGATAGCCGCGGCTCGCGCCCGTCTCTGGAGCTCGTTTAGGCGGCGCTCTGAATCCCCTCTCCTTGTGCGCCGCAAAACAAAGAGACAAGAAAAAGTCTCTTGCCTCTTCGGCAGCTGCAGATTTTTCCCGGACTCCCTCCCGGCTAGCTGTGGTGCGCTAACCCCTTCAGGCTGTGTTCACGCCGCCAACCCCAGTCCTCTCCCTGCGATCCGACCGAAGCCCGAGCCTCAGCTCCCAGCCCCCGCCCGCCCAGGCGGGTGAGCAGACAAGCCTCTCGGGTTGGTGAGTGCTACTCGGCACCGATCCTCCGTGCAGGAATCTCTCCGCTTTGCCCTCCGCACCCCTGTGGCTGCGCTCTCCTCCGTGGTTCCGAAGCTTCCCCCCTCTGCCACTCGCAGTCTCCGCCCGCGAAGGGGCTTCCTAGTGTGTGGAAACCTTTCCTCCTTCACAGTTCCCTCCCACTGGTGCAGGTCCCGTCCCTATTCTTTTGTCTCTGTTATTTCTTTTTTCTTTTGCCCTACCCAAGTACGTGGGGATTTTCTTGCCTTTTGGGAGGTCTGACGTCTTCTGCCAGCGTTCAGTGGGTGTTCTGTAGGAGCAGTTCCTCGTGTAGATGTATTTCTACTCTATCTGTGGGAAGGAAGGTGATCTCCGCGTCTTACTCTTCCTCCATCTTGCCCAGACCCCCTATGCAGAGTAAATTTTAAGAAACTTAAAGCTACCCAAGATGCTTTTAAACACAAACTTTCTCTCCTACTGGCTTTCCAGCAGCCTATATTTACCAGTTTTATAACTTTTAAGAATATTAAGATTAAATATACTCTTAAGGGTAAGATATCCAGAATTTGCTAGTTTAACATGGAAATATTTAATCACAAAGGAGTGTTCTATTAAAACACTAGTCTGAAAAGTTATCTTACTAGCTAAATACTGGACCCTATGGGGATGGCAAAGGAGAAAGTTACCTTATAATAGAAGAATGGAATTAAAAAGGTTTAGGGCAAGAGACTTTCTTGGGGAAGACAGGTCTGTTTTCCTAGGGAAAAAGCTGAGCCGTTATTTTAGATGAAAGCCTATTAATACTTAGGTTAAAAATACATACATACATAGCCAAAATTGATGTATAAAAATGTTGCCACTACAATGTACAAAATTTAGAGTAGGCATTGTTATTACAATTTTACAGATGAAGAAACTGGGACTTAGAGAAAGTAATTTGTCCAAAATTTCAGGATCAGTAAGTGACAGAGACAGTGTCTGAGATCAGGCATTCTTGCCCCTTCCTATTCTTTTACAAAACTCAAATTCAGCATGTGCATCTTCTGAAGGATGCATTATAATTGATTTAAGGATATTCTAGTTAGAAAAAAGGGAATGAAAGATTGTTAATAAAATAATTTGTCAGGGACTGGGTATATTTTAAAATTCTGTGATTATTAAGCTTTCCATTCCACTTCAGTACACATCTAAGAACATGACTCAGTAATTGGCTACCAATATAGCCTTGGAATGGGGATTTTGGAATAGCACTAGAGAGGTGAGGTTGATCTAATGATAAATATCCTCGGGAGGGGAAAGTTCATTAAATTTAACTTTGTAGTGTCATGTTGGAGAAATGTTCACATTACCTTGGATCCTGTACATGAGAGAGAGGCCAACTTGTGGCTAACACCAGGGTGTCAGCAAGGTGCAAAAGATCAATTCACCTCTGGAATGAATGAAGCAGAAAATAGTTTATTCATTTGCTTAATTATTCTTCACACAGTTAAGGCACACACTGAGCTAAATCAGCTGAGGATATCAAGAAGAATAAGCTGAGAACTATACTCTCACATGACTTGCAGTCTCATAAAGAAGCCACAAAAATTGTTAATGCTATTCAGAATATTATAAATGTCTCCACAGCCAGGCTCAAGTTCTCAGCCTGGCTTTCTGGGCTCTTCATAGTTTGAGCCCACACTGCTCATTTGTTCTAATACCCTCTGCTCAACGCAGATGCACATTGTTCTCATTAGTCAGGTCTCTTCACCATTCCACAAACATGCCTGGCTCACTTTTGCTTGCTTCCTTTCTTCCTTTTCTCCTTTCCTCCCTCCTTCCTTTCTTTTTAAATGTTTTTGAGCATCTGCAATGTGACAGCCTCTGTGCTAACTGCCAGGGTTCCATCAGATCAGATGTCCATATTTCCTACCCTCCTGGGCTGAAAGTCAGTATTTAGGATTTAGCTCAGGCCACATTTTCCTTTCTGAAATCTTTTCTTGATTATTTTTGTTCTGAATGGTCACTGACTCTTCTGCAATTGGGTAGTTCTTATATAGTGTGTACCTTGCAACTAGGACTGTATTAATTTTCAGAGAGGAGAGTATTGCCAGAGTTTAAGGCATGAAGAGTGTCAAGGCCTGGGACAGCCTGGAGAAGCTTTGTGGAGGAGGTGAGACTTGAGATGGGCCATGAGGAAGGGACAATTGAACTTGATAACTGAGATCGAGTAAAGATTTCAGACAGGGGCTAGCATGGAGAAAGAAAGAGAGTAAGCCCAAGAAAGGAAATCCTTTCTTCAAGTTATGATAGTTCGTTTTGTTTCTAAACTATTATTTTAGGAAACTGGTTAGGTTACAGTGTGGAGTCACCATGGAAGGCCATGCTTGTCAAAGGATGTACTCACTTGTCTTTACTCAGATCTGTTGGTCATCAAATTTTAAAATTTCAGAATAGCAATGACGTTAGGGGCTTCAGGACAGAAAAGCCCCTTGAAACCAAGCCAGACTCTGGCCTTAAACTCTGGCAATACTCTCCTCTCTGAAAATTAATACAGTCCTAGTTGCAAGGTACACACTATATAAGAACTACCCAATTGCAGAAGAGTCAGTGACCATTCAGAACAAAAATAATCAAGAAAAGACTTCAGAAAGCACAGAAGCCTTTCTGTGTCCCCTGTTTCTTGTTTTTAGGAAATAGGCTTCAGCCTCCATGAACTTCCCTGAGTTCCAAAGGGCAGGTTCAAACAGTTGCTAATCAGGGAAGGGAGGTGATATAGAAACAAGGAAGGAGCAGCCAAGAAAGAATAGTGCAGCCTTGAGGCAGGGTCCTGGTTCCACCTCAAGGGATACACATAACAATATTGTTGAGCTCTTCTGTAGAACTAAATCCCCCAACAAATGGAAGATGTTAACTACTTGATGAAGCATTCTTCATTCCAGAGAGAAGGTCACAGTTTGATAACCTTGAAAACCACAAAATCTCATCAGGAGACCACCTGAGGCCAGATTAAAGAAATGCAGGCCCTGACACACTCTGATCCTTATCAGCAACCCTGCCCTTGAAACCTTGCTGTAAATCTCCTCACCAAATCCCCTAGATTGGAGACACAGTTTTTGAGTTCATGAGCCTGCTGTGTCCCCATTTGCCTGGCAAAGCAATAAAGCTCTTATTTTCTACTTTACCCAAAACTCTGTCTCCGAGATTCGATTTGCCACCAGTACACAGAGTCCATGTTTTTGGCATCACAACCTCTGTTTGAACAATAACTTCTGCTTGCTATACTCATAAAATAGCTAGTTCCACTCACTGGACCACTCCAATGAATACAAAATTCTTTCCCACATTAAGCTAAAATCTGGCTCTTGATATTTTTCAGCCTTTGAGCCTGTTTTTTCCTGGTAAAGCCATGCAGAAGAGTAAGCTTGATTTCTCAACACAAGGGTTTACTAAATATTTGTAAAAATAGTATTGTGCACTTGGAAAGTAACTTGAGTGATTCATTCCTTGAGTGATTCATTCATTCAAGGTGGGTTGAAATTGTAGCTTAAGACAATGAAACAATCTGGCAAAACACAGGAAAGCAATATGGCAGGGTGTTAAAAGTTCAGGCTCTAGTCTTGATTTTAATCTTTGCTCCTCCACGTGCTGGCTCCTCCCCCAGCCTCAGGTTTTTAACCTATTCAGTGAGGATTACAATAGCACCTACTTTATCATGCTGTTGAGAGGGTTAAATTAGGTAATACACAAAAAGCACAGTGTGAAGTCTCTGCCTCATAATAAGTGTTGAATGAAAGCTGAGAGAAAAACGGCTGTATAGTAAATGCGAACACTTGGGCAAAACACACTGTTATTTAAAACTTGGCTGACTGAAGACATCAGGGATGACTAGGCCCTATAGGAACAATTGTGCCCAAGCTAAAGAGCAGACAAGACAAACCAACAGACAAAGCCCACCAAGAACACCTTTGCTTGCTTTACATGCTGCTGGTAGTTCACCCCATGTGCTGCATTAATAAGTGCTCTCCCTGGTGTGGGCTTAAGTGACGTAAGCAGTAGAGTAGTAAATATGTCCCTGCAGAGAATATTTTGTGGTTTACAAAATAACTCTTTAAAAGTACACCCCCCGCCATCTACTTAAAATTTCCCATACTTCTTTCCATCCTTCTTAGTTCTAACCTGTTGATTGACCTTAAATGATGTGTGTCTCTCTTTAAGTTACAGGTCTGTTTCTGGAGTCATTTTTGGGCACTCTTGCTGAAGACTGTCGAAATGTTGACACAGTGAGAAGGAAATGTTACATACCCAAACCCCAGAACAAGTGGCATTTCCATGGTATATACTTTCAAAAACACTTTCCCATACGTTATCTCATTTGATCTTATAAAGTAATCTATAGCAGGTAGGTAGAGTATCTAAGGCTATTTCCATTCTCTAGATGAGGAAATTGATGCTCATAATGATGGAGGGCCTGGGCCTACAGTGGGGTGCAGTGTGAACAGTAGGAAAATCTGGGGATTCAGAATGGTTGAGCACTGGTTTGGTTGTACTTCTTTGGACTTTCATATTCTTATCTCTAAAATAAGCAGTTTGAACATGATGATGGTCCCTTTAGCTCTAATATTCCATGATTACAAGTTCAATATTGTACAGCAGTTTAGAGTCCAAGGCAGGACTAGAGCACAAGTGTCCCATGCCTAAACTCATGATGCCAAGCTGTTTTATGATGTCCTATTATTCCCAGCCTTCCCACCTACTCATCACCCTGTTTCTACTTTGGCAATCATGAAGTAATCTCCCAGAATGATTGCGGATGTTGATAGGAAATTATTTCTCTTCCTCTCCCGTGTGTTCTGGCACATGGATATGTTAGGGCAATTGTCCCTGTGGTGATCATTATGCACTTAGCTATCTTTGTTCTAGTGCCCGGAAGGCTGTGGGGCATTGATGCCTAGTCAAAGAATTTACAGCCAATTTAGTCCACCTCAGTTAAGTTACACACTCAGCCAAATTGCAGAAAGCTGGTTTCTGTTTCCCTAAAATTTGTCACTCCTGGGAATTACCTTGGGCCATTGTGAGATCATACAGCAGACATGGAAAAGAAAACCACTTACACTGAAACCAGGGTTCAAGGGGTTTCACCCATGATTTAGTGGTATTAAACTGTAGATTAAAACTCTGGACTGCTACTTACTAGCAGTTTCAACTTACTAGTTGAAACTTGGATAGATTATTCACCTCTCTGTGTTTCAGTTGCCTTATCTGCAAGATGGGTTTAACAATATGACCAATCTCATAAAAGGAATGGATGAGATAATACATGTTAAGTGTTAGAACAGTATAGTACATTGTAGGTGTTCCATATATACTAGCTATTATTATCATTTTAAGTCATTTTATTTTTCTTATTTTAAAATGATAAAAGATGAGATCCCAAATGCTCTCTTGCCCATGATCATGCCAGATTCAATAATGCAGTCTCAGTTAAAACTTAGCCATCCTAGGACTTCCCTGGTGGTGCAGTGGTTAAGAATCCGCTTGCCAGTGCAGGAGACACGGGTTCGAGCCCTGGTCTAGGAAGATTCCACATGCCTCAGAGCAACTGAGCCCGTGCACCACAACTACTGAGCCTGCGTGCCACAACTACTGAAGCCCGTGTGCCTAGATCCCGTGCTCCACAACAAGAGAAGTCACCGCATTGTGCATCGCAACGAAGAGTAGCTCCCACTTGCCACAACTAGAGAAAGCCCGTGTGCACCAACGAAGACCCAATGCAGCCAAAAATAAATAAATAAATAAATAAATAAATAAATAAATAAATAAATAAATTCATTAAAAAAAACAAACATAACAAAACTCAGCCATCTTTGCTAATTTCTTTCCACTCCAGGTTTCCTTACACCATTTTAAAAATAGCATCTTCCCATTTGGAGTTCAGGAAGTGTTTTTAAGCACTGTAAGATATAGATAAACCACTGTTAGCATAAGACATCCATCTATTTTTAAGGAAAGCATGTTCAATTAGTCACTTCCAAGGATCCTCCAGAAATTCTGTGTGCCACATTCCAGGTACAACTCTATTTCTGTTGCTCACTGTGATAATTGTGCCCACTTTGTCTCTGTCGGTTAAGAGCTGCCATGTGGAACCTGTCTTTCTGAGATACCATCATTCCAAGTGAAATTAGGGAGCCTGTGTCAATCGCAACATATCTCATCATCATCCCTGGCCTTCAAAGGACAAATATCACATAACTTTTTCAGAGTGGCAGTGTCCCCTTTCTTATACATTCCTCTATGTCTCCTCTGGACCCTCCTGAGCACGTAGTTAGTGGAGGACGTGTGTTCAGATAGAGTATGATGTAAAACTTTTACTTACTGGCCATATAACTTTGGACTCTACTGATTTAGAGTCCTTGGTTCTCAACAGAGGGATGCTTTCACCAGGGGAATCAATAATTAGATTGAACTGGAAGTTGAGGCTGACACACTTTTGGCACAGAACAAACAAAGAACAAAGCTTATTTTACTGGTTAATTTGTTTGATCCTGATTACGAAGAGGAAAAATAATTGCTTCCCTACAATAGGACAGAACAGAATCTATCTGAAACTCAGGGATCTCTTAATGTTTTCAAGTCAAATGTTAATGGAGACCTTGACAACCAAATATAGATAGATTCAGATCACTCAGGAATGACAGCTTGGTTTACCCCAAATAAAGGATCCCCATGAATTGTGGGGCTGGTTGAGGCTAAGAAAAACAGGGAATAGTAATGATTAATGGAAGTTGTAATATCGAGTATGGCTGCATGACTAGTTACAGTTAAACGTAATCTCTTACTCGCTTGTTCCTTAACAATGTTACATGACAACAATACATTAAATATTTTCCCTTCTCCCATCTCACTATTTTACATAGGAATCATTGATTGTGGTTAAGTTTTAAATTTAGACTGTAGGTTGCAAAATAACTTAGAATTGTGATTTAACTATAAATAGAATTAACATCACCTGAAGATAAGAACAGTAAATTTCAGAGTTTTGTGTCAACCTTTTTTTGAGATGGTGAGAATATCGTGATTTGTATAAAGGATGGTTGCATCCTGTATGGTGTAAACATGATGTTATTGTCACTGTTTAGAAGATTAAATATGTGTAGAAGTGTATGAGTAACCAAAAAGGATGGACTGTGCTAGTTTTTAAACTGCTGTTTCTCAGTCAAAATTTACCCTTCTATATTCTGCTATGTACTATTAGGGCTAAGAGTCTGCAAACCACATTTCCCGATCTCCATTGCTAGCCAGGTTCCTATTAGGTTTTCCAATAGGAGGGACTGGTGAGGAGATCAAAAAGTAGAGAAAGAGAAAAGTTTCATAGAACAGTTGTTGGCATTAATATTTCTGTTTACCTTATTCATTTCTGTCTTGGGGCTTACCTTTGCATTAGCTATTCCCTTGGTTTGGATTATTATTCCCTTCAGTCTTCAGATGGTTGCTATCTTCTTGTCATTCAGATCTCAGTTTCAGTATCATCCCCTCAGAAAACCTTTGCCTGATCCCTTAATCCAAAATAGTCATTCTTTTTGATGACAGACATTCTGACCTCTGTGAGGTGATATCTCATTGTGGTTTTGATTTGCATTTTCCCTGATGATTAGCAATATTGAGCATCTTTTCATGAGCCTGTTGGCCATCTGCATTTCCTCTTTGGAAAAATGTTTATTCAGTTCTTCTGCCCAGTTTTTAATTGAGTTGTTTGTTTTTTTGATGTTGAGGTGTATGAGTTATTTACATATGTTGGATAGTAACTCCTTATCGGTCATACCCTTTGCAAATTATCTTCTCCCATTCAGCAGGATGTCTTTTCATTTTGTTGATGGTTTA
This sequence comes from Eubalaena glacialis, assembly GCF_028564815.1. Taxonomy (NCBI): domain Eukaryota; kingdom Metazoa; phylum Chordata; class Mammalia; order Artiodactyla; family Balaenidae; genus Eubalaena; species Eubalaena glacialis. The sequence continues at coordinate 30,321,360 of NC_083730.1, forward strand.
CTTTGCTGTGCAAAAGCTTTTAAGCTTAATTAGGTCCCTTTTGTTTATTTTTGCTTTTATTTCCTTTGCTTTAGGAGACAGATCCAAAAAAATATATATTGCAGCGATTTATGTCAGAGTGTTCTGCCTATGTTTTTCTCTAGGAGTTTTATAGTATCTGGTCTTACATTTAGGTCTTCAATCCACTTTGAGTTTATTTTTCTATATGGTGTTAGAGAATGTTCTAATTTCATTCTTTTACATGTAGCTTTCCAGTTTTCCCAGCACCACTTATTGAAGAGATTTTTCTCCATTTTATGTTCTTGCCTCCTTTGTCATAGATTAATTGACTAAGTGTGCAGATTTAATTCTGAGATCTCTATTCTGTTCCATTGATCTATGTGAATAAAAGAACACAAATAACAAATGTTTGTGAGGACGTGGAGAAAAGGGAACCCTTGTACACTCTTGACGGGGTTGTAAATTAGTGCCTCCACTGTGCAAAACAGTATAGAGATTTCTCAAAAAGCTAAAAATAGAACTACCATATGACCAGCAATTCCACTCCTGAGTATATATCTGAAAACAAAACAAAACAAAACACTAATTTGACAAGATATATGCACCTCAATGTTCATAGAGAATTATTTTCAATTGCCAAGGTATGAAAGCAACCTAAGTGTCTGTCAACAGATGAGTGGGTAAAGAAGATGTGATACACACACACACACACACACACAGTGGAATACTACTCAGCCGTTAAAAAAATGAAATTTTTCCTCTTGCAGCAACATGGATGGACTTGGATGGCACTATGCTAAGTGAAATAAGTCAGACAGAGAAAGACAAATACTGTATATCACTTATATGTGGAATCTAAGAAATACAAAAACTAGTGAATAAAACAAACAAACAAAAAGAAGCAGACTCTCATATAGAAAAAAACTAGTAGTTACTAGTTTAGAAAGAAGCAGACTCTCAGATATAGAAAAAAAACTAATAGTTACTAGTAGTGGGGACAAGGAAGCGGGGGGCAATATATGGGTAGGGGAGAAAAAAAAGTATTATCATGGGATTATATGAAATCACCTGTGTGAAACTTTTGAAAATTGTAAAGCACTATAGAATTTACAAGAACCTTTCATTCAATAAAAAAAATTAAATTTCAAAGAACAAGTAGAAAAATATTTCTCTTTACACAAGAAGTCAGCATTAATATTTCTTTCAACTTTTTGTCTCTGAATATTTTTCACAGTTGTAACATGGTGTATATAAAAATTTCTCTTGTGACTTTTTCACTCAAAATTGCAATGCCAGTATATTCTCTGCCATGAAATTTTGTAAACATTTTATTGGCTGTATAATGTTCCATATAATAAATAAGCTTGATTTTATATTACTACTTATCTATTGCTGACCATTTATATTGTTTCCAATATTTTCAGGACTATAAAGAGCTCTGAGATTAAAATAAATAGATAAATAAAATATTTTTAAAAACTTTCCTAAGCATTTAAAAAAAAAGTAGTCATTTTTTTTTTAACATCTTTATTGGAGTATAATTGCTTTACAATGGTGTGTTAGTTTCTGCTTTATAACAAAGTGAATCAGTTATACATATACATATGTTCCCATATCTCTTCCCTCTTGCATCTCCCTCCCTCCCACCCTCCCTATCCCAACCCTCTAGGTGGTCACAAAGCACCGAGCTGATCTCCCTGTGCTATGCGGTTGCGTCCAACTAGCTATCTATTTTACGTTTGGTAGTGTATATATGTCCATGCCACTCTCTCACTTTGTCACAGCTTACCCTTCCCCCTCCCCATATCCTCAAGTCCATTCTCTAGTAGGTCTGTGACTTTATTCCCATCTTGCCACTAGGTTCTTCATGACTTTTTTTTTTTTCCTTAGATTCCATATATATGTGTTAGCATACTGTATTTGTTTTTCTCTTTCTGACTTACTTCACTCTGTATGACAGACTCTAACTCCATCCACCTCACTACAAATAACTCAATTTCGTTTCTTTTTATGGCTGAGTAATATTTCATTGTATATATGTGCCACATCTTCTTTATCCATTCATCCGATGATGGACACTTAGGTTGCTTCCATGTCCTGGCTATTGTAAATAGAGCTGCAATGAACATTTTAGTACATGACTCTTTTTGAATTACGGTTTTCTCAGGGTATAAGCTCAGTAGTGGGATTGCTGGGTCGTATGGTAGTTCTATTTTTAGTATTTTAAGGAACCTCCATATTGTTCTCCATAGTAGCTGTATGAATTTACATTCCCACTAACAGTGCAAGAGTGTTCCCTTTTCTCCACACCCTCTCCAGCATTTATTGTTTCTAAATTTTTTGATGATGGCCATTCTGACCGGTGTGAGATGATATCTCATTGTAGTTTTGATTTGCATTTCTCTAATGATTAATGATGTTGAGCATTCTTTCATGTGTCTGTTGGCAATCTGTATATCTTCTTTGGAGAAATGTGTATTTAGGTCTTCTGCCCATTTTTGGATTGGGTTGTTTGTTTTTTTGTTATTGAGCTGCATGAGCAGCTTGTAAATTTCTGAGATTAATGCTTTGTCAGTTGCTTCATTTGCAAATATTTTCTCCCATTCTGAGGGTTGCTTTTGGTCTTGTTTATGGCTTCCTTTGCTGTGCAAAAGCTTTTAAGTTTCATTAGGTCCCATTTGTTTATTTTTGTTTTTATTTCCATTTCTCTAGGAGCTGGGTCAAAAAGGATCTTGCTGTGATTTATGTCATAGAGTGTTCTGCCTATGTTTTCCTCTAAGAGTTTGAAGGTGTCTGGCCTTACATTTAGGTCTTTAATCCATTATGAGTTTATTTTTGTGTATGGTGTTAGAGAGTGTTCTAATTTCATACTTTTACATGTACCTGTCCAGTTTTCCCAGCACCACTTATTGAAGAGTCTGTCTTTTCTCCACTGTATATGTTTGCCTCCTTTATCAAAGATAAGGTGATCATATGTGCATGGGTTTATCTCTGGGCTTTCTATCCTGTTCCATTGATCTATGTTTCTGTTTCTGTGCCTGTACCAAACTGTCTTGATTACTATAGCTTTGTAGTGTAGTCTGAAGTCAGGGAGCCTGATTCCTCCAGCTCCATTTTTCGTTCTCAAGATTGCTTTGGCTATTCGGGGTCTTTTGTGTTTCCATACAAATTGTGAAATTTTTTGTTCTAGTTCTGTGAAAAATGCCAGTGGTAGTTTGATAGGGATTGCATTGAATCTGTAGATTGCTTTGGGTAGTAGAGTCATTTTCACAATGTTGATTCTTCCAATCCAAGAACATGGTATATCTCTCCATCTATTTGTATCATCTTTAATTTCTTTCATCAGTGTCCTATAATTTTCTGCATACAGGTCTTTTGTCTCCTTAGGTAGGTTTATTCCTAGATATTTTATTCTTTTTGTTGCAGTGGTAAATGGGAGTGTTTTATTAATTTCACTTTCAGATTTTTCATCATTAGAGTATAGAAATGCAAGAGATTTCTGTGCATTAATTTTGTATCCTGCTGCTTTACCAAATTCATTGATTAGTTCTAGTAGTTTTCTGGTAGCATCTTTAGGATTCTCTATGTATAGAATCATGTCATCTGCAAATAGTGACAGCTTTACTTCTTCTTTTCCGATTTGGATTCCTTTTATTTCTTTTTCTTCTCTGATTGCTGTGGCTAAAACTTCCAAAACTATGCTGAATAATAGTGGTGAGAGTGGGCAACCTTGTCTTGTTCCTGATCTTAGTGGAAATGGTTTTAGTTTTTCACCATTGAGGACAATGTTGGCTGTGGGTTTGTCATATATGGCCTTTATTATGTTGAGGAAAGTTTCCTCTATGCCTACTTTCTGCAGGGCTTTTATCATAAATGGGTGTTGAATTTTGTCAAAAGCTTTCTCTGCATCTATTGAGATGATCATATGGTTTTTCTCCTTCAGTTTGTTAATATGGTGTATCACGTTGATTGATTTGCATATATTGAAGAATCCTTGCATTCCTGGAAGAAACCCCACTTGATCATGGTGTATGATCCTTTTAATGTGCTGTTGGATTCTGTTTGCTAGTATTTTGTTGAGGATTTTTGCATCTATGTTCATCAGTGGTATTGGCCTGTAGTTTTCTTTCTTTGTGACATCTTTGTCTGGTTTTGGTATCAGGGTGATGGTGGCCTCATAGAATGAGTTGAGGAGTGTTCCTCCCTCTGCAAAATTTTGGAAGAGTTTGAGAAGGATAGGTGTTAGCTCTTCTCTAAATGTTTGATAGAATTCGCCTGTGAAGCCATCTGGTCCTGGGCTTCTGTTTGTTGGAAGATTTTTAATCACAGTTTCAATTTCAGTGCTTGTGATTGGTCTGTTCATATTTTCTATTTCTTCCTGGTTCAGTCCCGGCAGGTTGTGCATTTCTAAGAATTTGTCCATTTCTTCCAGGTTGTCCATTTTATTGGCATAGAGTTGCTTGTAGTAATCGCTCATGATCGTTTGTATTTCTGCAGTGTCAGTTGTTACTTCTCCTTTTTCATTACTAATTCTATTGATTTGAGTCTTCTCCCTTTTTTTCTTGATGAGTCTGGCTAATGGTTTATCAATTTTGTTTATCTTCTCAAAAAAGCAGCTTTTAGTTTTATTGATCTTTGCTATCATTTCCTTCCTTTCATTATCATTTATTTCTGATCTGATCTTTATAATTTCTTTCCTTCTGCTAACTTTGGGTTTTTTTTGTTCTTCATTCTCTAATTGCTTTAGGTGCAAGGTTAGGTTGTTTATTGGAGATGTTTTCTGTTTTCTAAGGTAGGATTATATATATATATATATTTTTTTTTAAACAACATTCTTTTTTTTTTTAAATTTATTAATTTATTTATTTATGGCTGTGTTGGGTCTTCGTTTCTGTGCTAGGGCTTTCTCTAGTTGTGGCAAGCGGGGGCCACTCTTCATCGCAGTGCACGGGCCTCTCACTATCGTGGCCTCTCTTGTTGCAGAGCACAGGCTCCAGACGCGCAGGCTCAGTAATTGTGGTTCACGGGCCCAGTTGCTCTGCGGCATGTGGGATCTTCCCAGACCAGGGCTCGAACCCGTGTCCCCTGCATTGGCAGGCAGATTCTCAACCACTGCACCACCAGAGAAGCCCGGTAGGATTATATTGATATAAACTTCCCTCTTAGAACTGCTTTTGCCGTATCCCATAGGTTTTGGGTCGTTGTGTCTCCATTGTCATTTGTTTCTAGGTATTTTTTGATTTCCCCTTTGATTTCTTCAGTAATCACTTCGTTATTAAGTAGCGTATTGTTTAGCCTCCATGTGTTTGTATTTTTTACAGATCTTTTCCTGTAATTGATTTCTAGTCTCATAGCATTGTGGTCGGAAAAGATACTTGATACGAATTCAATTTTCTTAAATTTACCAAGGCTTGATTTGTGACCCAAGATATCCTGGAGAATGTTCCATGAGCACTTGAGAAAAATGTGTATTCTGTTGTTTTGGGGTGGAATGTCCTATAAATATCAATTAAGTCCATCTTGATTAATGTATCATTTAAAGCTTGTGTTTCCTTATTTATTTTCACTTTGGATGATCTGTCCATTGGTGAAAGTGGGGTGTTAAAGTCCCCTATTATGATTGTGTTACTGTTGATTTCCCCTTTTATGGCTGTTACTATTTGCCTTATGTATTGAGGTGCTCCTATGTTGGGTGCATGGATATTTCCAAGTGTTATATTTTCTTCTCAGATTGATCCCTTGATCATTATGTAGTGTCCTTCTTTGTCTCTTGTAATAGTCTTTATTTTAAAGTCTATTTTGTCTGATATGAGAATTGCTACTCCAGCTTTCTTTTGATTTCCATTTGCATGGAATATAATTTTCCATCCCCTCACGTTCAGTCTGTATGTGTCTCTAGGTCTGAAGTGGGTCTCTTCTAGACAGCATATATAGGAGTCTTGTTTTTGTATCCATTCAGCCAGTCTGTGTCTTTTGGTGGGAGCATTTAAGCCATTTGCATTTAAGGTAATTATTCATATACATGTTCCTATTCCCATTTTCTTAAATGTTTTGGGTTTGTTATTGTAGGTGTTTTCCTTCTCTTGTGTTTCTTGCCTAGAGAAGTTCCTTTAGCATTTGTTGTAAAGCTGGTTTGGTGGTGCTGAACTCTCTCAGCTTTTGCT